>NC_136421.1:282322245-282792245 GCF_052625555.1 Lactuca saligna | reverse complement strand
AAGAATGTTTGTTAATTTTCAACATTTGGTTCAAGAATTTTGTTTTCTTCAATAATATTCTATTATAATAAAATTCTGAAAGAGTATCATTCTAACAAAAAATATTCTGACAGAATAAATCGGTAAATATTCAAATTGAATTAATTAAAAAATTCAGATTTTTTTAAATTAGGAGAATTAATCATCCCTAAAAATCCGAAAATTTCCTTTTATAAATGTAGTTTATTGTCCAAAATACCCTTTTGCTAAAAATTGTGTGATTATATGGTACATGTTACCCCATTGTAATATCATACACTCTCAAATCATGTCCATTGATTAATTTTATCCGTTGGTCCAGATCTGTGCATTCTGACACACAATACTTAGTAAAAACAAAATAACATAAGCATATATATATATATATATATATATATATATATATATATATATATATATATATATATATATAATCGGGTTGACGGATTGATCCACGAACCCAAATAGGTAACCCAACCCAACCCATGAAATAAACAAGTTGGCGGGTTGGCAGGTCAAAAATCTCAACTCAAACTTGTTTACTCTCATGTTAGGTCAGTATCGGATTACGGGTTGGATCGAGGATTGTCACCCCTAAAAATATGTATGTGTCTATGTGTATTTGAAACAAAACAAAAATGCATACCACCAAACATTCGTTGTTTTCCAACTAGGATTGATGGACATCTATGTATATAAATTGATAAATATAAATGATATACACTTTAATATATATATATATATATATATATATATATATATATATATATATATATATATATATATATATATATATATATATATATAGGGAATGGTTCAAATGAGAACCACAAAAGATTAAGAACCCTAAGAATCTCATTTAATAACTAAATATATATTGTGAATATTATCAAGTTTGTTAAAATCCTGATTTTTGGCTTTTTGGTAAGAAAATGGCAAAATCATAATTTTTTTTAGTCTAATACTTCTGTGCATGCATTCATTTATATTTTACCACAAAACTTTTATAAAATACAACTTTATACAGTCCATTTATGTGACATCTTCATTTTCACGGCCAGAAAAGACCGATTTTGTTTATGCTTTATAAAAATCAGAGTTCTTCTTTTAATAAAAATGTTGCGGAATTTATTCCCAGAAAAACATGATAAATACGTTATTAAAACATTTTCGAAGAAACGTATTTTATTCATTTCAAAACATTTGGGAAGTCATCGTTAATACAGAAACATGAGCATAAACAGAACTTACATTTATTTACACTAGTGATCTACATCTCTTTAAATCTTTCAGTGTAATGTGACTTCATATCAACACCTATGATATAAATAAACTGAGTGGGTCAGGTTGGGAAACCTGGTGAGTACATAGGCTTTTCAACCCACAATAATATAATTATTATGTTTAAACGTCAAACAATCAACCCAATTACCCATCCCCATTATCTTCTTTACTCTTAAGGATTTATCCTAAGAGTCATTTATCCTGCATTCGTTTATTCTGAAGTCCCTTACTTCCAGGGTTATAGAATTGGCACTAAATCCATAGCTGCTAATGTTCGTTCGTAAAGCACTAATTCCATAGCTGCTATAGTCTATTCATCAGGTACTAAATCCATAGCTACCAGTGTTTATCTAATAGGTACTACGTCCATAGCTACCAATTCCTAACATGTACTAAGTCCATAGCTACCAGTTTCTAACAGGTACTAAGTCCATAGCTACCAGTGTTTGTCCAATAGGCACTAAGTCCATAGTTGCCGATGTTTATTAGGCACTAAGTCTAGAGCTGCCAATGTTTACTCACATCATCTTTTATCTCTCATCATTCATCTGCCCATTTCATACCCAACATATTCGTATATATAAAATACGTATACAGTTTAAATTATTTAAAACATGTATAAAACGTTCATACAACATAGACAGCAAGTATTCATATAATATGCACACATAGCACATAGTTTATATAAAATACTTCATATCTATGTGTAAGATAAAAGGGACTATGCACTCACCTGATAGGTGGTGACTTAGCACTCGAACAACGCTTCGATACTCTCAAAACAATTTCCTTCGATAAAACCTCGTATCAACACCACTAGGGTTTTGTAGCACCTGGTTCCTGGTACGTAAAATTTTATCTAAGTCTTTGTCATTTTAGCCTTGGACTCGGCGAGTTGTGGGTCTGACTCGCCGAGTAGGGACGTGGTGCGGGGGTACGTTTAAGTTGGCGACTTGGCGAGTCCACATTCTGGACTCGGCGAGTCACCGCTGTTTGATGAAATCCTAAATTTCAAGGGTTTGCACCCTATTTAAACCCTCATTTCCGCCCCAACCTCGCCCCCATTCACCCTCAGAGCCCCCAACATCGTCTTTGCCCTTTTCCTTGAGAGATTGAAGTGTTTTGGGTGTGTTCTTGAAGTTTTTGAGGAGAACGAAGAGTAGATCAAGAAGAGGAGAAGGAGGCCAAGCATTTTTGTGACATCTCAACGTTTTCCTTGAGGTATAGCTCGTTTCCCCTCTGTTTTCAAGCTTGTAGTCCCTAATAGCTTCATGAAATTCCTTCTTGAGCCATTTTCCAAGCTTGTTTGTGCTTTGTGGGTTGTAATAAGATGTTAGCCTTTAGATCTAGGCATGATTTAGTCCCTGGAGCTTGGATCTACTGCCTTTATGGAGTCATATTGCATGAAAGTCCTAGATCTACCCCTTTTGGTGCACTTTGAGCCCTAAAACCTTCATTGGTGATTATTTACACGTAAAGTTCGAAACTTTACATGTAAACCAGGCCCTAGGAACCAAAATCTATGAATGGAATGGATTGGATTCAAGCAAAATCGTGTGTATAGTTTTTGCATGAGGTAGACTCGGTGAGTCGTTCATCTGACTCGGCGAGTCGGGTCGCGAGTCCCCAGGTTGTTTCCTTTTTTTGTGTTTGCGAGTTAGAGTGGTGAGTCATAGGGTATGACTCAATGAGTTGGAAGCCAGACTCACTCATGAAGTCACTCGGCGAGTCAATGCCATGACTTGGCGAGTTCATGGCAATCTTCTTATCTCAAGAACAACTCGACGAGTTGTTCATACAACTCGGCGAGTCACAGCTTAGAGTGTTCTTCGGATGAAGGCGAACTCGGCGAGTTGTTCATACAACTCGGCGAGTAGGATTAAGGACTATTGGACTTGGGTATAGAGAAAGGGACTCGGCGAGTTGGCAAGCCAACTCGGCGAGTCTGGTCAACTGGCAGTTGACTGTGACTTGACTCATGACTTGTTAAGGGTAAATGGATAATTTACCCTGAGGGCGGTTAGCCGTATTTGACTAAGTGTTTGGTGGGAATTACAGTCAGAAGATTTCCGAAGTAGCAGCAGCAGCAGACAGACCATTCCCACACATATCAGCAGCTACTACGAGGTGAGTTACCTTCCAGTAGCAGTAGCTCTAAGGCCACAATGTCGGCCCACCAGTAGGAGATGTATGATAGATGATTGTCTTTGTGATATCATCTAGGTTTGCTACCACCTGATATGTTATATGCTAGCATGATATGTTGTATGTGTTAGTAGTAGATGTGACAACCCGATATTTCAACTCTTTGTAATGGCCTAATAGGTCAAGTATTGTAAACATTTTTGAGTTAATAAAATTAACTTTGATAATAAAATGTCCAAAAAGTTTCTATTTAAATTCTTCTATGTTTAAATATCATTAAACCATGATCGTACGTAAAAAGAACGCCCAAATCCGACTTCGTATATTGAAGTTATGATTTTTCCAAGTTCAGCTTAGCAACAGACAGCTAAACACTCGAAACGGAGATCGAGCGACATTTGGCCGGAATGACCTAAACGAGAATCGAAGGTCTCGGCAATGGTATTTCAACGGTAAAAAGTCTGGCAAAAACCGACGTCAGATAAAGAAGTTATGAATTTTTAAAGAAATTCCTTAATCACGTCATTTTAATAAATAAATAATAAAAATAATTTCGGAATTTGCCAACGGAATCTAAACGAAAGTTGTAGATCGTAGTCTCACCTTCGCGGGGATATAAAGAACGTCGAAAACGGAGTTCGTATGAAGGAGATATGAATTTTTGAAGTTTGATAAATAATTTATATATAATTTTTATTCAAAATTCGGTATTATCCGAAGAGGAGTCAGCCTAGGGCCGAGGTACGCACCGCGTACCCTCGTACGCCCCGCGTACTCGAGGGCACGGCCTCGGATCGTCCACGTCGCCCTATGCGAAGCTACCCGACCCGCTGTCCCATCCGACCCGCCCCATCCGAAATACGTAAGCGATGACGTACGGGTACGCGCTGCGTACGCCCGTACGCCCCGCGTTCGGAGGCGGTTCAGCACCCCTATAAAAGGGATGCGAGCCTTTCCGAAAAATTTGTTCATTTTCTCTCTTTCTCTCACGATCTTGCCTCGATTTCCGTGCCCGTTCAAACCCGAAGCTCTGGTCTTTTTGCTCAAGTCCCGAGGGTCGATTTTACTCCCGAGATTCCCGAGAATCCCGAGAAAAATCCGTTTCCCGAGACGAAACTCTGCCCGGTTTTCGATCTCGCTATCTTCAAGCTTCCAAGTGAGTTCATACCCCTTTATTCAACCTTTGAAATGCTTTTAAATGTTTTAAATACTTTATAGGGGGAATACAAGTTAAACACTTATAGTTATTGCTTCGATCACATGTGATTGCATTAATCACATGTGATTAATAACTAGGAAACCAATGATTTTATCACTGTTCAAACTGTTTTACTTCAAAATGTTTTACAAACTCTTTTACTTATCAAATGCTTTATTGTAAACTTTGTTTTACTACCTATAAATTTGCATGCCCATATATGTATAGCTGTATAAATAATGTTTAAAGGGCTTAGGAAAGCCACCTGTCCTATTTCCTTTTCCTTGATTTGGATGTGGTCTGGTGGAATTTCGGGTGACCATCCGAGGGTCGTTTCAATATTAGTTATATATCATATATACATGTATAGACATAAAAGTACTTCCATATTCATACTTATCAGCACATCATTAGTAAGTTACCATCGGGGTAACACGGGATCATACTACTACAATTTCTAGATCAACGAGTCAGTTCATTCAGGAGTCAATACTTATTACTAAGAGAACATATACAACGATACTAGAACAAGTAACATTATATTGCATATACACGAATACGTTAACAATTGTGATCCATTGTATGGGAGCATGTCTTAATTGACATGACCCGAGTTGTAGCCAGGGTCTCTTGGAGGGAGAGCGTGAGTTTGCGTATAGATCTATACTGGATTGACTATCCTACACCTCGCTGCTAGCTACAGTGGGACCGACAGGTCTGCGGGTGCCAAACGTCATACCTTATTTTTCGACTATACGTTGTCGATGTTACCAGTCGATAGTATGGTGCAATTTATCACATGATACCTTAATATAAACCCGGTTTAAGGTAGTTAGTACAGTAGTAGTTCATATAAAACAAAACTACAGTACTACAATAATTTACCCATTACATTTTGGTGATAACCTCACTTAAACTTTAATGTACAAACTATATTTTGTTAAATGATAGTTACACTTGGGAAATTACACACTTTTACATCAAACGAGCATACAAAACAGTTAAGCCTTGGTAGAGGGCTACTTTAACAGAAAATATAGGTTTTTCTGAGAGATTCAAACTTTTACAAACACTTACATACATTTACAACTCATACTTGCGACAGGTTCAAACGTTTTGATAACAAACCTCGACACTAAAATACTTATGAATTCACCAGCTTAATGCTGATAAACTCTTTCAAAATAACTTGTATTCTCAGGTCATCAGTAGTCAGGTACCGATGCTAGCTTTTGAGAAGATGGAGCGCATTCAAGACTCATCATACTATTTTGATTTAAATTGTATTTGTTGTGTCTAAAACTGTACGGAACACGCTTGTATTAAAATTATATATATTTAATGCAATGGATGATGTTGTTTGCTTATTTACATTTACTGTGTTGTGATACTTTACATGACGTCCTCCGCCCCAGAACGTTTCCGCCATTCTTGGTTTTGGGGTGTGACAGATTGGTATCAGAGCATTGTTTATAGTGAAGCAAGTATATCAACCCATAAAAGATATACTAAACTATAAACCCGTTTGGGATTAAAACACTCTGACCAAGAGTCTATACTTTAAATACTAAAATAGTTAATTAAGTATACTAGTCTGCATTCATACTAAAACCAGTGTCACAACGACAAGAACAAGAGTATTACGATTGTTAAATATCACAGGTAAGCTAGGGGATGTATGGTCATTCCTAGGAATGGCATAGCCTGATCAACTATGTTGGTCCGAGGAGTGATTAGCATATGCCCTAGAATAGTTGTGATGTGTTAACAAGTCCAAAAACTTACCAACAATGCCACAAAAAGATCAGTGGAACTTAAACTTAAAATACTATAGGTGTATTTTGTGCTATTAACTACATACATACTATATCTTTATACCTCTCTTCTCGCGTAGATTTAAATGGCTGGATTCCATCACGATGACCCGTACTTTCCAAATGAAGGCAACATAGGAATGCTCGAAGCAGAGTCTGACGATGAACACCAAATTCCGTTGGATGATCATCAAGCTGAAGGCTTCTCAGATGGATCAGACTCTGAGCCTGAAATCAACAACCTACCGCTCGTAGGTCAACCCCCGAACAACAACCCTCGACCAGCTTTTCCAGGTCCTACTCCCTTATGGGCAAACAACTTGAATCGTTGGAGTGATGAACAGGGTCAACCCTTACCATACTTTGGGGACCGAAGCTTTTACAACGTCAGCAATGGTGGCTCTGCTGACCGAGCCCTGCCCGTCATTATCCGCAGAATAGCTCGTAATGTCGAGCAAGGTAGAGCAGCCATCGACCGGGTCATGGAGATTGATGCCAACTCAGGTGTCAACACAGTCCGCATCCGCCGTCTTGAAGAAGACATGGAACGGGCCCGGAGAACCAATGAAACCCTACAGCAACATCTGGTTGCCTCTCAAGCTGAAGTCATGGAACTCCGAGCTCGTCAAAATGCTCATGAGCAACACCTTCAAGAGGTGGTCCGTCAAATGAGAGACCTTAGGGTTCTCCCGAGGAATATTCATCGCCGTTAGATGATGTCGAGTACATCATTATCTTTAGGGTTAAGGATTAGCCTTTAACATCTGTGCTCTCAGTAGCACTTGTCTGTAAAATATTCCTAACTTTCAGTACTCTAATTAGGAATCTAAGAACTGTCAAACTTTTCTATATGGTATGATGTAAGACCTACTGTTAGGTCAATTTTTCCTTGAACTTATTACACCAGTAATACCAGTATTATTGAAATCTATCTAAATTGTGGGAAAAATCTATACACTTGTGTTTTCCTACTAATATTTCTTGTTGTGATTTCAAACACTCATTCAACTGTTGGGTTATGGTTAGTTAGTCCATGTATCACTCTCACGTTGCTTAAAAAATGATTCTTACCATTTTTCTTACCTTTATAAACTTATAGCTGAAAGATGCCTCCTCGCAAATCTCCCAGGAATAATACTGCACCACCACCTCCTCCACCTCCGGTCATCGATACTGCAGCCCTAAATGCTGTCGTAGCTGCAGCAGTGGCAACTACCATGGCTCAGTATCACTCTTCTGATGCCAGCAGAGGTGGAACCCCTGTGGAATCAATCCCGGTTGAAACCCCTGTGCGCTCGAGAGAGTGCTCTTACAAGGATTTCACCAACTGCAAGCCGAAGTCCTTTCATGGGACCGGCGGAGTCATTGCCCTCTCGCAATGGTTCGAGAAGACTGAAGCGGTCTTCGAAATATGTTCATGCCCTGCTGCGAGCAAAGTGAAATATGCTGCATGCACCTTTGAAGGAAAGGCCCTGACGTGGTGGAACGGCCACATTAAATCTCTAACTCTTGTCGTAGCCAACGACATAGGCTGGGAAACGATGAAAGACCTCATGATTGAGGAATACTGCCCGAGGGGCGAGATTCAGAAACTAGAGCAGGAGCTTTGGAGCCTGACCATGAAGGGCACCAACATTGCCGCTTACACCGCCAGATTCAGCGAACTGGTGGCCCTCTGCCCTAATATGGTTCCCACTGAAGGGAAAAAGATCGAAAGATACATATGGGGGCTTGTGCCTCCGTATCAGGGGAATGTTCTAGCATCAAACCCCGCTACCTTCGACAGTGCCAAACGATTGGCACAACGACTCATTGACCATGGAGTCAAAACCCCTGTAACCACAACCACCCTAGCCATCCCGGAACTCTCCAAACCCACTGATACTAAGCGGAAATTCTGGGATGAAAAGAAGAAGCAACAGGCTGCCAAAAAGCAGCAAATTGTGGCAATACATGCCGCAATAACCCCTGCTGCTGCTACTACTACTCCGGTGGGTGGGTACGCTGGAAGTTCGCCCAAGTGCAACAAATGCAACTACCACCACAATG
The DNA here is from genome assembly GCF_052625555.1 of Lactuca saligna. Classification (NCBI taxonomy): domain Eukaryota; kingdom Viridiplantae; phylum Streptophyta; class Magnoliopsida; order Asterales; family Asteraceae; genus Lactuca; species Lactuca saligna. The sequence continues at coordinate 282,783,737 of NC_136421.1, read as the reverse complement.
GCCCCTGCCATGAAATGTGGTGCTCTAACTGCCACAGGAGAGGACACACAGTCCGACTCTGTAAATCTCCGGCGAGACCGATCGCCCAAGTCCCCGGCTCTGGCGCGAGCCCGACCTGCTATGGATGTGGCGAAACAGGCCACTATAAGAGGGACTGCCCCAAGGCGAAAAATGCTGGCGGAGCAGGGAGGGTACTAGCGATAGGCCACGGGGAAGCAGTTGCTGACCCGATAGTGGTGACTGGTACGTTCCTCCTCGATGACTCCTATGCATGCATTCTATTCGATAGTGGAGCGGAGCGAAGCTTCGTAAACCATAAATTTACTCGCATGCTTAATCAACCACCGCATGCACTCAAAGAACTATTCACAGTAGAAATGGCTAATGGAAAAATTGAAAGTACGAGTAGCATATACTTAGGTTGTACCCTAACTCTAGATAACCATTCATTCCCAATCGACCTCATGCCAGTCTCAATAAAAAGTTTCGACGTTATCATTGGCATGGATTGGTTAAGCCTTCACCGCGCTGACATCATGTGCTACAAGAAAGTAGTCCGTCTAAACCTTCCGTCTAACGAAACTCTTATAGTCTATGGCAACAAACCCGGTGCAAGTCTTCGCATCATATCAAGTATTCAAGCACAGAAGTATCTGCGTAAGGAATACCATGCATTCCTTGCTCACGTCGTCGACACGAGCCTCAAAACGAAAGAACTAAAGAACATCCCTGTAGTGAGCGACTTCCCCTACATTTTCCCAGAAGAACTACCCGGGTTACCTCCGCAACGACAGGTCGAGTTCAGAATTGACTTAGTCCCAGGAGCTACCCCAGTAGCCAAGTCGCCCTACCGCTTAGCACCAGCTGAGATGCAGGAACTCTCTGGTCAACTTAACGAACTGCTCAGCAAGGGCTTCATAAGACCAAGCTTCTCACCTTGGGGAGCATTGGTCTTGTTCGTTAAGAAGAAAGACGGATCATTCCGTATGTGTATTGACTACAGAGAACTCAACAAACTAACGGTCAAGAATCGTTACCCTTTGCCTCGCATAGATGATCTATTCGACCAACTGCAAGGGGCGAACTATTTTTCTAAGATTGATCTGAGATCCGGATATCACCAGTTACGAGTGCTAGAGGAGGATGTGCCGAAGACAGCCTTCCGAACTCGTTACGGACATTACGAGTTCGTGGTGATGCCATTCGGATTGACCAATGCGCTCGCAGTCTTCATGGATCTGATGAATAGAGTATGCCGACCTTATTTGGATCAGTTCGTCATCGTTTTCATTGACGACATCCTGATCTACTCCCGAAGTAAGACAGAGCATGGTGATCACCTGCGACAAGTTCTAGAGACATTACGAAAAGAGAAGCTTTATGCGAAGTTCAAGAAATGTGAATTTTGGATCCGGAGAGTCGAATTCTTAGGACACGTGGTAAGCGAAGAGGGAATCCACGTGGACCCATCCAAAATTAAAGCCATTGAGAACTGGTCAGCACCTAAGATGCCGACAGAAATTCGTCAATTTCTAGGTCTTGCTGGCTACTACCGCAGATTCATTCAGAACTTCTCCCGAATAGCGAAACCTCTTACGACCCTAACCCAGAAAGGCGTGGCCTTTGACTCGGAAGAGAAACAAGAAAGAGCATTCCAAACGCTCAAACGAGCCTTGTGCACCGCACCAATGCTATCCCTTCCCGAAGGAATAGAAGACTTCGTAGTCTATTGCGATGCATCGAATCAAGGGCTCGGATGTGTCCTGATGCAGCGAGGTAAGGTCATCGCCTACGCCTCGAGGCAGTTGAAGACACACGAGGTTAACTACACGACCCACGATCTTGAACTAGGAGCAGTGGTGTTTGCTCTGAAGATCTTGAGACATTACTTGTATGGAACGAAGAGCACTATCTTTACCGACCACAAGAGTTTACAACACATTTTCGATCAAAAGGAGCTCAACATGAGACAACGACGGTGGGTCGAGCTACTCAGTGATTACGAATGCGATATTCGTTATCATCCGGGTAAAGCCAACGTAGTAGCAGACGCCCTAAGTCGGAAGGAATATTCTGGTCGCAAAATCAAGTCATTGTCAATAACGATCCATTCACACTTGTCTAATCAAATTCAGGCGGCCCAACTTGAAGCCATGAAACCTGAAAAGGTGACAAGTGAATCCCTCAGAGGAATGGACAAGAATTTAGAAGCCAAGGGTGACAGAGCCTTATATTTCATGGATCGGATCTGGACACCGAAACACGGTGGTTTCCGAGACTTGGTCATGACCGAGGCGCACAACACTCGGTATTCCGTCCACCCAGGTTCAGATAAGATGTATCTGGATCTTAAAAAGCTATACTGGTGGCCTAATATGAAAGCAGAGATTCCTACCTTCGTGAGTAAATGCCTTACTTGCGCAAAGGTTAAGGTCGAGTACCAGAAGCCCTCTGGTTTATTACAACAACCAGAGATCCCAGAATGGAAGTGGGAGCGGATCACTATGGATTTCATAACCAAGTTGCCCAAGACAGTGGGTGGACTTGATACCATATGGGTCATCGTCGATAGATTGACCAAGTCTACACATTTCCTACCTATCAAAGAAACCGACAAGATGGAGAAATTGACTAGGACATACATTAGGGAAATCGTACGGCTACATGGTGTGCCTATATCCATTATCTCCAATAGAGATAGTAGGTTCACCTCAAGATTCTGGCAATCACTGCAACATTCCCTAGGAACAAGGCTGGACATGAGCACAGCCTACCATCCGCAGACCAACGGACAGAGTGAGAGGACCATCCAAACTCTGGAAGATATGTTGCGAGCATGCGTGATTGACTTTGGGAAGGCATGGGATACTCATTTACCCCTTGTCGAGTTTTCCTATAATAACAGTTATCACACGAGCATCAAGGTTGCTCCATTTGAAGCTCTCTACGGCCGAAAGTGCAGATCCCCTCTGTGCTGGGCTGAAGTGGGTGATACCCAATTAGCCAGGGGCCAAGCTTCCGGCAGTACTCTCACCGGTCCGGAGATCATTCGGGAAACGACAGAGAAAATCGTTCAAATCCGTGAACGATTGAAAGCCTCTAGAGACCGACAGAAGAGCTACGCAGATAAACGAAGGAAACCTTTGGAATTTCAGGTGGCAGACCGAGTCCTTCTCAAAGTCTCACCCTGGAAGGGCTTGATACGCTTCGGCAAGCGTGGGAAGCTTAATCCGAGGTACATAGGGCCTTTCGAAATTCTTGCAAGAGTCGGCCCCGTAGCTTACAAACTCGATCTACCAGGCGCACTTTGTAACGTACATTCTACATTCCACGTATCTAACTTGAAAAAGTGTCTATCCGACGAGACTCTCGTAATCCCACTCGACGAGATCGAGATCAACGAGAGCCTCAATTTTGTGGAAGAACCAGTAGAAATCATGGACCGAGAGGTCAAGCAAACAAAACAAAGTCGCATACCCATCGTGAAGGTTCGCTGGAACGCTAAGCGGGGACCTCAATTCACATGGGAACGTGAAGATTAGATGCAATGCAAGTACCCACATCTGTTTCCCTAATCCACGAGTGTTCTCTTACTTTGAATTTCGGGACGAAATTCCCTCTAACGGGGGGATGATATGACAACCCGATATTTCAACTCTTTGTAATGGCCTAATAGGTCAAGTATTGTAAACATTTTTGAGTTAATAAAATTAACTTTGATAATAAAATGTCCAAAAAGTTTCTATTTAAATTCTTCTATGTTTAAATATCATTAAACCATGATCGTACGTAAAAAGAACGCCCAAATCCGACTTCGTATATTGAAGTTATGATTTTTCCAAGTTCAGCTTAGCAACAGACAGCTAAAAACTCGAAACGGAGATCGAGCGACATTTGGCCGGAATGACCTAAACGAGAATCGAAGGTCTCGGCAATGGTATTTCAACGGTAAAAAGTCTGGCAAAAACCGACGTCAGATAAAGAAGATATGAATTTTTAAAGAAATTCCTTAATCACGTCATTTTAATAAATAAATAATAAAAATAATTTCGGAATTTGCCAATGGAATCTAAACGAAAGTTGTAGATCGTAGTCTCACCTTCGCGGGGATATAAAGAACGTCGAAAACGGAGTTCGTATGAAGGAGATATGAATTTTTGAAGTTTGATAAATAATTTATATATAATTTTTATTCAAAATTCGGTATTATCCGAAGAGGAGTCAGCCTAGGGCCGAGGTACGCACCGCGTACCCTCGTACGCCCCGCGTACTCGAGGGCACGGCCTCGGATCGTCCACGTCGCCCTATGCGAAGCTACCCGACCCGCTGTCCCATCCGACCCGCCCCATCCGAAATACGTAAGCGATGACGTACGGGTACGCGCTGCGTACGCCCGTACGCCCCGCGTTCGGAGGCGGTTCAGCACCCCTATAAAAGGGATGCGAGCCTTTCCGAAAAATTTGTTCATTTTCTCTCTTTCTCTCACGATCTTGCCTCGATTTCCGTGCCCGTTCAAACCCGAAGCTCTGGTCTTTTTGCTCAAGTCCCGAGGGTCGATTTTACTCCCGAGATTCCCGAGAATCCCGAGAAAAATCCGTTTCCCGAGACGAAACTCTGCCCGGTTTTCGATCTCGCTATCTTCAAGCTTCCAAGTGAGTTCATACCCCTTTATTCAACCTTTGAAATGCTTTTAAATGTTTTAAATACTTTATAGGGGGAATACAAGTTAAACACTTATAGTTATTGCTTCGATCACATGTGATTGCATTAATCACATGTGATTAATAACTAGGAAACCAATGATTTTATCACTGTTCAAACTGTTTTACTTCAAAATGTTTTACAAACTCTTTTACTTATCAAATGCTTTATTGTAAACTTTGTTTTACTACCTATAAATTTGCATGCCCATATATGTATACCCCTCCTATTTCCTTTTCCTCGATTTGGATGTGGTCTGGTGGAATTTCGGGTGACCATCCGAGGGTCGTTTCAATATTAGTTATATATCATATATACATGTATAGACATAAAAGTACTTCCATATTCATACTTATCAGCACATCATTAGTAAGTTACCATCGGGGTAACACGGGATCATACTACTACAATTTCTAGATCAACGAGTCAGTTCATTCAGGAGTCAATACTTATTACTAAGAGAACATATACAACGATACTAGAACAAGTAACATTATATTGCATATACACGAATACGTTAACAATTGTGATCCACTGTATGGGAGCATGTCTTAATTGACATGACCTGAGTTGTAGCCAGGGTCTCTTGGAGGGAGAGCGTGAGTTTGCGTATAGATCTATACTGGATTGACTATCCTACACCTCGCTGCTAGCTACAGTGGGACCGACAGGTCTGCGGGTGCCAAACGTCATACCTTATTTTTCGACTATACGTTGTCGATGTTACCAGTCGATAGTATGGTGCAATTTATCACATGATACCTTAATATAAACCCGGTTTAAGGTAGTTAGTACAGTAGTAGTTCATATAAAACAAAACTACAGTACTACAATAATTTACCCATTACATTTTGGTGATAACCTCACTTAAACTTTAATGTACAAACTATATTTTGTTAAATGATAGTTACACTTGGGAAATTACACACTTTTACATCAAACGAGCATACAAAACAGTTAAGCCTTGGTAGAGGGCTACTTTAACAGAAAATATAGGTTTTTCTGAGAGATTCAAACTTTTACAAACACTTACATACATTTACAACTCATACTTGCGACAGGTTCAAACGTTTTGATAACAAACCTCGACACTAAAATACTTATGAATTCACCAGCTTAATGCTGATAAACTCTTTCAAAATAACTTGTATTCTCAGGTTATCAGTAGTCAGGTACCGATGCTAGCTTTTGAGAAGATGGAGCGCATTCAAGACTCATCATACTATTTTGATTTAAATTGTATTTTTGGTGTCTAAAACTGTACGGAACACGCTTGTATTAAAATTATATATATTTAATGCAATGGATGATGTTGTTTGCTTATTTACATTTACTGTGTTGTGATACTTTACATGACGTCCTCCGCCCCAGAACATTTCCGCCATTCTTGGTTTTGGGGTGTGACAGTAGAGTTCGGTTGTTAGGACCGAAGGGTAGTCAGAAACCCCAAATACGTCTGACAGTATATGATGATATGTTTGCATGTTGGCTTTTTACGTTATATGCGATAGAGGTAATAGGAGGGGACTAGTCCCCGAGTTCGGTTGCTAGGACCGAAGGGTAGTTCAGGCACCCCAGATATGTTTGATAATATGTTATGTTATGATATATGTGATAGTAGCAGTAGGGGTGAAATAGTCCCCGAGGTTCGGTCGTTAGGACCAAAGGGTAGTCAGCACCCCAGAATGGCTTGACATGGGTAGTCAGCACCCAGAACGGCTTGAAACGGGTAGGTCGGCACCCCAGAATGGCCGTACCGGGTAGGTCGAGCACCCCAGAAATGCCTGGCAATATGTATGATATGTGATTGTATGGTATGCGGTATGATGGGGGAACTCACTAAGCTTCGTGCTTACAGTTTTCAGTTTTGGTTTCAGGTACCTCTTCTTCAAAGGGGAAAGAGCTGGCACGGTAGCGGTCCATCACACACATGCTTCGTATTCCGCATCATGAGATCTTCCTGGGGATTTGTACTCTGACATTATTATGTTTTTATGAAATGTTTTCCAGACACGTGATATCTTTATAAAATGTTATGATCAGTAAACGTTTTAATTCGAATGTTTTGCTAAATACATGTTTTCAAAAATGAAATTTTTGGCTCGTATTTTTGGGGTGTTACAGGTTTAGTCTAACGATAACCGTGACAAATTAATAGTCTAACTATTATTATTATCATATAAGTGTTAAATAACACTCAATATAATTTATAATAATAGCCCAAATAATTATTTTAAGGACCTAGTAACATTCCTATAATTATTTGAAAGCTATATTAAAAGTTGCGTAAGTATAGCACACTTACAACGAATTTTATCGAAAACCGGAACTTTATTTGGAGCAGCGTTTCGAAACCGAAAGACCCTTTTTCTACGGACTCCGGGAGCCTCGGGACTTCCTTAGGGTGCTAGGGGTTTTATCTAGGGTTTAGGGGCTCAAAATAGGCTAGAGAGATAAACAAATTAGAGAGAGAAAGGATTTTGGTGTGAAAAATGCGGGCAGCCTCGACCTCCTTTTATAGCTGCGAGGGTCTTCACTACGTGGGGCGTAGATCTGAAGTACGCAGCGCGTACTTCCGAAGCCATACCGACGTGTCGATGATCTGCTGGGGCGATGTGGGCGAAGCTGGACCGAGGAGGGGTTCACGTATGCGGCGCGTTCCAAGCTCGGACACTGGGCGTAATGCGAGGGTGATGTGTCCTTCATCCGAAGTGAGACCGTGCTCAGCAAGCGACGCCTGAGATTTGGCCACGTCATCGCATCTAGCAACAGCTTTGCAAATTCAAGTTTAATCTTTAAAAATTTGTAACTTTCTCATACGAACTCCATTTTTGACGTTCTTTATATCCACGCGAAGGTGGGAACGTACTCTACAACTTTCGTTTAGACTTTATTGGCTAATTTTGACTCGATTTTAAATTTTATATTATTAACAGGACGGGACAGGATTGGTCCGTTAAATCCTCATAACTTCTTCATCCGACGTCCGTTTTCGCCCATCTTTTTCTCGTTACGCTACTTTTAACGAGATATTTGATTCTCATTTAGGTCGTGTCGGCTAAAAACCACTCGATCTAACATTCGAATTTCAGGTTGTACACTACTAATCCGAAACTTCGAAAAATCATAACTTCTTCATACGAAGTTAGATTTAGGCGTTCTTTTTATCGATGTTCTTAGTTTAACATATTCTACGACTTTCGTTTAGATTGCTAAGGCTAAATCTCGCTCTATCGTAAATTCACTATTTACGCTTCCCGGTATCATGCCGTTTCCGTCGCGAAACTTCAACGGGTCATAACTTCTTCGTTATAACTCGGATTTCGGCGTTCTTTATATGTATGAAAACCTTGAGACATATTCTACAACTTGGTTAAGATTATTTATTCTAAATAATCATTTGTCGAAAAGTCATTTTCGACACTTATTGCCTCTAAATTGACTAGCCCGGATCTGCGGGCGTTACAATTTACAGTTTAATACATAAAATTCACAACTTAACAGAACTTATTTTACACTATTCTCAAATTCATAGAAATCAAACCCAAACTTTACCGCCACCAAATGCCGCCACCAACAAACCTGCGCCAACATTGCAACAGCTTTTTCTTCCAAATGAGATCTGCATATAAAGTCAGACAATGACATGTTAAATACTACATTCATAGTTTAATAAACTGGTTTATTCATCCATTTTGAATTTAATGCAAAATAATTATAAAAACTAAGGCATTCTTACATACTTATATAACATTAAAAATAAATATATTTACAACAAATTAATACAAATTTTTTTTTACATAAATCATTCATATTATATTACAAAAATTATTAAAAAAATCACAGCAACATGTAGTCAATTCATCATTTAATATACTCAATTATCGTTTAATATATAAAATTTAAATCTTAATATAAAAAATTAAAACTTTAATATATAAAAATATCATATTCTTAACTTAAAACATACATTTCTACATTTAGATCTAACGGTTGGTGTTTTTCAAAATTTAATGTACATAATATTCACAATTTAAATTTTATATAATTTTGTTAAAATTAGAGAAAATCATATAAATGTATAATGATTCTTTCTTCTCATATTTCAGAAGCAAATACAAAATTCATAAAAATTTCAAATCTTAATACAGTCAATTCACAGCTTAATACAATAATTTCACAGTTTAATACATAAAATGCACAGCTTAATACAGTAATTCATAGTTTAATCCACAAAAAATATATATGCACGGCTATATTTTTTTAACTTAATACTAACAGTTATATGTTCATACCTAGAGGCATTTTTATCTATTAAATTGTGAATTTATTATACTAAGCTGTAAACAAATTTACAGCTTAACACAGCAAATTCACAGTTTAATATAATATATTCACAACTTATTTACAAGTATAATATCATATTTTAGTGTATGAAAAACTCATTTATATTTTAATACATACATAAGTTATCTCATACTTCATAAGCAAACATCAAAAGAAAAATATATACGTGAATCATAAAAAAAGGATAACTTATCTTAAATCAATGAAGATGATGAGTGAGAAATAGAAAATATCATTACTCTTCCACTATCGCCACCATTAACACTGCCAAGTACCAGTCTACCATTCGTTGCCATCAACCATCGTCACCACAAAGATCAATGTCAACACCAACAACATCATTCCCTAAAAAATCAGAAAAGGATTAAAAAAACAAAATTATGAATTTAATATATTAAGCTGTCAATAAAATTCACATATTAATACAAAAAAAATTCACAGTTTAATACAATACATTCAAAGCTCATTTACAAGTATAATCTCATATATCATTCACAATTAATACATACATAAATTATCTCATATTTCAAAAGCAAACATCCGAGGAATAACATATACATGAATCATAAAAGTGGATAATTTATCTGAAATCATCGAAGAAGATGAGTGAGAAATGCAACATATCCTTACTCAACCATCGCTACCACCAACCACATCGCCAACATCCCTCAAAAATTAGATCTGGATAGAAAAATCAAATTCACATTTTAATAAAACATTTCAAACACTGATTCTCAACTTAATTCAATATGTTAGATACTAATTACTAATTGGTGCATAAAAAATACACATTCACAACTTAATAACTTACATATTCATAAATTATTACATAAAAACACATATTCACAGCTTAATGACTTTCTAAATTTTTTGTCATTTCATCAAACACCATGTGTGCACCATCACTAACTACCACATGCCGCTACCTACCACTTGTGCCACTGATGCAATCATCATTCAATCCAAATTAATTATAAAAACTGATATATTCTTACATATTTATACAACACAAAAAATAAATATATTTACAAGAAAATCAATATAAACATACTTACAAAAATCACTCATATTGTAACAATTTTTTTTTTTTTAAATTCACATCTTAAAAAGGTCAATTCACAGTTTTGTACACATAATTTCACAACTTAATATATAAATTTCACTGTTTAATATACAAAAATTATACATTCACTTAAAACTTATATTTATGCCTTAATATCTATAGGCTAGTGTTTCCTTCAAAGTTTATTTACCTAAATATTCGCAAATTAAATTTTGCATATTTTATTCAAAACTAGATAAAATTATATTTGTGTATAATGTTTTCAGTCTCATATTTTAGAAGCAAAAAAAATCATAAAAAATTAACAGCTTAATACAGTCAATGCCTTGCTTAATACATTTAATTCACAATTTAATACAACCAATTCACAGCTTAATAAAGTTAATTCAAAGTTTAATACACAAAACTCACAGCTTAATATAGTAAATTCACAGCTTAATGCACAAAAAATATACACTCAAAACCCAAATTCTCAACATAAACTTATAATTCAAGAATTTCATTCACAATTTAATAAAGTAGTTTAGGACTCTATTCACAACTTAAAAACATACTTGATTTGTTGAGCACACCTTGTCTGCACCACACAAATTTACAATTTAATAAAACATTTCAGGACTCTGATTTATAGCTTAATCAAACACCTTGTATGCTCTATAAAAAGATATTTAGATCAATTTAAAAAACTTATAAAAAATCATGTATTCCCAAATTAAAATCAATAAAAATTTATATATTCACAACATAAAACTTATATTTTCTTATTAATAATCAAGGTTCTAAAAAGTTCGCCATGGCTTCGCCATGGCGCACCACGACTCCAAGGCTTGCACCTACCGCCAAGCTTTGTCAAAACGCCGCATTAACTCATATATGTGTATAAAAATGCATACTAGTTAAAAATACATATAAAAATATTAATTATATAGAAATTGTCGCCTTAAGTCACGCCTTACAAACGTCATGACTCGACAAGGCTCGGAAAAGCTTCAGGCTTGACATTGCCGTCAAGTCACGCCTTACGTTATTTAGAACCTTGTTAATAATAGTTAAAACTAACATTAACACGGCTAAACAATTTATGAAACATTAAAAAATCACAAGTCACAACTTAAAAAAATAAAAAATAATAATAACAAAAATAACAAAAAAAAACTAAATTCACATTATTTGAGAAAACATCTACAAAATAACATATTTTAGATACAATTCGCATCATAGCAACAAAAAAACTTAAATTGTGAACAACAATTCTACTAAAATATTATAATGAATAAGAAAAGAAACTTGAATTCACAACTTAAAACTTATAAAAAAATTATTCATTTACAATTTAAAATTTATAATTTTTTATTAATAAAGTGAAAACTAACTTTAATAGAATCAAACAATAATTGAAACATTAAACCATTAAAACATCACAATTCACAGTTTAAAAAAAGTTAAATACACAATTTTTTTTTAAAACAACTTAAAAATTATATTTAGTTGTTTAATACATCACATTTCTCATTTTGGAGCAACTATAATTTAATGTCCAATATTAAGCCCATCATGGTTTTGTGTATGGGTTGTGGCATGAGACGCAACAAGTAAAAGAAATAAAAGCGCATCCATTTTCATTCTCATTATGCCGACAAGGCAACAACAGATAGGGGGATACAGCGTATTTTTGTGTCTTATCTTTCTTTCTTTGTTTGTTTTTTTTTCTTTTTTTAGAACATATATCATACTAATATCATTGATAATTTTATCATGATTTTAATGGTAGTAAAAACTTTAAATTAACAGCTTAACAAAATCAAAATAAAAAAATAATAAATAATACAAAAATCGTCATACTTGATCTGGTGATGTTTCACCGGAGATCAGAGAGAAGAGATAGATATGGAGAAAAGTTAGCGGTGTTTCACCAGAGCGACAGGGCAACAACGGTAGAGGAGGCTAACGGAGATTTTAGATCTAGTCACTTAATGTCACTGAAACTCATAGATTTGAAGACGTAAATACTAGATCTACAGACGAAAATCATAGATTTGCCACCGAAGATCTTAGATCTATCATCGGAGAACGTAGATCTGGACCGAAACACTTCAGATCTAAAAGCCTCATCACCTATAAAATAGATTGAAAGATATAGAGGCGGCAGATTTGGTGGTTTCACTGAAAATCAGAGAATAACATACGCAAATTTAGTGTTAGAAAGCATTGGAAGTGGTGCTTCATGTCAGATCTGATGCAAAAATGACCACTGTTGGTCGAAATTCAACAACAACAAGCAGGAGCGGTATTAGAACACATCAGCGAGAGTCACAACGACGATGGCAGTGTCGTCGGTCGCGGCGACGACGATGGCGGTGTCACCGGTGACGGCGACAACGGATGTGGGAGGTGGCTGTCGGTGGTAGAAGGAAGGAGGAAAAGATAGTTTCATATTTGCACTTTACCAAAAATGAGAAGTGTATCAAATCTACTTTCTAGATATGATATATTTGCTTATAAAACTAGGTTGGGAGTTGTCTTTATTTACAATAATGCTATTTATCTTTTTTAATAATTGATAAACAAAAATTCTATTTTATAAATATACATTTATTGATTCCTAATCTTTTTTGTTCTCATTTGAACCTTTACATATATATATATATATATATATATATATATATATATATATATATATATATATATATAGAGAGAGAGAGAGAGAGAGAGAGAGGTTCAAATGTTTTTGACAACTATTGTGTGCCTGTGTGCACCAATAAGAATTCAGGAAATAATTAATTATTAAATAAATCATTTAAGGGTATCATAGTAATCTTGGCATACTTAAATATGGTAGATAATTAATATGTTCTTTATTATTCCTTTAAATATGGGATGTAGTCAAAATCTAGTGAAAAAAAACCCTAGCCGATCACGTCTACAGCGATTTATCCTCCCTCTCGTTTTCTCAGCATTGGTCCCTGCTATTCAGCGGGGTTTCGGAGGTTTTGGGCTACCGTAGAAGGGGAGATGTGCTAGAGGTTTATCGATCATTCACGTATCAATAGCAGCAACGAATAGCGATTTTGTGAAGTGTTCGATCATGCTATTCTATTCTTTTCTATTATGTTAATCAGGTAAGTAGACGATTAATTGAATACTTGAGTTGAATTATCAGTTGGTAATTGAATGTCGAAATCAGAATTTCGGTTACTGAGTAACTGAGTTGAATTATCAGTTTGTAATTGAATATCAATTATCATTATCAGATACAGAAATCACTAATCAGAATTTCCATTATCACTTTCTAATTGAATACTTGAGTTATATTAAACAATTAGGGCGTGTTTGGCTCACCGATTCTAAAGGAATGTAGTGGAATTGGAATCTAAATTTCTCTAAAAATGGCGTTTTGATGAATAAAAGTGAAGGGAATGGAATTTCCAAAATTTCCATCAGATTCGGCATCCACGTGAATTGTTGTTAGAATATATTGATTTGAAGATTACATTTTGTTAGAGTAAATTACATTTTTTTAATGTTTACTATATTCTATCAAAATTTATACTTTGAAGACTACATTCTATTAGAATAAGTTACAATTTTTTAATGTTTGCTATATTCTATCAGAATTACAACCCACATTGCCAATTTAAAATATTGTATGCATTCTGCTAAAATTTAAAATGGCATATATATATTCTATCAGAATAATGGTAGTGCAGTAATGGTAATTGCACTTTAGAGTTAATGATTCTTTCAGAATTTGTGTTTGCCTTTTTTGTAATAGATTTCCTATGATATTTTTCCACAAAATGAGTAGGTTCAGTAAAGTCATTCTTAAAGAATACGATATTTTTTTAACCATTCTTAGTTTTTGTTGCATTTTTTTTATAGGAATTGATTGAAGAATGGTTTGAAGACATGATAGGAAATGCTTGAAGAATGAATCAAAGATTGATCACACTCACATTTTAAGAATCTTGTTATGTTTTAAAGAATTACACTTGTTATTCTTTCAGAATTTTGTTATTATTCAAGAATGTTCTTTGTATCACAATCATACAATGTAATTATTTGATATATTATTAGTGCAAAAAGACATGTATTCTTTATAAAATGTTAGTGTTGATAATATGTTCTATAATTCTTTAAGCATGTTAATATATATAAATATTGAATATAATCATATTCTGCAAGAATAAAATCAAAAATATATTTACTAGTTTATGGTTGATTTTTATGTCATTCTAACAGAATGAAATCGGATATTATTAAAAATTATATTTGAATTAAACTTAAAAAATTCAGATTTTTAAAAATAAGGGTATTAATTATCCCTTAAAATCTGAAAATTTCCTTTTTTAATACAGGTTAATTGACCAAAATACCCTTATGTTGAAATTTATGTGATTATATGGTGCATGTTAAATTATTTTAATATCATATACCCTCAGATCAAGATCATTGATTTTATTCCATCCGTTGGTCCAGATTTGTATTTACGGGCAGATGTCAAGAACATTTGAACATCTATATATATATATATATATATATATATATATATATATATATATATATATATATATATATATATATATATATATATATATATATATATTGTTAGAAAAAGAAAATGAAAGAAAATAAATTACACTTGGGGTCTACGTGTGTAGTCCGTAACTCTTTTTTAGTTATATGGTCCTTCAAACTTTAATTTGTTGCATATTTTGTCCGTGTGTATATATATATATATATATATATATATATATATATATATATATATATATATATATATATATATATATATATATTTTAGTTATTTATTTATATCTTTTCTTTTGTTTTTTATATATAGGACCCATTGATCTTACTCGATATCCACCCACACCCTTGTTGTTCAAAGATCCAACAACCACTAAATCAACTCAATATCCACCCACACCCTTATTGTTCAAAGATCCAACTACCACTAAATCATCACCATTCACTTTGAACAACCACCATCCACCACCGTCAATTACCAGTGTTCACCACCGATCACCATCCCAAAATCATATTCAAAGTTGAAATCAAACCTTAAGCCTAAAAACAATATCATATTTGAAACATGAAATCAAAACCACATATGAAACCAAACATCAAAAGCATATCTCGTATTCAAAACCTTGAAAACGTCAAACAAAAACCCATATCCGAAATCCACACGTAAACGTCAAAAGCATATCTCTATAGGGATTGTCTAACTTAGAAAAGGGGTTACAAACCAAACAAGCAAGTTATCATCCCAAACCAAGTAATTTACTCAAAAAAAAAAATCTGAATACCTATTCACTATCCTTTTTAAGATTTCCACCAACAATATACAATAATGTACTAATTTCGTTTTTCAAGATTTGTAGTTTACATTCACTTTTCTAAGAAAGTACAACCCTAAAAATTCAAAAGTACAATCACAAAACAAAAGATGGTGTACAACAACTTGCACATTTTTTCAAATAAGAATGTCTTGAACAATAAACTAATCCACTATTGAATCGGTACATGAGGTAAACTCTTGTTTGAAAAAAAAAAAAAAAAATGAAGGCTTTAAAACTTGTGGAAAACACGAACAAGATCAAGGGCTACAAAGGTTCTTAAGATCTTCTTCTTGGGCATACCAACTTGGTATTATTTTAACCAAATGAGGATAAAGATCCTTGTATGAGTTTCTGATTGTCCCTTCTGCAACTCCAGTTGCAAGTGCCACATCTACACATCATTCAAATGTTAATAATGTCAACTACATATCATTCAAATGTTAATAATATCAACTCAAAAGAGTGGAATTTTACCTTTGAGTGGCTTTTTATCATCAGAAAGTTGAGTTACTATGTAAATAACAGCTGCAGCAATAGAGATTGGACTTCTCCTGAAAAAACATTTTAGATTTTAACCACTATTTTCAATGACTTGATCAAAAAGATTGAAACTTAAATACAGATATTTCATATTTCCCAATTACCTTATATCAAACTCCTCAGACTTTTGGACAGATTCCTGTGCAGCTTTAACAGTCTGATTTGTCATACCAAGATTGGAACAAAAACGCCTCTGAATGAAAAAAAGAAAACACAAGAACCCAAACAAGTTAGAAACTAATTCTCTGAACCATTAAGAGGTTAGAATCATTCAGCACTGAATGGTTCAGTTTTATAAATTAAAAGAAAAAAATGAAGAAGAAACTGACCATAAAGTCACCAGCATGTATAGTCCCCATCTCTACAGATTGACCCATTTCAAGCTCAAGTTGTTTGACAATGTATTCTTTTGCACGACCAATTTCCTTCTTTGTTGCTCCATTAGCAACCGAACAGATTTCTATTTTGAACAAATGTTCAGAGAAATCTCATTCATATACACAGAGACATATGAAGCATCCAACTTTTTTTAAAAAAAAAAAAGAAAACAAAAGGTTTGTAATACCCTTTACAGTTCGTGGCTTATCTTCTTGGCGACATGCAATGTAAAGACAAGCAGCCAAGATTGCATCTTGGTTTCTTCCTCTACTTGATTTTTGATCTTCTACTTTCTTGAATATCTCATTTGCTCGATCCTATTTGTATAAAACCAATAAGAATTCTATGAAAAAAAGGGTATGAATATGATTATGAAAGATTGTAATGAGTAATAACTAATAAAACATGGATAGAATCATAGAAATTAGGAAGTAAGAATTGTGAGGCTGTTAATTATGAGAGTTACAATGTCATTGTGGTTTTAAGTTGATAGTTGATACAGAGGTTATTAGGTTAGTGTGTAACTTTGGGTATATGGGTCAATTGTCAAAGTCAAACCTTTTTGTAGACAACTGGCTATATATTGTAATTGATAGCAATTGCATACCTT
Organism: Lactuca saligna; assembly: GCF_052625555.1. NCBI lineage: Eukaryota > Viridiplantae > Streptophyta > Magnoliopsida > Asterales > Asteraceae > Lactuca > Lactuca saligna. The sequence goes on along the minus strand of NC_136421.1, from coordinate 282,766,756 downwards.
AATTGTTGCAACAAGGCCTAACCTGAATGACAAATGAAATGCATTAGATACTATAAAGTGCTGAAAATGGAAATGACATGGGTATATGCAAGAATGTTGGAACAAGATAAGATATGTATGAACCTGTAATTCCTAAAGAGGGAGATGAATTGTATAGAGGACAGAAACCAAAATTATTTATGCAGAAAAATGGGGAAACTCTGTATTTTGGCAAGATGATTGTTCGATTTAAGAAATCAAATGCCAAGACTAATCAAGGTGTTTGAATTGTTATTAAACAAGTAAGAAGCTTTCATAGGTTAGATTTAGATGTTTCTTGCATAGTTATTAGTCCATGTGCTCCATGACAATTTCAAACATTTCCATTTTTGAATGTCCTATGAAAATGGCAAAATTCACTTTCAGTTGTTTTAAGGTATAATTCAATTTTGCCTATAGTTATCGATCAAAATCGTATTGTTAAATTTTGGTCCATGGGTTTCCATTGGCTACTCATATAGAAACCCTATACCTTCAATATATAAATCAAAAAAGGTTTCATCTTGCCCTAGCATCTCTGGATCCTGATGAAGTTTCAAAATATAAATTACCAAATTTTCAATAACCTCGGGACTAAACAGAACCCTAAATAATCACAATTTCAAGCAGACGTATACAGATAAAATTTACTGTAAGAATCACACCTGTCAGACATCGTTGCGATTGTTTTAAACGCCATGATTAGAGACCGATCCGGATTCGACCCTCGGTTCTGCCATCGTCCCAAAGACGATGACAGGAAATCGCTGGTGACGCCATTAGGTTTGGAAATCACGGTTGACAAGCCGCCGTCGTTGAGAAGGACATTGGTAGGGCCACCGACACGGACAGGATCGTTATCCCCTGACTCGTTGGCGAAGGTACGCCACTCGGACGTCTCGTCGATGGAATGGGACTCAAGGACGAGTCCACACTCGGAACAGACGGTGTCTCCGGCGGAGTGATCGAACACGACCTCGGTGCTCTTCCTGCAGTCGGAGCAGTACGCATCTGCCATGTCTTTAGGATTTAATTTATCTTTTTTGCACAAATTTATGTAATTATCTCTGAGGTTGGTGTGGGAATTTGGAGATTTGGTGGATAAAGCTTCAGATCATATGATTTCTTTAGAGTTTGCAATCTGACATTGGTGGGGAGCCGCCGAAGGTGAAGTAACGGAGAAAACTCGAAAGGGCAAAGATTGCCTCTCTGGGGATTTTCTTAGGCGGTGGTTTTTACGAAATTTATTGATTTATTAATATTTTCCTCACTAAATTATCTCAAATATCTTATTTTTATTATTATCTCAAATATCTTATTTCTATTATTAGATCTTTTTTCACTTGATTCGTACGTTTAAAAATCTCAATTAGGTTCTATTTTTTTTATCTATATAAACTACTTTTCATTTGTTTGTCCCCTTAGGTTTTTTAATTTTCACTATACTTCTGTCTATTTCCATAAATAGATAGTAAATAACTTTGTTTTGTTTACACTTGATTCGTGTCACGATATTGATTCTTTGACTAGTTGATACCGTGTGTCATTTAACGTATTTTTGGTTAAATCATGCTAACTTCATTTATTTGGATCAACTACGTAAGTAAACAAGATATTAAAGCTATAAGGCTTTGATAAGGAAACATGTATGTATATTACTTCTAACTCTAAGTATAGAAAATGTTTCTCTAGGTTTGGATCAAATGACTACACCCTTATTTATAGGGACTTTACATCTACTTTTGGAAAGATTCTAGATCTCTTATATTCTTAACTACTCTAGATTGTTATATCAATGTCTATATCAAGACTTGTATAGATTCTTCCATCTAGTTATATACTTATCTACAAGGGTAATGTTTTAGACTTTTCTTTAGTGTCCTAGAGAAGTCTAGGATGTTCTCGGGGATTCTATCATTTTCTAAGATGTTCCATACCATTCCATAGACTTCCATGATATTTTAACATCTTCAAGTTAGCATGTTCCAGTTTTTTTTTTTTTTTTTCACAGTCTTAGGTATTCTTGAACGTTCAAGAGTTATCTAAAGGGTTTTAGAAACTTCTATAAACTTGGTATGTGACACCCTCCCGCATTCAAACCCTTGACATCTTCCTTAAGTCTTCAACGCGTATATCTTGATCATGTCATGCCACAGGACCACCTAAGTCTTTTTCTCTTTCTAAATGTTTCTTTAAGTATGATGTGTTTTAGTATCTTAACTTTTTAGACATGGATCTTCTCCCAACCTCGTGGAATATCATGCAATCTTCAAGTGGGATCGTGATCCCAACTTACACCAACATTTCCCAATGCCTTGGACGTTTCTTATTTGCCCCCCCCCCCCCCCCCATACCTCCTAATTTGATCATCATTATCACTTGTTGTTTGTGTATTATCTTCCATCTTATGACACTTGTTGCTTGTGTATTATCTTCCATCTTATGACTTAGTGTATTCTTCTTATTTATCTTCACAAGTGTAACGACCCGTTCCCGGTATGTTAATTCATTAGTAATTGTTTTAAAGTTTTGCAAGAGGGACTCGGCGAGTTCATAGCCTGACTCGCCGAGTAGGGTCGCGACTTCAAGCACGTGTTAGCTGGTGACTCGGCGAGTCCATCCGTCTGGGTGAAACCCTAAATCCCCGGGTTGCCCACTATTTAAGTCACCTTATAGCCCCCATTCTCGCCTCCTTCACCCTCTAAAGCTGTGAGAAAACCCCAGTTCATCCTTGAGAGTTTGTAAGTGATTTTGTGTGATTTTGTGAAGGCTTGAAGAAGGAGAAGAAGAAAGGAGCAAGGAGAAGAGGTGGAGTGCCAAGATCCAAGGGCAAATCTGAGTTATTTGAGGTATTTTCGGATTTCCCCTCTTGTTTTATGCTTTAAACCTCCATTAGAACTCTTCTAAGATCTAGTTGATGCTTGTTCCAAGCCTTATGATTGCATGAATGCCCTAACAAGCCGAGATATCCTTAGATCTATTCATTGAGAGGTCCCATAGTCTAGATCTGTTGCCTTTATGAGGATACTTTGCATATTAACCCTAGATCTATCCCTTTTATGCATCTTTTAGCCTTATTTTCCCTTATTCATGTGTTGTACACGTAAAGTTGGAAACTTTACGTGGTAAACCAGCTTATTGGACTCAGATCTATCATTTGTATGTGTTGGATTCAAGCAAAATCCGGTGAAAAACAGTTGCATGGCGGCAACTCGGCGAGTCGGGAAGAACGACTCGGCGAGTTGAGTCGCGAGTCCCCGATTCCTTCATTTTTAGCAGTGTTGAGTGGAACCAGTGAGTTAGAGAGTGGACTCTGCGAGTTGAAGGTAGACTCAGTAATGGAGGGACTCGGCAAGTTGTTCATACAACTCGGCGAGTCCAAGGCAATCTTCTTAAGATCAAGAACAACTCGTCGAGTATGTTCATACGGCTCGGCGAGTCGGATGAAGATTGTCTGAGTTCTTGGATCAAGAGGGTACTCGTCGAGTCGATGCCATACTCGACGAGTAGCAACGAGTAGGATTGAAAAGTGAGAGTAGGACTCGGCGAGTTGGGTGGCCCAACTCGGCGAGTCAGTCCAAATGAGAGTAACTTTGACCCAAGGGTAAAAGAGTCATTTTACCCAAGTGCAGTGTTTAGTATTTGATTGAGTGTGTTTATGGACTTGTAGCCGGGGAGATACAGGAGCAGCAGCCGTTAGCCTCCAGAGCCACACACTCAGCAGCCAGTTTACGAGGTGAGTTTCCTTCCAGTAGGGACGGGTCTAAGGCCACAATGCCGGCCCATTCAGTTAGCAGTAGTTTCCGGACTTTGATCCGATGCAGTAGCTAGTATGTTTGATGCCTTCGTGGCTCAGACAGGATTTGTGTGCTATGTATTATGTGTTCCGGGCTACGGCCCGATGTAGTATGTAGTATATGTGTTCATGCTAGTTGTTATGTTATGCTACGCTATGCTCAGTCAGTTAGTTCCGGACTTCAGTCTGATGCAGGGGACAAGGTCCCAGTCGGTTCCGGACTTTGGTCCGATGCAGTTAGTTCCGGACTTCGGTCCGATGCAGGGGACAAGGTCCCAGTCCGTTCCGGACTTCGGTCCGATGCAGTTGTCGGGCTTCGTCCCGATGCAGTGGGCAAGGCCCAATATGTGTTTATATGTTATTGTATGGTATGTGGTAGTTTGGGGGAGCTCACTAAGCTTCGTGCTTACAGTTTCAGTTTTGGTTTCAGGTACTTCCGCAAGCAAAGGGAAGAGCTCGGGGTGACGGCATCGCACACACCACAACTTTAGCTTTTAGCCTGGGATTGATTTAGTTTGTTTTGATTTGACGTAGTATGATACAGTTTTCCGCACAGTGTTTTCTATTATGTTGGAATACATCACGTATGGTTTTATTATATGACACTCTGATTATGGTTTGATTATATCGAAAAACGAAATTTTTGGGTTGTTTCAAGTTGGTATCAGAGCCCTGGTTTGAGGGATTCGGATACACTTCCGGGTGTATCTGAACTCAAACTAAGGGAAATAAAAGATTTTATTTTATTTTTTTTTTTAAAAAGAAAAAAAATAAAAATAAAAACGTTTTACAAAAAGAATTTTGAAAGCACTTAGAAGGAAAGAAATCGTTTTTTTAAAACGAGATAGAGGTGTGTGCATGCGATCAGCCGAGCTCAAGTAAGTACTCCCAAATTACCCATACAAGTTATTTGTTCAGTTTCAGTTTCAGTAGAACAGCATGCTAGTATAGGACTAAGGATCTAGGAGAATGCCTTATGTGCCTGCTTATGTGTTACAGCTTTATGAGTATTGCATGCTAGTACTGAGTAGACAGCAGTAGGATAGCCTGTTTAGGTTATGCCTGATAGTATGAGCTTAGCATCCTTTGCTAGTGCAGTTTCTTGTTACGAGAATAGTTTTGCTTGAGTCTGTTTCCCTTGTCCGAATGTTGCTTGCTTCGTGCTTTGTGGGAATCTGAGTGATGGGAGTTAGCCATTAGGTGAACACGTCACACCACATGTGGTCAGGGTTGAATAATCCCAGAGTGCTGGAACTGGCCCTATTGCGCAGCTCTCGTTTGAGTCCAACCGTTATAGGGACGGGTCTTTTACTTGAAGGATTATCTGATCCTCATCACATGTGATGGTGTTTAGGTAGTGGCTAATTGGCATTATGAGGAGACCTTCAGCAGCTGAGGACCAGTTGTGTTAAGTCTGAGGTTTCCCTAGGGCAAGCCTAGGATGAGAGTAGCAGAGAATAGCAGTAGTAGAAGTGACTTGGTGGAGTCAAGGCAGTTCTTGAGGAAAGTACGGATAGATGTGGAAGGTAGTATGGGCCCGTACTACTGAAAGCAGAGGATCCGTACTCGAATCAAGGAAGGCCAAGACAAGACCAGGAAGCTAGTAGCAGTGTCATGATCCCTTGAGATATTTCAGTGTTCTGATGTTGTTATGATATGTTTCAGAATGGTAGTTTTGCATCAGAGACCAGCAGTCGGCAGCTCAGATGCCGGAGGGGGATCAGGATCGGGATCAGGCCCGGAGGTCGGGCAGATGGATGAGCAGACCAGAGAGTTCCTTTCTTCTGAGGTTACCCGCATCATACTGGAGCAGACTCCCGTGATCTTCGGTTCGATCAAGGAGGGTATTTTAGAGCTGATGGATGAGAGATTGGGTATTTTCCGTGCGGAGATGGCGGCCATGATGGGGTCGTGCACACTTACGTTCAGGGAGTTCAGGGCATGCGGAGCTCCAGACTATCATGGGGCGCGGGACCCCATAGCGAGTACCAGATGGTTGGCGGATGTGGCCAACGCTTTCCGCACTAGCAGGTGTCCCGAGGGGGACAAGGTCAGATTGTCGTCCTGTCTTCTGAAGGACAGGGCACGGGATTGGTGGGAGGAGGTCGGACATGCTATCGGGGATGATGCAGCATTGGATGCCATGACCTGGACTGATTTCTCTACCAGGTTCAGGGCGGAGTTTGCACCGGTCATTGAGGTGCAGCAGTTAGCTAGGGAGTTTCAGGACCTTACCCAGACTACAGAGACAGTGGCGGAGATCACCGCCAAGTTCAGGGAGAGGGCTCTTCTTGTTCCTCAGTATGCAGCCGATGAGGAGATGAAGAAGGCCCGTTATCATGAGATGTTGCGGAGTGATATACGCATGTTTGTGAGCCGGTCCAGTTGTAAAACGCTGGACGACATGATTGCTAGAGCTCGGGAGAGGGAGATTGATCTCGAGATTGAGAAGAAGAGGAAACCGGAGGCGGTTTCGGGTTCAGGCAGTTTGGGCAAAAAGCCCAAGGTTTCAGATCACAGGTCCAGGAGTCAGCAGAGCCACGGTCGGTGTGGCAAGTGTGGGAGAATGCACGAGGGGGCGTGCAAGGCAGGGAGTTCCGACTGCTACAAGTGCGGTCAGATTGGGCATTTGAGCAGGGATTGTACGGCCCCTGCTACTACGGTTACAGCATTAGATCTGATTTGCTTTCAGTGCAATCAGAGGGGACATAAAAAGTCCCAGTGTCCCAGTTTAGCTGCAGCAGGGAAGGTGGTTGCACCTGCCCCTGCCACCTTGAGGATTACAGATGGCCGGCAGGGCCGATCTGATGCGCCAGTGGCGAAGAGTAGGGCGTTTCAGATGACAACAGAGGAGGCGCGAGCGACTCCTGATGTGGTGACGGGTATGTATCTTTCCTTCACCTTTTAATTATCATTATCGTTTGAATATTACTTGATGATATGCTTTATTTAGGGTCGTTCTCGGTGAACGGCATTTCTGCTTTGTTATTGTTCGATTCGGGGGCTACCCGATCATTCGTATCGCTTGCGCTTAGCAAGAGATTTAGCAGAGCTCCAGGGGAGCTGGATTGTCCATTAGAGGTTGAGATAGCAAATGATAGGACCGTGAGGGTCGGTAGAGTACATAGAGGGTGTTCCCTTCAGATATTTGATGAGCAGTTTTCAGTGGACCTGGTTCCTATTCCCCTGCGAGGGAATAAAGTTATTGTGGGTATGGATTGGCTAAGCCCCAATGGGGCGGTGATTGATTGTGAGCTTCAGCTAGTGAGGGTTCGCACTCCCAGCGGGGGAGAGATAGTGATTCAGGGCGAGAGGCCCCAGCGAGGACCGATCTTTTGTTCCGCCGCTAGGGCGAGGCACTATGTTCAGCAGGGTTGCGCCGGTTTTGTAGTTTACGTCTTGGATGCCCGGGAGAAGGGCAAGACGACGATTGATGATGTTCCTATTGTTCGGGACTACCCGGATGTTTTTCCCGAGGATTTGCCGGGGATACCTCCTGAGAGACAGGTTGAGTTCAGGATCGACCTAATTCCTGGTGCGGCTCCGATAGCCAAAGCACCGTATCGACTAGCTCCCCCTGAGATGCAGGAGTTGTCTACACAGCTGCAAGAGCTGTTAGACAAGGGTTTCATTCGGCCGAGCAGTTCGCCTTGGGGAGCGCCGATCCTGTTTGTGAGGAAGAAGGATGGGTCGCATCGTATGTGCATTGATTATCGGGAGTTGAACAAGGTAACGGTGAAGAACCGTTACCCACTTCCGAGGATAGATGACTTGTTTGATCAGCTTCAGGGAGCGTCTTGGTTCTCCAAGATCGATCTACGCTCCGGTTATCATCAGATGAGAGTTAGAGATGAGGATGTACAGAAGACTGCTTTCAGGACCCGGTATGGTCATTATGAGTTCGTGGTGATGCCATTTGGGCTCACTAATGCCCCAGCCGCGTTCATGGACCTCATGAACCGCGTGTGCAGGCCGATGCTGGATCGGTCAGTGATAGTATTCATAGACGATATCTTGGTATATTCCAAGACACAGGGGCAGCACGAGGAGCACCTGCGGGGGGTATTGGAGACTTTGAGGAGGGAGAGACTTTTCGCGAAGTTCTCCAAGTGTGAGTTCTGGTTGCGCGAGGTGCAGTTTCTTGGTCATCTCGTCAACCAGAAGGGTATTTTGGTAGATCCGGCCAAGATAGAGGCCGTGATGCAGTGGGAGGTCCCGATGTCTCCATCTGAGATTCGGAGCTTCCTAGGGTTGGCAGGGTATTAACGGAGATTTATTCAGGACTTCTCCAAGATAGCAGTGCCGCTCACCCGACTAACCAAGAAGTCAGTGGTATTTCGTTGGGGGCCTGAGCAGCAGGCGGCGTTCGAGACTCTCAGACAGAGATTGTGCGAGGCTCCGATCCTTACCTTGCCAGAGGGAGTAGAGGACTTCGTAGTCTATTGTGATGCTTCGATCACAGGTATGGGAGCAGTATTGATGCAGCGAGGCCATGTGGTAGCTTATGCCTCGAGACAGTTGAAGCCTCACGAGGCTAATTATCCTACCCACGATTTGGAGCTGGGGGCAGTTGTGTTTGCCCTCAAGATTTGGAGACATTACCTTTATGGGGTCCATTGTACTATATACACGGATCACAAGAGCTTGCGATATCTTATGGTTCAGCCGAGTCTGAACATGAGGCAGAGGAGGTGGTTGGACGTGCTGAAGGATTATGATTGTGAGATCCTTTATCATCCAGGGAAGGCTAACGTGGTGGTCGACGCCCTAAGCCGCAAAGTGTCGGCGGCCCCTATCAGAGATCTGTGTATGAGAATGACAGTGATCACTCCGTTGTTGGAACGGATCAAGGAGGCTCAGATGGAGGGTCTCAAGGAGGAGAGGCAGAAGTGTGAGAGAATAGTGGGCCGAGTAGCTTCGTTTGATTATGATAGTCGGGGTTTGCTGACGCTTCATGGTAGGGTGTGGGTACCGTACTGGGGTGGAGTACGGCAGGTGTTGATGGACGAGGCTCATAAGTCTCGGTTTTCTATCCACCCCGGGGCGACAAAAATGTATCGAGATCTTCGACCTGATTATTGGTGGCCCTGCATGAAGCGGGACGTCGCTTGGTATGTTGAGAGATGCTTGACCTGCCGGAAGGTCAAGGCGGAACACCAGAGACCTCATGGCAAGATGCAGCCGTTAGACATTCCCGTGTGGAAATGGGAGGACATCACCATGGATTTTGTCACCAAGCTTCCCAGGACCGCACGCGGGGTGGATTCGATATGGGTAGTAGTGGATCGGTTGACGAAGAGTGCCCATTTTATTCCGATTCAGGAGAGTATATCGGCAGAAAAGTTAGCCGATATCTATGTGCGAGAGATTGTGGCACGTCATGGAGTGCCGGTATCGGTGGTGTCAGACCGAGATGTCCGTTTCACATCCAGATTCTGGAAGCGGTTCCACGACGAGATGGGTACTCGTCTTCATTTTAGCACCGCTTTTCACCCCCAGACTGACGGGCAGAGCGAGAGGACGATTCAGACTCTTAAGGACATGCTGAGGGCATGTGTTCTAGATTTTGGGGGCAGTTGGGATACGTATCTTCCGTTAGCGGAATTCTCGTATAACAACAGTTATCATGCGAGTATTGATCGACCTCCTTTTGAGATGTTGTATGGGAGGAAGTGTAGGACCCCGATTTGTTGGGGCGAGGTCGGTCAGCGAGTCATCGGGAGCACAGAAGTGGTGCTCAAGACGACTGAGTTGATCCAGCAGGTCCGTAGTAGGCTGCAGACTGCGCAGAGTCGGCAAAAGAGCTACGCTGACAGGAGGCGTTCGGACTTGGAGTTTTAGGTGGGAGATATGGTTCTTCTGAAAGTCTCACCTTGGAAAGGTGTCATCAAGTTCTGGAAGAGGGGCAAGCTGGGCCCCAGATTTATTGGTCCTTTCAGGGTTTTGGCTCGGGTGGGTCGGGTTGCTTATCGGTTAGATCTTCCTGAGGAGCTTAGTCAGATCCACAACACCTTCCACGTGTCGCAGTTGAGGAAGTGTTTGGTGGATGAGTCAGCAGTCGTTCCCCTAGAGGATATTTAGGTTGATAGCAGCCTGAATTATATTGAGAGGCCGGTCGCGATTCTGGATCGGAAGACCAAGACCTTGAAGAACAAGGTAATCCAGCTAGTGAAGGTACAGTGGCAGCATCGGAAGGGGTCTGAATGGACGTGGGAGGCTGAGGAGGAGATGAGAACACACTACCCGGAGACATTTACAGATCCAGCCGTAGCATACTTCGAGGACGAAGTCTAAGATAAGTGGGGGAGAATTGTAACGACTCGTTCCCGGTATGTTAATTCATTAGTAATTGTTTTAAAGTTTTGCAAGAGGGACTCGGCGAGTTCATAGCCTGACTCGCCGAGTAGGGTCGCGACTTCAAGCACGTGTTAGCTGGTGACTCGGCGAGTCCATCCGTCTGGGTGAAACCCTAAATCCCCGGGTTGCCCACTATTTAAGTCACCTTATAGCCCCCATTCTCGCCTCCTTCACCCTCTAAAGCTGTGAGAAAACCCCAGTTCATCCTTGAGAGTTTGTAAGTGATTTTGTGTGATTTTGTGAAGGCTTGAAGAAGGAGAAGAAGAAAGGAGCAAGGAGAAGAGGTGGAGTGCCAAGATCCAAGGGCAAATCTGAGTTATTTGAGGTATTTTCGGATTTCCCCTCTTGTTTTATGCTTTAAACCTCCATTAGAACTCTTCTAAGATCTAGTTGATGCTTGTTCCAAGCCTTATGATTGCATGAATGCCCTAACAAGCCGAGATATCCTTAGATCTATTCATTGAGAGGTCCCATAGTCTAGATCTGTTGCCTTTATGAGGATACTTTGCATATTAACCCTAGATCTATCCCTTTTATGCATCTTTTAGCCTTATTTTCCCTTATTCATGTGTTGTACACGTAAAGTTGGAAACTTTACGTGGTAAACCAGCTTATTGGACTCAGATCTATCATTTGTATGTGTTGGATTCAAGCAAAATCCGGTGAAAAACAGTTGCATGGCGGCAACTCGGCGAGTCGGGAAGAACGACTCGGCGAGTTAAGTCGCGAGTCCCCGATTCCTTCATTTTTAGCAGTGTTGAGTGGAACCAGTGAGTTAGAGAGTGGACTCTGCGAGTTGAAGGTAGACTCAGTAATGGAGGGACTCGGCAAGTTGTTCATACAACTCGGCGAGTCCAAGGCAATCTTCTTAAGATCAAGAACAACTCGTCGAGTATGTTCATACGGCTCGGCGAGTCGGATGAAGATTGTCTGAGTTCTTGGATCAAGAGGGTACTCGTCGAGTCGATGCCATACTCGACGAGTAGCAGCGAGTAGGATTGAAAAGTGAGAGTAGGACTCGGCGAGTTGGGTGGCCCAACTCGGCGAGTCAGTCCAAATGAAAGTAACTTTGACCCAAGGGTAAAAGAGTCATTTTACCCAAGTGCAGTGTTTAGTATTTGATTGAGTGTGTTTATGGACTTGTAGCCGGGGAGATACAGGAGCAGCAGCCGTTAGCCTCCAGAGCCACACACTCAGCAGCCAGTTTACGAGGTGAGTTTCCTTCCAGTAGGGACGGGTCTAAGGCCACAATGCCGGCCCGTTCAGTTAGCAGTAGTTTCCGGACTTTGATCCGATGCAGTAGCTAGTATGTTTGATGCCTTCGTGGCCCAGACAGGATTTGTGTGCTATGTCTTATGTGTTATGTATTATGTGTTCCGGGCTATGGCCCGATGTAGTATGCAGTATATGTGTTCATGCTAGTTGTTATGTTATGCTACGCTATGCTCAGTCAGTTAGTTCCGGACTTCAGTCCGATGCAGGGGACAAGGTCCCAGTCGGTTCCGGACTTTGGTCCGATGCAGTTAGTTCCGGACTTCGGTCCGATGCAGATAGTTCCGGACTTTGGTCCGATGCAGGGGACAAGGTCCCAGTCCGTTCCGAACTTCGGTCCGATGCAGTTGCCGGGCTTCGTCCCGATGCAGTGGGCAAGGCCCAATATGTGTTTATATGTTATTGTATGGTATGTGGTAGTTTGGGGGAGCTCACTAAGCTTCGTGCTTACAGTTTCAGTTTTGGTTTCAGGTACTTCCGCAAGCAAAGGGAAGAGCTCGGGGTGACGGCATCGCACACACCACAGCTTTAGCTTTTAGCCTGGGATTGATTTAGTTTGTTTTGATTTGACGTAGTATGATACAGTTTTCCGCACAGTGTTTTCTATTATGTTGGAATACATCACGTATGGTTTTATTATATGACACTCTGATTATGGTTTGATTATATCGAAAAACGAAATTTTTGGGTCGTATTTTTGGGTTGTTTCAACAAGCTTTTTGTAACATCTCGATTTTTTCAAATAAAATTTTCATTTTTAAAATAGAATAAACACTCATTTTCATAAAGATACAGGCAAGGCAAAACCATTGTTTCATAAACTCAGAGTTATAAAGAAAAGCAATATTGAAATTCAAATCATAAAACTGTTAATGTGTGTGTACAATCATGCATTTGCATTCCCACGAATTGATAAAGTACCTGGAAAAAGATCAACTAACAACTATAAGTTAAAGCTTAGTGAGTTTTCCAAAATACCCCACACAACAATACACATATAATGCATTTACACAATGGCCTTCAGCGTAAGGTCGGTCCGCCCTTTTGGCATAAAGCATCAAGCTGGTCCACCCCATTTGGCCTAAAGCATTAAGTGAGTCTGCCCCGGCCTTCAGCAAAAAGTTGATTTGCCCTTTTGGCCTTCAACATAAGGTTGGTCCCGCTTCGAATATCTTGGCCTTCAGCACATAGCTAGTCCACCCTCAATTCACCCATAATATGTCGACATATATATATATATATATATATATATATATATATATATATATATATATATAACTACCAAACAAGCAGCTACAAGTAATTATTAAACAAATTTACATGCCTAAAAGCTCGCTACATCATACCAACATCCTATTATTTTGAGGATCCATATTGTACTACATAGTATAATGAGAAAATTCACTTGAGCTATCTAGTAGGAGCTCAACAGCAAACCTCAGCAACAGAACAACTAACACAGGTTACATAATGTCAAACCTAGACCAGTCCTTAGTCAAATACTCAATTCTACCCAAGGTCAAACTTATCAAAAGTCAACAGTCAATGTTCAAATGCAACACTAACCACCGTGTCGTGGCTAATCCCTCTGACCGCATTGTAGTCGCTGAAGGACAAAACAAACGTAAGACTTACAGTCCACGACGTCGTGGTTAGCATCTCACTGCGCCAGGACTAAATTGATGTGTTCAATTAGTATTTTAATGGAGTGATCATAAATCGGGAAATCAAAAAAATAATTTTGGACAATGACATTGATTATAATCCATGTCTCATGTCCATGTGATATCTTGAATAACAAAAGAATATTTGATTACTTATCTTAGGCCCAATGTTTAATGTAATCAGAGTTCGGTAATTACTTTGGAAAACACACTTTGATTTTGAATGGAAGTTATATTTGCAATTGTAGTTATAGACTTATCCAAGTAGGAGACTAATGGATTAAGGTGTCTAATATCATAACTAAATTGGTATATACTTGAACTGAAAGCAAAGTGAGTTTTTGGTTGCCCTCATAATCGGTAATTGTGTAGAACAACATTTAGAGAAAGAGGTTAATTTATTGATTTGTTATATGATTAATAAATTGTAATAAATGATTTTTTTAATATATTATATGATTAATATATTAATTATAAATAGTTTTAATTAATTAATAATTAATTAGAAATTAATTGGAATTAATTTGATTAATTAGAGGTGTAGGGATTGACTTGATATTGTTCAAAAGTTGAATATGAGAAGGATTATAGAACTCTCTTAGGATGGCCGGTTTTGGCATGCCTGTTTAGGGTTTCTAAAATGTTTATTAAAGATAAATAAGGGATTGGATAATTATATAATTTGAAATATTAATATTGTATTCAAATTATGGATTTCAAGGTTCCTTGTTCAACTATCAATAGGGCCATTGAGGCTCCCATTTTCGTCCACTCCTGATTCCAAGAGAATATCTGAATTTTCTCCTTCTTTCTCCTCTCGTCTTCTAATTGCTAGGGTTTGGATACAAGCCATTAGAGGCACTAATCTTTTGGTGCTTACTTTCTAAGGTTTTCAAGAAGGAAATTGGTGTGATTATTTTCTAATATAATTAAAAGGTATGTAACCCTAATCATATGTATATTTTGATTTTAATACGTTTCCATTAGTGTTCTTCATGTTTATGGTTTATTGCTATCAATTAGAGAAAACATAGATCCTTTATAGGTTGTATGTAAACTTAAGGGTTAAGATTTTTCTTCATATGTATTTTAATAACCTATAAAACCCATCAGTATCTTTAAGAAGAGATATTACATATTGCTTGGTTCTACCACATTTTCCCATACTCACCTCTATACCAAATTTTTCACTTCTTCTTTTAGTATCCTAACATTGAATTTCTCTTTCTCAAGAACTTCTTTAGTGAAATGATTATCAATCCATTTATAATTAATAATTAAACCAATTTTGAAGTTTATAGCATAATTACGATCAATAATAAGAGACTTGATTTGGAATGATTGCTCCTCGCCCATCCATGAAGCCTATCTTAAATGTGAAATCACCACTACAACCCTTAACCAAGATACTTTTGCTATCATTTGTTTCATAACACACTTGATAGTCATTGGCTGCAACACAACATGTGTTTCAATTGTTTAAGATTGGTAAATCTCATACCTAGAATGTGCAACTGCTTCTTCTATGGTACATCTTCATTGATTCTTGTTTTAACATTAACATCAGGGACATTATCATCTTCATCGTCTTCTAGGACATCATCATTTGTGTCAATCCTTATTTTGATTTTTCTAAGTTAATCCTTTATGGGTTACTCTTACTTTGTTGGTCTTCATTGGACTCATGAAGTTAGTTAGGTCAGTACCATCATCCATTTCCATTAACATGTTTGATATACCTGAATAGTTGTACTCCTTATAACTACCAGTTTCATTAGATAATACTTGCATATTAGTACCAAAATGGTCCATGTATACCAAAAATTAGCATCCATGATGATAAATAATATCAATAAACTCTTGATATTCAAGTTCATTAGAAATAAATCTTAAACATTATGGGAATTCTATATTTGGCATACAAAATACAACTTTTCACACTTCTCTTGTGTAAATCGTTCAAGAAAAAGCAACAAATTCTTTTTGATTCAAACCAAAAAAATCGATATGCTTAAAGATAAGGTGTATACCATTAGTGTAGCAAAATGGTTTGTTGATTAACACACATTTGTTACTTGGAATGTTACAAATTGTATCAAAGCCCTAATTTGAGAGAATTGACGATTATTCGTATGAATCTAGACTCAAATTAAGGATATATTAGAACTTTCAAAATGATTTTTCCAAAAATGGTTTTCAAAAGTAACCAATGAATGATGAGATGTGTACGATCAAGCAAAGCAAGAAAGCATACCCCCAAATTACTCACACTTTTATTTGTTTATGATGACTATGATAGAACTGCATGCTAGTGATAGGCTAGGGATTTTCAGGAATTGCATGATAAAATTGCAATATGACGCCTGATATCCTAGGAGACTTCTTATAAATTAAATGAAATTGACATTATTACTGTAGTTGCTTAGTGTGTGCACCATAATTGTACATAATTAAGATTCTATAGCCCTAGAATGTTTGGGTTAGCCTGTCGACGGGATCAAACGGAGACTAAACCTATAAAATGTAAGATCCTGTTTGTAGGGACTAAATCAATCAAAATGAAAAACCTTTGTAGGGCACCAATTTAGTAAAAGATTAGGACTAAAAGTGAGAACTTTGGAAACTTTGGCAAATTTTTAATTTTTAATTTTTTTTTGAATTTAGTCCATATTGACATAGTTCGTCATTGAAAGTTTGAAACTCAATCAGTCAATTATCATTTATCTAAATAAAATATTAAACAATTCAATATTAATTATTCACTTGATAATAAATATATATTTGTCTACAATTAACATTTTAATACACATTTGTATTCAATAAAATATTTTAACATTTTAATACACATTTGTATCCAATAAAATATTTTAACCTAATGGGTCAAGAAAAATGTTTCTATCAAATGCCAAATTTGAACATTGCAACAACCGAAAAACCATTTATAAATAAACATTTTATTTCATTTAAGTTCTTCTCAACAAAACAAGAATTAAAATTTTATCACTTACTTTGTGTAAATTTCAGATTTTTGACTGGCTAACATACTGATATTGAAGGTTACATTCGGCCTAGATCTTTGAATGAACAATTCATCTTGGGATGAGGTTAATTTTTTTCATCAAGATGCCTAAAACTTGTTTCACGAATTCAATCTATTCAGCAAACATACAAGTGATTGATACAATTTTTGTCATGAGACGTTGCTAATTACTTTTGATGTTCTTATTTCCATTATTAGATCTGTTCGTGATTTTTCCTTTAAATTGAGAAACACTTTTAGAGTTTTTATTTTAAACAAAGAATTTTTTAGTAAATAGAGGAATTATTTTGGTGTAGTGGTGTTGTTCAAAAAAAGAGAAAACAGGTTCAATTTCGAAAATCCACACTTAGTCTTGATGTTTTTAATTTTCATATTCTCATTTTTTATATATACTAATTAACCATCTATCTTTTATGAGCTCTCTTTCTTAGCATGTAACCTAAACAACCAATCTTCTCACATGAGTTCTTCATCAAGGTTTTAATTCCTTTTCTATTTCTAGATATTCTTAATTTTTTATTATTCTGGTTCGAAACTCTTCTTCTTTATGAGATAATTTTGGATTTATGCTTCCCGTTACATAAGTATTTGATTGTTTGGGTTTTTTTTACCATGTTTAGTTGGTTGGTTATAAGCTTGATCTTTGATGTGATGTTGGAGATGAAATACAAGTGATATTCATTCTTTTTTCGGACCTTTTATAAATTAAATTCACATTTTGAAGATATTTTTTCAATATTTTACATAACATTTGACCAGTTGACATTGTTATTGTACCCGATATCATAACAAATGATATTCTTATATGACTCTAAATTGTTGCATTTGAAAGTGTATTCTTTTTAAAAGCTCTATTTGGTTCTAAGTTGTATGCATACTTATGAGTTCAATGCAAATAAATTTATCAATGCACTTTTACTGTTTTTAGTATTTTAGCATTATACTTTAGGCTTATACTATTTACAAGAGAATACTAAGTGAACTATTTGTTTATGGCAGCCTGAAGGGGCAGTTGATTAATAAAATAAAGGAGATAGCATATTGGAGATGTTAATCATATGTGATATGCACAATTCTTATTTGATCCTGATATTAACACTTTACAGGTACTTGAAATATTTCAGCCTAGAAATCTCATATGTATGTATACATATAGAACACATACAACAACATTTTGTGGTCGAGAGCTATATTTAACAAACTTAAAGTAAAATTTAGGCTATACCAAAGTACAAGATACAAGTATCTATTTTTTTTATTTGTGGATTTTTTTTTGCTTATTTTAATATATTTTTAAATTTCATAATGTATTTTTCTTTGTTTATTTGTAGAACCACATAAACTTAGAAACAAGTCAAATATAAGTAGCCCATGGATCGTGGTTGCACATTTGGACTGGTCTAATATTATTAGACCAGACTTTTTTTAGGCTTGAAGTTGTTTTTTGAAAGTATGATGGTGTAATATACGCATAAATTAAGGTACACTGTTAATGTAATGTAAATAGAAAAATTATTTAATGTTATGATAAAGTTTATTTCAGTTTTGGCATTTAGTTTTGTACGGATGTTTTTCTGCAAGTTGGTCGGCTTAATAGAAAGTATTCTAGAAAAATACAAAGTTTGGGATCCACATATGATTAATGTGTTGAGTATCCAACAAGTAGTATTCTATGTATTTGGAAATATGCCTGATGTAGTAGAGCATAGATAGGTTTTGTGAAAAAAAAAATCTTGAATATCTTTAGATATGATTATGTACCGATGGTTTTTTATTTGTTCTATTGAAATTACTAATTGTCAATCAGTTTCCTTGAAAATTGAAAATCATTTTCTATTTTTTATTACATACTTTTTCAAAAATATTTTAGGTTAGGAGATAGCTATTTATTTTTAAGAAAATATATAAGTACATGCTTTAAGCATTTAATAAAAGAAAGACTAAAAAGATATATATATATATATATATATATATATATATATATATATATATATATATATATATTATATAGTTTAATGTAGCATTTAATAAATATTATTTTACAAATATAAAAGTAAAAACAAGTAATAATATAATATGAAACTAATTAGTTGCTTAGATTTTTTATTGTCAGATACAATTGTTTTACGGGAAATTATCATAAAAGCCCTTAAGTTTTCCAAAAAAATGTCGGTTTTACCCTTGGTTGAGTTTTTGGGTTATTAAAGCCGAATACTTTCACTAAATGTATCAAATATCTCATTTAACAGGTTGGACCCTTAGCAGCCGGTTACCATGTGTTGATTTGGCAATTTAGGTGACATGTCAAACAATATGGGCCCCATTTTATAACCCTCTCCCACATAACCCTTCCCCATCCCCCTGTTTCTTGCATCCTCTCGCAACGCAATATTCTCCCATGCAAAATGCCAATATCTTCTGCAAAATCAAGCTCGAATGTGAATTCATGATTCAAGAAGAAGAGCGAAGTGAAGTGTTGGTGTGAAGATTTATGCCTTGTGTTTGTTTCATGCACACCAGAAAATCCATGAAAGAAAGTTTGGAGGTGCCCTAATTATAAGGTAAAAATCATTTTCCCTTTTCTTTAGTAGGATTGCAGTAAGGGTATTATGCATTGATGTAATTATGTAAGGAGAAGGAGGTTGTGGGTTTTTTAGATGGGTTGACGATGAAGGAGTTCAAAAACAAGATATGATGCCAGAGTTAAATCGGATTACATAGCAGCGACAAATGATGACATTAATGCAAATGGTTGTTGTTTTGTTAGGGGCTATATTATTCATGCTTGTTCTAGTAGTATACAAGATTTAATGGCAGTTATTTGTTATGCCACTAATATTGTGATCTTGAAATATGTAGCTTTTGATGGTATGATATATGTAGCTTTTGATGGTATTTGATACTTTGGTAGGTATATGTAATGTTAGGATTGTAATTTTTAATGTATTGAAGTTAATTTGCAATGTATGGATGTTAATTTGAAATGTATGGATGTTAAGTGGAGTACAAGTTGGTTAATTGCAATGTTGTATGATTAATTCAGTAATTTAGAGTACAAAAAATGGTAAGTGGTATGAATTTGGAGTAGAAGCTGTTGAATGGTAACAATTGGTGAATGGTAATAATTATAATTTCAGTAAATGTAACAAGTGGTATGGATTTGGAGTAGATTGAATTAAGATGGTAATTGGTATGAATTTGTAGTACAAGTTTAATTACATACTACCATGTATCCATTACAAGTGTAATTGGTATGAATTTGTAGTACAAGTTTAATTAAAATGGTAATTGGTATGAATTTGCAGAAACAATTAGTGAATGGTAACAATTCTAAAAGATTGAACATAATATAGAAGGGGGTGTATCCATTATATATAGTACCAATATGTAGCAACCATCCATTTGTACCAAAATGCCTAAACAATGCACAAAAAAGGCAACCTAAATGGTAACAATTGGATGCATGTTGCAATCAAAATGCCAAAAAACAAAGTTTACAAAAGTGGCAACCTATACCATTCACACTACACCCCCATACCCCTTCTTGCTAACAAACTACTCCAAGTTGATTGACTTTACATAAGAATAACCACCACCATCTTTGTCATAGACACCCTTCCTTAGCTTTATCTTGGTAATCCTCCCAGATGTTTTCCTTGTTCTCCTAACCATTGGGACAACCTCATGTCCATCATCATCCTGATTTTCCTCATTATCACCCAATTCTTCAACACCACCTTCAGGTCCAACACCATCACCTTCAAGTCCATCACCATCATCAACATCTCCACTACCATGACCTTCTTCATCACCATCACCAACAACTTCATATCCAACACCATGATCAGGTCCAACATCATGAACTTCTCCATCACCATCACCTATAGCTTCATCTCCAACACCTTTAGCTCCACCATCCAGACCAACATCATCATCAGAATGATGACCATCAATGAAATCATTTACATTCTAATGTAAAAAGATATAATTATTTCACAAAAATCAGCATAAAATTTGTTAATTAATAAAAGATAATAGGTCTTACCAGTTCAACTGGTGGGGAATCATCCAATTCCACTTGTACCCCTATCATAACTTCTATTTATGCCATGCTATAACCAGCTTCTAGCTTATTAGCAATGTCTTCAGGTCCTATTTGTATCATCTCTGGTAGAATATCATCCTCTTTGCCCTCAGTAAACTCAATAACATCATTATCTTCCACCCCATTATCACCATTTAGTGGACTGGACTGTGTTTTGTTTTTGAAGTTAACCTCTTGTAAAATTGCATCAATACCTTGTTTAATTTCATCATTTATTGATTTAAGCTTCCAACTAATACTTGATCTTACTTGCCCAAAGGTGTCACTACCTTCCATCACACTTGTTTGACTAGTTCCTCCTTGCATTATATGACCATCCTGAATATGAATTACTGGAACTTCCTGCACAACACCTTCTTCCTGCACCACACCTTCTTCTACAACAATAGGAACTTCTACAACTGGAACTTGTTGAACCACACTTTGACCCACATTATAACCTTCTTGCATGATATTTTCACCCATCACATTTTCACTCATCACATTTTCACCCTCATCAACAACTAGAACTTGTTGAACCACACTCTCTTGAGTACCTATAGTTGGAGTATTATTCCCAATTTTTGCAGAACCAATCTTCCCACCACCTCTCCTTGTGCATAACTTCTTCATAGGTACATTAATACTATTTCTCCTAAATCTTTTAGAACCTGCCTGTTGTTGATGTTTTCTTGGACTCATCCTCAATATGTTATGTTTTCTTGGACTCCTCCTCACTATGTTAGAGCATGAAGGTTGACTTGGGACATTTGGTTGACCAGGGTTTGTAGTATTGTTTTCTCTCATTTAGTGACTGGTTAGGAACAAATACATGGGGGATGGGATGTTTTCTTGGCCTTCCTGTCTTCTTTGGTGTGTGGGGGGGGGGGGGGCACATATTGTTTTCTCTCATTCTTACATGCCCTCTTATTATGACCATATTCCAAACAATTACCACATCTGGTAGTTATTGCAACCTTCACTTTTGTTGTTGAAATCTTGCTCTCCTTCTCACTGACATGCCTCTTTCTTTTGGTAGCAGGCCTACCAGGCATCCTCCTAGACATTAGAGGCAATGGCTTAATGTACTCAGTTTGGGCCCAAAGATTGCTTACATTAACAGGTTCAATGTTTGTTGAGTAACATTGCCTAAATTTCTCTTTAGAGAAGTATGCATTGATGTATGCATCTGGTGTTTGATGGATAAAATTAATTGATGCATTTGTATGCACACAAGGGATGTCAGCCAAATCCCACAGCCTACATGAACATGTCATATCATCTAAGTCCACCCTATAACTGTCACACCCTATTCTGGCCTCAAACACATGCCCTTAACTATGAATTATTCCCCATAACCTACAATCAAGTATCTAGTTAGTAACAATAATTAATGATTAAGACAAGTTTTAGAAAGCATAAAATAGTACCTCATATTTTTCCCAAATCTATTCATTTTTTTCAATTTTTGGACAAACATTTGAATTCCACTTTTTACTTTCCTCATTCATGTAAGCAAACCTGTCCATGATATAAATCCGTATCTCTTCAAGCATGGTGATCAAAGGTTTTCTCCTAGCATCCAATATTATTGAGTTGAAGCACCCTGAAGTCCCTTTCTCAACTGCTTCACATGTATAGCATGATCCAAAATAGGCTCTAGACCATGTTTTTGGTTGCTTTGACATCAAGTATTCATATGTAGAAGGGTTCAATTTCTTGATGCTTTCCATATGCCTTTTGAAGTCACCTTGTGTGCAACTTATAGAGGCAGCCCAAAACAACTTCTTATATTCCAAACCTGTGAAAGTCTTTCTAAAGTTAGCATAAATGTGCATAACACAATTCCTATGTTCAACATGAGGCAATATATCTTTCATAGATTCAAGCAGACCCTACAAGCCAATCATTTAATTAGTTTAATAAAGGACAAATATGTAATAAGATAATTATGCAATTAAGTAGAGGACAAGTATGTAAAATTTTACCTTGTGTTGATCTGATATCACTACCAAACCTCTTCCACTATCAAGATCTAAATCATCCCTTAAAAGCTCAAGGAACCATGTCCAGTTAACCTTAATTATTCTCAACATCCACAACGGCCCAAGTAATTGGATAGACCTAATTATTGGCATCTCTACCAATGGCTGTCAACAACTCACCCTTTACTGCTCCCTTCAGAAAGCACCCTTCCAAACCAATAACTCTTTTACACCCATTTTTCCAGCCTTCACATATATCTTTGAAACCAATATAAAACCTATGAAAATTGTTTATCCCATCTGGATTGACAGTTACACACACCTTACATGTAGGGCATGGATTGGATCTTAACAAATCTTGTGCATAATCTCATATCTTGGCATAATGATCAATTAATTTACCTTTAATTAACTCCTTGGCCCACTTCTTTGCCCTACGACATTGGCCTATAGACACAGCACACCTAAACCTTTGTCTGATGTTAGTAATCATCTCTTTAAGCTTCACCTTAGGTTTATTTGCAATTTCAGTTATGTAGTGTCTACCTATCCATTCAGGAGTAAACATAGAGCCAAGTTTGAACTTCCTACCACAAATATGATTAGCTTCTAAAGTCTTGATTTAAATAGATATTTTATTGGACATCTACGAGGCATACAGTCTAAAACGGCAACCATTATCCTCATTTCTTTTCCCACATCTTACAAGTATTCTTGTACTGTCACACTTTTCAAAGTAGAGTTGATACCCATTATGGACTGCATATTTTTGGATACAAAACTTCAGCTGTGTAACATTCTAAAAAATGTCACCAAGTTTTGGTTCCATTTTGCCCCATCTTGTTTTTGGATCATGTATTCTGTACTTGTTTATCACCTGTTCTAGCTCTTCTTCACCTTCATCACTTTGCAAGTCACCACCATGATACACTTATGCTCTTACATCATTAGTCAAACTAGAGTTTCTAATATTTTTATCAATTGGTAACATATCAAGAAATGTATCCTTACACTTGTCCAATGGAGTAACGAATTCTTCGTCTGGTTCATGATCCATGTAGATGCCATGAAGCTCAAAATCCATCTCATTAAGACCAGAGAAAGGCTCGCGTAAACCAAAAAATGGGTCTGTGTTTCCTTCGTCTTCTGAATCCCAATCCATCATAACAACCTGAAAAAACACACATTATCATTTAACCTCTGACGAACAGAGAACTGTAATAACACAATCTTCAAAGAAATTACACATACCCTGTGAAATTGACTTTCCAATAACCTAATATTCTTCAAAAAGCCCTAATTTTGCGATAAATGATGACGATTTTCTGAAGGATTCTAAGAAAGTATACGTTAACGTGCAAAAGGTTGAGATAAGGTGATGGGTAAACGGATGTAACATCTGTGCCAACTCCTCAATTGTGACAATCGTCAATCTTGAGTCAAGTCAAGTCATCAAGTGAAGCCGGTCAACTCAATTAAACCTTGTGTATTAGGGTTTGTGTTATGATCATACTGTATAACTTGCTATATTAATGGGAAAACATCACTTGAGAAAAGTCTTGTGTTAAAAATTTCCTAAGCCCTAGTGCTAATCAATGAACTAAACTGATAAAAACCATGTTGCATACTCATTGGGAGTGTGTGAGATCCTTAATCATGACTTAACGAGGCTCAAGAAACCTGCATTGCGGAGCCAAACACTCACAAATGCCACACTTGAAACCTCTCTCAAATATCTCTCTGTATGAGAAATCTCTCCAAGAATGTCAAATCTCTCCCAAATCTCTCCAAGTATGTGAAAGCTCTCTCAAATATCTCTCTGTATGAGAAATCTCTCAAAGAATGTCAAATCTCTCCCAAATCTCTCCAAGTATGTGAAACCTCTCTCAAATATCTCTTTGTATGAGAAATCTCTCCAAGAATGTCAAATCTCTCCCAAATCTCTCCAAGTATGAGAAATCTCTCCCAAATCTCCCTCAAATAGTTCCCGTAACTTTTTAGAATCATTCGGGTCATTCCGGACCTTAACCGGGTCAAAAACGGCTTAAAACGGGGCGAAAACGAGAAAAATAGGCTTTAGGAACCGAAACCGGAATGAGAGGCCTCTTAGGACCAGAACCGAGCCTCTGGTGGCTGAGGCATGCGAGACCGAGCCTCGGTCTCTGCCTCTCTCGGTCTCTCTTCTGGTCGCTCGGTCTCTGCCTTCTCACGCTCTGCCTCTCTCGGTCTCTGCTGGTCGCTCGGTCTCTGCCTCTCTCGGTCTCTGCTGGTCGCTCGGCCTCTGCCTCTCTCGGTCTCTGCCTCGCTCGGTCTCTGCCTCGCTCGGTCTCTGCTCCGCCTCTCTGTCTCTTCCCTCCTCTCGGTCTCTGCTCCTTCTCTCCTCTCTGTCTCTTCGCGCCCCTCTGGTCTCTCCTCCCCCCTCTCGGTTCCTTCCCTCTCTCTTCTCCCCTCTCGGTTTCTACCCTCCCTCCTCTCGGTTTCAACATCAGAAGGCCGAACCTCGGCCAGATTTCGGAAATTTGTCACTTTTAGCTCATTTTTGATATTTTTAACATTTTGAGCCCGTTTTTCGTGATTTTAAAGCGGGATTTTCTCCAGAAATTATATTTTAACATAATAAACTCTAAATATTCATAATTTAAACATATTTTTATGAAAATCATAATCTAAATAATAAAGATCTAATGGGGGATTTATTTAAGGTGGAGTGTTGACTTTGCCTTAACTTATGACACAAGCAACCACCCCATACCCACTCTATGACCAGCCATACCTCCCCACCTTACCTATGTCACTTAAATGTCCCTTACACTCAAATTACACTCACTCCCACGTTTTTTTTGAGCTGGAACAAACACCCACTCTCCTCATTTTCTCTCATTGCTCTCATTCCACTAAGTAACAATCACCACTTTTCTCTCAAACTCTTTCTACACAAATTTCGAGATTCAAGGCTGATTTCAAGTGTTCTTCCACTCTTAGTAAGTAAAAATTCATCCTCCCTATTATTATTTCACTTCATTCTACTCAAATCTTTGATTGCTTACACAAACTCCATAACTATAATGTTAGATTCTCGAAAATCTTCAAGGCATCTCCAAGTATTCTTGAATTAAAGACTTCAATTCTTCAACAATCATCTACTGAAATCACTTAAGGTGAGTTCATACCTCTACATTTTCATGTTTTCTCAAGTTTTCAGGGGGAGAATACAAGTTAAAACACCAAGAACATAATTAAAATTTTCTAACAGCCTTCATCAGAAAAGTTCAACTCCATTCACGGACTGTTTTGGGCATCTTAAACATTTTTGTTTTCGAAACTGTACAAGGTGCAAATAGTTCAAGGTTGTAGCTTTAAAATGACTACTTGCACATCTCCATAAGATTTTTCTACAATTTATGGTGATTTTTACAAAACTGCCTATCATTTCAAACAACAATCCGGACCAGTCTGTGATTATGGACTTTTTCACCCAAGTTGGAGGTCATTAAAAATCGTGATAAAAATTATGAGTAAACTAGACACATTTTGTGAACTCTCAGAATTTACGGATCTAGTTTTTGACTTCGTATGATTTTTCTATGATTTTTCCAAAACGGGGCAGAATGGCTAAAGTTAGCCAACAGCATGTATATATCATAACACTTTGTATTATGTTGAGCAAAGTGTATAATCATAAGTTCTAATATTTGAATGTGTTTCCTTATTAGTTTATCATTATGAACTGAAACTAAGTCATTCATATTAAATATTATTCATTCATTTTAGAACACGTATATTTAACTATAAAAAGTATAGTTTGATAAATTCACAACACTAATACATTTCCATAAAAGAATTCATACATATTACATACATTTTAGATAAACTATAATAGGTATAGTTTATGATACATCACTCAACACACTCGTACAAAAAGGGTACATTCATACAAGAAAGATTTATATTCACACACATTTCACGTAAACTTGTTAACCTATGTTGTGAGACTCTCTCTCTCCCCGTACGTCCGAGTGCGGGATATAATTCCTGGTAGTTATAATCAGAATCTCCTTGAGGGAGAACGTGATACTTGTATATAGATCTATATTGGGTTTGACACCCCACACCTTGCTGCTAGCTACAGTGGGACCTGCAGGTCTACGGGTGACAAATGTCATTTTATTTTCGCGACGCCTGAGAAACGTTGTGGCAGGTTCACATAGTCACAGTATAATTATAGCGACTCACCTAGGGAGATAACAATTCATAAAGTTTACGGGATTTCATAAAACCGAAGTAGGTTTTAGGTTGATTAAAAATTTACTTTCCATATCATTTTAAACTCACGACATTTCTACTAAGTAATGATGATTTCTTATACATTTTGGTCTTTGGTTATAAGGCTACATTTTACGGATTTCAAGGAAAAATATCGGATTTTTCTGAAACAAACGCGACATTTATATGTGAAAGACTTCTACTAAGTTTATTAATAAAAGCTTATGAACTCACCAACCTTTGTGTTGACACTTTTCAAACAACTTGTATTCTCAGGAAAACACTAAACAGGTAATCAAGTGCTTTTGAGGATGGGACGTTAAGGCGTCAAACTTTTCATATTTTGTCAACATATTGTAATTGATTTTGAACCATGTAATTCATACAAGTGATGTAACTTTTTCAATTATATATATGTTGGTTGTGTTTGCTTAAATTACTATTGAAATTGTGGTTATGATACTATACATGAAGTCCTCCACCCCCGGACGTTTCCGCCATCCTTGGTTTGGGGGTTGTGACATCAATTAAGTGCCAAATCAGCACATGGTAACCGACTACTAAGGGTCCAACCTGTTAATGAGACATTTGATAGATTTAGTGAAAGTATCCGACTTTAATAACCCAAAAACTCATCCAAGGGTAAAACCGACAGTTTTTGGAAAACTGAAGAGCTTTTATGACAATTTCCCTTGTTTTACAAACATAATTCTTTTAATTACAAGATAATGATAATTTCCATATGACATTAATACTTTTGTTAATAGATTCTCTTATTAAGATATTCTCTGAAAAAAAATGTTATCCATCTCTTATAAATCAGTTTTGATGCCACAAAAGTTTGTGACATTAAAAAGGTTATTTTGGTTAGGGTATTGTTATAATTGGTTTTCATTAATAAATTGTTTGCTAATGTATTGTTCAAAGTAAATCATTTTGTTGGAGTTTTATTACAATTATTTGGAAGTATTATGTATTTTATTATTATAATTAATGAGGCTTTATAAATATTTTTCAATTTATTAGGTTAACCCTTTACAAAATAGGGGTGTACCTGTGAAAAGCTCCAACAAAACTACATGCCCTTTAACCCAAAGAAAACTATATGCCGATACATTATGCGTTTTCCATAATCCATCATGTTTAAAAAAAAAAACTATTTGCCGAAATAAACCAATACACACACCTTTAGATTTTATGTATTATATTATTTTTTGTTTCAACGGATAACACATTTCATAGTGTGTTTTAAACAGTTTCTTTTTATTAATTACTTGATGAGTCTATTATTTCACAAATAATGCAAAAGTTGGATTATATGATTGAGATAAATTATTTGCCGCGGCAGCTTTGTACAGATATGTTAAAACAGAACCATCATTTAGTAATAGGTTTTAATATGTGTATTTTGTTTTTTTTTAATAAAACCGAATTGGTCTTAACACCGTTTTTTAATTAAAAATTCATTTAAAAAAAAAAGAACTTATTATAACTGAAACTGGTCTAAAAATGATTTAAAAAAATAGAAACCGATTGAAAATCGATATAAAAAACAAATCTTCTGTATAGACTAATTTTTATAAAAATTATTTGCACCCGTTGATTATCGTAGGTAAACAGCTAGTGTGTGTGTTTATTTATTTATTTATTTATTTCAATCAATTCAATAGTTGAACAAAAGAAACAATTCTAGAAACATCCAAGCATGAATGCTTTTTAAGAAGGTTTTTGGAAGCCTCCTGGCTAATAGGGAAATAATTTAAACCGGGGATTAAATATAATATTTAGTTGTTTAAATATGGATTTGTCTACAAGTTCTTTAAACTATAAACATGACTTGTGGGCATTAAAATTTTGTGGCTTATCATACCTAGAAGATGAAATATAAATTTCACTTCTTTCTCATCTCTCTCTTTCAAGTTTTAGTCTTCTAGGGTTTGGGGTGTGAAATATTAGAGGCATATACATTATTGGATGTTAGAGCATTTGAAAAACTCAATAGTTAGTATATTTTAATATACTTAAAGGTATGTACCAAAGGACTTCTAGCTCAGTGGTATTCAGTGTTGTTCTTCTTCTTTGACGTTGAGGGTTCAAGTCTCATCATGAATATATGAGTCTTTGAGGAGTAGGTTAGATTTGTCGTTAACTTAAAAATATGTATTCTAATATTGTATTTTCGATTATACGTGGATTAAATTAGTTTTGCATAGAATGTTGCTATAATAAGAAAATGTCATAAAATGTTTGTGTGAGATTCCACTGTCCAAATATGTTTTATGTAACCTAGAAAACCCTTCAAACTATACTTCTCAAGTCAAATTCACAAAAAAAAAAAAAAAATCATACAATCTTTTATTACAAAGAATTTCCAATATTTGATTCAAATATTGATGTGAATGTCTTTTATGAAAAATAAAAAATTATAAATTTTTATAAAACTTTTTAAAATAAAAAAGGAAATAAACAATAGTAGCCACAACTGATTTTTTTTTTTTTTTTTTATTTTATTTTTTTTTATAAATTGAATGGTTTTTTAGAACAGTAAAACATGCAAAATAGGAAGCACCAATTAATAGTGGTAGTTTTAGAAAATTTTGAAAATATTAGTGATTTTTTTAGAAAAAATATGATGATTAAACCGAATATTGTCCAAATTATATCGATTTTTATGTTGGCTTTAATTTAAATTATAAATAAAAAATACAATAATTTTTTTTTTTTGAATTTACTCCACATTTTGACATACTTCAATCAATTGTTATTTGTCTAAATATAATATTAAACAACTCAATAATAATCATTGAGTGATAATAAATACATGATACAATTAATATTTTAATACGTAATTTTATCCGATAAAATATTTTAACTTAATGGGTTAAAAAAAAATTCCAATCTTATGCCAAATTTAAACATTACAATGAAAAAAACCATTTATAAATAAACATTTTAATTCAATTAAGTTATTCTAAACAAAATAAGAATTAAACATATTCATACGATTTAAGATTTAATATGTTAGCTTTCTTTATAAGCGAAATCTTAGTCTTAATTTTGGAAAGCTTTTATAATATTTAACCGTTAGAGAAGTTGAAAGGGTTGGCTTAGAATTCCCGCTATTTATACCTTCTTCTTCGGGTTTCCCCAAAACAGTGAAACACCCCACAGACACATAGCGATTGTAGTAGCTTCGCCATCCTTCGCCGGAAATCTAAAACCGATGGAAATCGAAAGGGTTGCGTTCTTCAGTCGTTTCGATCTCAACAAATCTAAACACCGTCGAGACCAATTGCGATCTATGTAACTCTACTGCACGAGACGAAAACACCCCAACCTTCGCAGTAGACTCTCATTCACATGTTAGTCCAAGAAATTATCAAGATCGATGTAAGTTTTCTCTAGGGTTTTTTAGTGATTCAGATATTGTAATTTTCTTGTAAAATTAAAATTGATGTTTGATTAAGAAAGAATCAAAGGTTAGTTTTTTTTTTCCTTGTTGTGGTTTCTAGTATTACCCTGCATTCCTCTTCATCTTTTCATTGACGTTTTTGTTTGTAAACTCTGATTTTGTCAGTTTAACTAAATGCACCAGACCCATTACAACGTAAAAAAAGAAACTGCATTTTGTTGATCTTTTCGTTGGGTTTTTTTCTTCTTCATCTTATTGTTCTTATAGTTTTTATTCTCTAATCTAAGGGGTTTTCTGTTAACGAGACATGATGTTTCTTATGTACAAATAAAGTTAATATATAGAAAAGAAAACTAATTTTATCAACACATGGATTGATTCCAGATTTGTAAAATGAGTATGAACCTTGGCTACTTATTATGATAACTGCCCCATGTTATATAATTTTATGAAGATATGTAAAATTAATATCATGTAACACACTCCTCTTGTAGATGTAGTTCTAGGTGATTCTGTGACATAATATTGATTTCATGGGTAAATTTGAAATAATATTGATTTCATGGGTAAATTTGAAACAATTAGTTCAAGGAAAGGAATTTTCCATGAAAGATTTATTTAACAATTGTTAAATTGGACTGATTGGGTGTGGCTTATGCAATGGATTTGTTGGATTTTGTACAAAAAGTAAGATGGACTTTGATTATTTTGAATCATTTTATGTTTGTTTATTAGTTAAGATTATAGAATTAATCTTGAAACTTTGAAGGGTGATATGTTGTGGTGAGAGAGCCTGTATGTTTTTGTTCCTGGTAAGAGTTGATTAAAAAAACTGGTTAATTGGGTTCACATTTGTTTGTTTCTATTGTGTTTTAAATCCTGGTAAGAGTTGATAAAATATATTTTGATTGTTATTTTTACAAGTAAATCCCTGCGTGTAGTCCAGTTGGAGTAGTGAGACTCCTAACAACCCAATGGTGTGAAGATGAATCTTCAAATGTCAGATGATTAGGGGCATAGATGTCATTTCATTGCCACTCCAATGGAAGGATGTTTGTACAGGGGTACCGAGAGGAATCTTTTTTCTCACTATCTTGACTTAGCTCTCATGAATCCAATTTGACTCCTGGTATCATATATATATATATATATATATATATATATATATATATATATATATATCAACCTTTTAACGTTTACTTTTAAAGTTGAATTGTGTTTTATATAGAGCATCAGGGTGGTTGGAGAAAGAGCCAAATATGACTGTTAGGCCCAAGCATTTTTATGATTTTGAAGAAAATGTAGAAATTGGGCAAAATGGGTACCACAAAAGTTAGGTAAAATGAAATAAAATTTGTTCGGTTTTGTTAATTTGTATAGATTATAAACATAATTATGGTTGTGCTTATTTTTTTTCCAGCAAAGAAAGACACAACACAAGAAAGAAAAGGTATTTTGGCAGTTTATTATGGAAAGTCTTTCAATTGTTTTTCAGAAAATGAAGGAGATAAGAGAAACGTTTTTCCATTGTAAATGCTAAGAAACTATAATTAATGTACTTTTGATTACAAATAGAATTGATATGATTTCTGTAAATCTATGAATCTTGATGATCTTATTGATATGAGGAGCCCTCTATATATACAGTAGGAATAGGAGAGATTACAGGGATATACAAAGAGATATTCTAGGAAATTGCTAATCTCAATCAATTTACAATAAATACAAATATATATAGAGATATGTTCTACTAATAATTCCATCATGTGAATTTTGTTGTTGTTTGCTATATTTGTTTAAATCTATGAATCTTGATGATCTTATTGATATGAGGAGCCCTCTATATATACAGTAGGAATAGGAGAGATTACAGGGATATACAAAGAGATATTCTAGGAAATTGCTAATCTCAATCAATTTACAATAAATACAAATATATATAGAGATATGTTCTACTAATAATTCCATCATGTGAATTTTGTTGTTGTTTGCTATATTTGTTTAAATCTATGAATCTTGATGATCTTATTGATATGAGGAGCCCTCTATATATACAGTAGGAATAGGAGAGATTACAGGGATATACAAAGAGATATTCTAGGAAATTGCTAATCTCAATCAATTTACAATAAATACAAATATATATAGAGATATGTTCTACTAATAATTCCATCATGTGAATTTTGTTGTTGTTTGCTATATTTGTTTGAATCAGGGTTATATATGTATTTTAATTGTTTAAGCTATTGTAGCCAAGTGTCTAACATTCATTCAGGCTTTATGTTTAGGGAATGTATAAATATAAGCATCGGGATAATTCCATGTTTTCCAACATTCATATAAATCGATGTTTTGAGGCACTGGGATAAAAGTAAGATGAACAAATAAATGATGGATGATTGATTTAAGAAAAAATCATATTACATAATACATTATATTCAATCACTAATGCTTTTGTATTTCATATAAGCATAGGGAATGAATGCTCTTGCAAGTTTTCAATTCGGTTTCAAGAAAGTTATCAATTTGTTGATACCAATTACCTCAATAAGAAGTTTCTACCAGCAAAGCAAAGACACAGCACAACAAAGAAAAGAAAAGAAAAGGTATTTTTCCAGTTTATTATGACAGGTATTTTCATTTATTTTCTGAAAAAGAAAAAGAAGATGATGAAACCTTTTTCCATTGTAGATGCCAGGTCATCAGATTTACGTGTTTTTGATTGATAGCTGTGATGATTATTTGAGCAGAGATCAATCAGTTGTCAAAATCTTGAGACTCTGAAATCAAAGGTCCAATCAATCACTCATCTTACAGTTTCCTTGTTTGTTTGTTGGAATCATAACAAATAATAATGAATTATATGTTGATCCTAAATACATTTCAATTCATCTTGTGGTGGATCCATGGTTGTTGAAAATTGAAATGGATTTTACACCTGTTAGTTGACACCAAGACCTACTATTTATTTTCATAGTAATAGAATTTGCATCTTTTTTATTATTTTTCATTACCCTTATCACCTCTTATTATATTGATGGTTGTAAGACTTTATAACCTTAATTATATAATATGATGATGATGATGATATGGTGGTATACTTTTACTTTTGAGTTCAAATGAATACATGAGGGATTTTTATTGATTGATGATTACATAAGATGTTAAATTTTTTATGCATTCTGAATATTATTCCTTAATTAGGTTGTCAAGTGTGGTCTGTAGCAGGATTACAGACTTGATGTATGTCAAACTAATGATGAGGGGTATCCGTGTCATTTCATTCCCACTCTAATGGAAGGATGCTTGAGAGGAGACTCATTATTTTCGTCTTGTCTTCCTTTACCTTATTAGTTCAATCAGGAGGATATTTGGGAACTAACTTTTGTTTCTTGTTGTTCTTGGCTACACATATCCAAAATGCGATTGTATTTCTTTTATTACAATTTAGGATGGTTAAGTTATTAAAAAAATAATATTCATTAAATCCTACTAATTGATGGAGTGAGATTACCATGTGATAATTTTCTAATCATCAATTAATCTTCCTCCGCAGTGCAGGTAAATAAAGTGTGTAATTATGGGTTGAAGTTTTTGATTGAAATAGGGCTTCCAACATTCGAATTTTAAATTTGCAGGGTTTCCAACTGATTGGTACTCAATTACGTACGTATTATAATCGTTATTATTATTATTATTATTATTTTTGTAGATACATTTCTATACAGTTGAAGATATGTAGAAGCATCCTCTTCATCTTTTTGTTTATGGGGTTCTTGGTCTGCATCTTTTCATTTGGTGTTTTTCTACTTCATCTTTTCATTCGTATAGTTTTTATTTCTTTACTCCAGGGTTTTTTCTGTTATTCAGACATGATTTTTCTTATGTAAACTACCCCATGTTATATATATAATCTTATGAAGATTTGTAAAATTAATATCATGTAATACATCTTGTGTTCTGACTATCTGATAGGATAGCTTTTGGTCTTAATCAACAACAACAACATGAAATGATGTCGATTCAGATTCAACAGGTTTGATTTTTTCAACAACTAGTTTTAATATACCAGATATGATTTTTTTTTTTTCATGAAACTTCTCCATAATCTGTTTGAAATATGGTCATCTAAGAAAATTGCTCTCTAGAATTGCGATCGATCTAGAGTTCTGTAAGTCATCAAAATAATTCATCTATTTTGTCGTTTTGATTGTGATTCTGCTCTTCTAATTAAGAAAAGTCGTTTGAGTTATGGTTTAAAAATATCTTGAATCATTTCAAATTTTGAGTTTTTATCAGAAGAAAATAAAATTGGTTTTAGTGAGTTTGCTTGTCAGATCAGTCAATAGCTGAAACATGTTTAAAATATGCAAATACTAGGGGTTATGATCAGTAAGTAACTGGATTAGATTTTAAAATTTTTGAGTATTCATTTTATGTTTGAGAAAATAAATATCCTCCTACTTTTGTTCCTACAAATCATCCTACCCAATTAAATGATGACATATGTCATTTTAATATACTAAAATATCATTAATATACTACTTTATGTTTGTGTTAGAATTTTGTGAAAGAAGGGAACAGGGGAGGGGAGGGAGCCCTTGATGACATTAGAAAATGAAAAAGGAAAGTCCCAACATGCTTTATTTATATACTTTATACTAATAAAGTTAGCTTTAATATAATTAATGTCTCAAGTATTAAATAGGTATGGCCTTTAATTGTTTTATATCCAGTTGGAAGAGCAGTAGCTTTTCTTTCAATGGGAATGCTTAAAGTTGCTGGTTGGTTTAAAAGGGAAAAGGTTAGCCATTTATTTCTCTATTTTTTTTGAAACGGCAAACTAACTAATCTACTCCTAAATAACCACCTATGTCTCCACCAAGACTTGAACCCCTGACCTCTCATATGAGATGGTCACTCCATACCACTAGGCCATTGGCCCTTTGGTATTTATTTCTCTATTTAACCTAAATACTTTAAAATTTCATTTAAGTTAATGATTTTGCACCAGTGACAGAAGATGAACCAAAGCTGATGTTGAGGGTTGCAGAGTTGATTTGGGCTATTGAATAAGAAGAAGAGCAAGATGCATAAAACTCATGTCACATATTTTTTTTACCAAGTTTCAGTATTTCTTGAAAATGTGTTGGAGATAAAAGGCACCCATGTGAAAGAGGTTATGAGTTATAACCATTTGACTACCTTTCTAAAACTTTATCATATCACTTATTTTGCAAATGAATCTTCAAATATCACATGATGAGGGGCATACAATTCATTTCATTGCCACTCTAATAGGAGGAATCTTTTTTCTCACTATCTTGTTGGCCCTCATGAATCCAATTTGACTCCTGGTATCATATATTTTTATTTATATATTGCTTTATCAACTTTTTAACATTTCCTTTTAAATTTGAATCGTATTTTTATTTATATATCGATTTATCAACTTTTTAACATTTCCTTTCAAATATGAACGGTGTTTTATATACAGCTTCAGGGTGGTTGGAGAAAGAGTCAAATACGACTGTTAGGCACAAGGACTTTTATGATTTTGAAGAAATGGGGCAAAATGGGTACCAAAAAGCTTGGTAAAATGAAATAAAAGTTGATCGGTTTTGATAAACTGTATAGATTATAAACAACATAAATAGGGTTATACTTTTTCTCCAACAAAGAAAGTCTGCAAAGAAAGACACAACACTACTACACTAGAAAGAAAAGGTATTTTGGCAGTTTATTGAAGCAAATCTATTCTATGAAACATGCAAATAAAAATAGGTATCTTATATAGAAAGCATTTGTCAACACTAGCTTCATGGTATAATGGTTTTTGTTATAAAGTTATATGTGGTAAGCTATTTGTCAACACTACTAGATTCATATAACATTAGCAGCATATAGAAAGCTGTATGATTTTCTTTTTTCTAGCTTATGCAGGCAGAAACCACTTGCAATTATGGCGAGTTTGATGTTCTGTGTAGCCTTCTTCTCCAGCAAAGTAAAGACATAGCACAACAAAAAAAAAGGTATTTTTCCAGTTCAGTTAATTAATTTATGGCAAGTCTTTTCATTCATTTGTTTTCTGAAAAAGAAGAAGAAGATGATGAAACCTTTTTCCATTGTAAATGCCAGGTCATCAGATTTATGTGTTTTTGATTGATGGCTGTGATGATGATATGGACAGAGATCAATCAGTTGTCAAAATCTTGTGACTCTGAAAGCAAAGGTCCAATCTATCACTACATTTTCCTTGTTTAATTGTTGGAATCATAACAATGAGTAATGAAATCTATGTTGATCCTTCAAACATTTGAATTCATTTTGATAGGTAAAAGATGTTCATCTTGTGGTGGATCCATGGTTGTTGAAAATTCAAATGGATTTTACAGCTGTTAGTTGACACCAAGACCTACTATTTATTTTCATAGTAACAAAATTTGCATCTTTTTTATTATTCTTCATTACCCTTATCACCTCTTATTATATTAATGGTTGTATGTAAGACTTAATAACCTTAATTATATAATATGATGATGATGATGATATGGTGGTATAATTTTACTTTTGAGTTCAAATGAATAAATGAGGGATTTTTATTGATTGATTGATTAAATGGGTACCATATAAACATGATGTCCTTAACTTTTTTTTTTTTTTTTTTCTGCAAAACGTGATTTTTTTATTACAATATAGGTAAGTTATATTATTTAATATTCCTACTAATTAAAGAATGATGCTTACGGTATATATGTATTTCTTATAGTTTTATAATAATGTATCAAATGAACAGCCAAAGGAAAAGTGTACTATTACTTTTACTCAGTGATTCTTTACATATATAAGCATTGTACTATTAATATTTTGATTTTAATATTTCAGGACAATTAATCAATTGATTTGTTCTCCCATGGCTTGGGTGGTATGAAGGTAATTCTTGATATCTCTCTCAACACATGAAATAGAAAAAGAAATAGAAATGAGAATGAAATTACTATTTTACATTAATTAAAGCTGCAACTTTTAGCATGTCTGTTAAATTAAAAAAGTAAGATATCAGACACTACACAACTGCTTGATATTATTTACATAAAATGTTATCTAACATTTAATTTCTAACAGGGATAGAGAAGATATGCATGCACAATTGCATAGGTGTTTCATTAAGATAATGACCATGTTTCATGGTTAACAGGTGTTGAGATGTTACCAAGATATGAGTTTTGATTTCCATGTTTTTATAAATATGTCAAGTTGGATCTTTAAAGCTGCACTTTTTTTTTTAATTAACTTTAAAATTTGATTTCCTCGGTTTAAGTAACTGCACCAATTGCATTGCAACTCTAAAAAGAAGGAAACTCAGAATGTTTCTTATTTTTGTTGATCTTTTTGTTTGGGTTTTCTTCTTCACTTTTCCATTGGGGGATTTTCTATAAAATCTGAATGTGTTTATGTGGTTTTT
Source organism: Lactuca saligna (assembly GCF_052625555.1). NCBI lineage: Eukaryota > Viridiplantae > Streptophyta > Magnoliopsida > Asterales > Asteraceae > Lactuca > Lactuca saligna. The sequence continues at coordinate 282,729,400 of NC_136421.1, read as the reverse complement.
TGATCATCTGATAGTGTGTGGTGTGTTTAGATGGTTTTGTTATAGTGAACTCTATTTTTGTGTATGTAAATGTAATGCATTGCTTCTATAAAAACAACTATATTTACCACTTATTTAGGTGAATGGTTTGGTTAACTTACAAAGGTAATTATATTCCATTATTAGTATAACTCAAAAGGCAATTGAAGCAGTGAAGAATGTTGATGAGACCATAAAACAACATATATAAAACAGTTATGGAAGGGATAATAATTTAAAGTTTTCAATTTTCTTTCTTTTTTGGGGCTTTTTGTAACTTTCTTTTTACATTACAGTTCCCACACTGACAGAGGGCAACAAAGCTATGTTCTAAATTGAATTGAGGTCTTTGTAACATTTTTGGTCCCTGTCCCAAGAAAAATGACAATAGTTTTGGGACCAACATTGCAAAGTTTAGCTCTACTGAGGACCAAATTTGCAAAAATCAGCTATAAAAGATGCAACTTTATCTAAAATCAAAAGTCAACATTCTATTGAATATGCATTTTTCCCTTTTATCAGTGAAGTAGTTTTTCACAATGCAAGCACACTATTTTTGAATATTTTTTCTTAGCAGGTTGGAATTAGTAGAAGCAAAATCCTCGCATGTGGTCATGTTGGTAAATATATGAATAATTCAAATATCACATGATGAGATGAGGGGCATACTTGGTACTAACAGGTATCTCCCCTCTCTTGTATATGTAGTCAGTCAGTCCTTCCTGTAAATTTTGTTGTTGTTTTGTGATGAATATACAGGAAGCAACTTTTGTTACATATCCAACATTAACGAAGGAAATAATAGTCCTTCATTCAACTTGTTAATATTCTCATTTTGTATCAAAAAGGAGGGGAGGCTAATAGTATTCATCTTGAAGATTGTTATAATTCTTGGATTCATAAAAAGGATAATATGCGTGGCATGCTGATTGATCCTAAAAACATTTCAATTCATATTGATAGGTGGAAGATGTAGTATATACATCTTGAGGTTGATCCATTGTTGTTGAAAATCAAAATGGATTTCACACCTGTTGGTTGTCACACCAACATCTTGTAATTACATGGTAGAAGATGTATTTGTTATATGCTTGATATAGTTTTATAATAGTGTATGAAATGGATTTTTGATGTTAAATTTTCAGGACAATTAATCAATTGATTGATTGTCCCATTGCTTGGATTGTATGAAGGTAATTCTTGATATCTCTCTCTCTCTCTCTCAACACATGAAAGAGTGAAATTAGTTGATTACATAAGATGTTAATTTTTTATGCATTCTGAATATTCCTTTATTAGGTTGTCAAGTGTGGTCTGTAGCAGGATTACAGACTTGGTGTCAAACTAATGATGAGGGGTATCCATGTCATTTCATTCCGACCCTAATGGAAGGAGTTTTTCTCACTATTTTGTTGGCCCTCATGAATCCAATTTTGATCCTGGTATTATATATCTTTATTAACTTTTTAACATTTATATTTAAAATTGTATTGTATATACAAGAAAGAGCCCAATGTTATTCTTTTCTCATAATAGTTTTGTTAGAGTTGAATTTAGTTCTATGATTTTCAAGATTTATCATTTTCACTTTGAAATCAAACTTCATATAAAATTTCCTCAATATTTTCTTCTGTCTTCCTTTCCCTTATTAATCAGGAGGATATTTGGGAACCAACTTTTGTTTCTTGTTGGTCTTGGCTACACATATCCAAAATGTGATATTTTTTATTACAATTTAGGATAGTTACGGTATTTAATATATATATATATATATATATATATATATATATATATATATATATATTCATTAAATCCTACTAATTGGTGGAGTGAGCCATGTGATAATTTCTAACGATCAATGAATTCTTCTGCAGATAATAAATAGAGTGTTTAATTATGGGTTGAAGGATTAAAATAGGGCTTCCAACATCTTCTCTTCACTTACTTAACCTTGGAATTGATTTCTGTGGGTATGTTGTTAGCAATTATGATTTGGAACTTTTTTTATTATAAACATAGAGACATTCGACTTTGAAAATTTGCAGGGTTTCCAACTGATTGGTTCTCCCATGGCTTGGGTGGTGGTTTGAAGGTAATTCTTGCTGTTAATAGGCTTATATAAAATGTTCAGTTATTATCATATCATATCATCATCGAGACATTTTACTTTTAAAATATCAAACTTGTTTGATTTTGCTTAAAGATTGGAGTTTAAAAGTTAAATTGGACATTTGATGCAACTTTGACTTTTGAGTCAAACTAACTAACATTTAATTTCAAATCTAATAGGTATTCTTCCATTTTGTTTTAGAGTTTTGATATGTGAAAGACATGTTTGGGGACATGTGATGCCAAAGAAATAAAAGCATGCTTCTACACTACTTCATTTTCCTTTCTAATACTCATATTATGTATTATAATCGTTATTATCTTTCTTTTGTAGATACATTTCTATACAGTTGAAGATCTGTAGAAACACCCTCTTCATCTTTTTGTTGATGGGGTTCTTGGTCTGCATCTTTTCATTGGGTGCTTTTCTACTTCATCTTTTCAATCATATATAGTTTTTATTTCTTTACTCCAGGGTTTTTCCTGATTTTTCTTATGTAAAAATAAAGTTAACTAATTTTATTAACACGTGGATTGATTCTAGATTTGTAAAATGAGTATGAACCTTGGCTACTTATTATGAAAACTGCCCCATGTTATATATAATCTTATGAAGATTTGTAAAATGAATAATAATTAATACTATCATGTAATACATCCTGTGTTCTGACTGGAGTAGTCATAGAGCTTTTGGTCTTAATCAAGAACAACAAGAAGAAACGATGTCGATTCTACAACAGGTTTGATTTTTTCAACAACTAGTTTTTAATATACCAGATATGATTTTTTTTCTTCATAAAACTTCTCATGAATCTGTTTGAAATATGGTCATTTGAGAAAATTCCTCTCTAGATTTGTGATCTAGGGTTTTGTAACTCATCAAAATAATTCATCTCACCCCTCTATTTTGTCGTTTTGACTGTGATTCTGCTCTTCTAATTAACAAAAGTCGTTTGAATTATGGTTTAAAAAAATCTTGAATCATTTCAAATTTTGAATTTTTATCAGAAAAAAATAAAATTGATTTTAGTGAGTTTGCTCGTCAGATCAGTCAATAACTGAAACATGTTTAAAATCTGCAAATACCGTGGGTTATGATCAGTCAATAACTGGATTACATTTTAATTTTTTTTGAATCTTCATTTTATGTTTGTGTGAGAATTTGGTGAAAGAAGGGAACAGGGGAGGGAGCCCTTGGTGTGACATTAAAAAATGAAAAAGGAAAGTCCCAACATGCTTTATTTATATACTTTATACTAATAAAGTTAGCTTTAATATAATTAATGTCTCAAGTATTAAATAGGTATGGCCTTTAATTGTTTTATATCCAGTTGGAAGAGCAGTAGCTTTTCTTTCAATGGGAATGCTTAAAGTTGCTGGTTGGTTTAAAAGGGAAAAAGTTAGCCATTTATTTCTCTATTTAACTTAAATACTTTAAAATTTCATTTAAGTTAATGATTTTGCACCAGTGATCCATCTGTGACCGTAGATGAACTCAAGCTAGCTGATGTTGAGGCTTGCAGAGTTTCAGTATTTCCTGAAAATGTGTTGGAGATAAAAGGCACCCATGTGAAAGAGGTTATGAGTTATGACCATTTGACCACTTATTTTGCGAATGGTGTAAACATGAATCTTCAAATATCACATGATGAGGGGCATACATGTCATTTCATTGTCACTCTAATGGAAGGAATCTTTTTTCTCACTATCTTGACTTGGCCCTTATGAATCCAATTTGACTTCTGGTATTATATATATATATATATATATATATATATATATATATATATATATATATATATATATATATATAATTGCTTTATCAACTTTTTAACATTTAGTTTTAAAATTGAATTGTGTTTTATATACATCTTCAGGGTGGTTGGAGAAAGAGTCAAATACTACTGTTAGGCACAAGGATTTTTATGATATTGAAGAAATGGGGGGCAAAATTGGTACTAAAAAGCTTCGTAAAATGAAATAAAAGTTGATCGGGTTTGATAATTTGTATAGATTATAAACAACATAAATAGGGTTATTCTTTTTCTCCAGCAAAGAAAGACACAACCCTACTACACTAGAAAGAAAAGGTATTTTGGCAGTTTATTGAAGCAAATCTTTCAACTATTTTCTGAAAAAGAAGGTGATGAAGAAAAAGTTTATATTCAATCACTAATGCTTTTGTATTTTATATGAGCATAGGGATGCTCTTGAAAGTTTTCAATTTGGTTTTTAATAAAGTTTTCAAATATCAATTACCTCAATGATGCCTCTAAGAAGTTTCTACCAGATAATACAATTTACCCTAAAAACCTGTTTATTAATTTTTTTATTTGGAAGATGGATTCAAGAGCCTTTGTCATGAGATGTTCAGTGGCTGAGGCTATGTTTTTATTTTTACATTTTACTCCCTCCTCTCATTAACATTTTCATTTTATCCCCCTTAGTCAAGTTCTAATTTAAATCTTTATTATTTTTTGACTAATTAATGTATTCTGTGATGATTTGAGCAGAGATCAATCAGTTGTGAAAATCTTGTGACTCTGAAAGATAAGGTCCAATCTATCACTCATTTTACAGTTTCCTTGTTTAGTTGATGGAATCATAACAAAGATAATGAAATCTATGTTGATCCTAAAATCATTTCAGTTCAGTTTGTGGTGGATCCATGGTTCTTGAAAATTCAAATGGATTTTACACCTGGTAGTTGACACCAAGATTATCTTTCATATATTACAACTGTTATAGTTACAAAAATACATATTTGTTCATGTCTAGGTTTATAAGGAATATATATATATATATATATATATATATATATATATATATATATATATATAGGTTAGCATCTAAACAATTTACCTCTTATTGACAGTTGTAAGACTTTATAGCCTTAATTATATAATATGCTTTTACTATTACTTTTACTTGATTCTTTACATATATAAGCATTGTATTATTAATATTTTGATTTTAAATTTTCAGGACAATTAATCAATTCATTGGTTCTCCCATGGCTTGGGTGGTATGAAGGCAATTCTGATATCTCTCTCAACACATAAAATATAAATAGAAATAGAAATGGGAATGAAATTACTATACTTTTAGCATATCTGTTAAATTAAAAAGTAAGATATTAGACACTGCACAACTGCTTGATATTATTTACATAAAATGTTATCTAACATTTACTTTGTAACAGGGATAGAGAAGATATGCATGCACATGTTTTGATTCCATGTTTTTATAAAAGACTGAAATTTTATACGTTTTTACCAAACAACTTTTTGACACTTGCGTTTGTGGTCAGGAAATTAATAAGATTTGAAAAGTTGGTATTTTCTTCAATTCAATTTGTTTAGGCCAACTTCTTATATGATAGCATTAAGACTATAAATTTAGCAAGGTGGAATTCAGGGCTTAGAAAACTAGATTTTTTTAGATACATATTATTACAGTTGAGTGAGATCTTCCTTAAAAGATTAAAAGTAGTTAGATGTATGAGATTGCTATTGGTAAATCTCAACCTGCAAAATCAAAAACTTCCTCTCTGTTATATGTATATATGCATTAAGCTTTTACCAAGGATTTGGCTTCTACCAGTCTTCTTAAAGCATACGTCACTTCTATGAAGTTATTAACTATATTCCATAATCAGTATAACTCAAAAGGCAATTGAAGTAGTGAAGAATGTTGATGAGACCATACAACATATACAAAACAGTTATGGAATGGATAATAATTTAAAATTAAAATTTTCTATCTTTTTTGGGGCTTTTTGTAACTTTCTTTTTTTCTATTTCAGTTCCCACACTCTGTGCATTGTTACAGAGGGCCACAAAGCTATGTTCTATGGTCTTTGTAACGTTTTTGGTCCCTGTCCCAAGAAAAATGACAATAGTTTTGGGACCAAAATTGCAAAGTTTAGCTCTACTTGGGGACCAAAAATAGTCATTTTACATGGAATAGAGACCAAAAATGTTACAAGAACCTCTAGTGAGGATCAAAACTGTAAGATGACCAAATTTGCAATAATAAGCTATACTGAGCGACCAAAAGTTGCAACTTTATCTAAAATCAAAATTAAACATTCTATTGACTACTCATTTTCCCTTTTGTCAGTGAAGTAGTTTTTCACAATGCAAGCACACTATTTTTGAATATTTTTTGTTAGCTGGTTGGAATTAGTAGAAGCAAAATCCTTGCACAAGGTCCAGTTGGTAAATATATAAATAATTCAAATATCACATGATGAGATGAGGGGCATACTTGTAATTTCATTGCCACTCTTATGAAAGGATGGTTGTGTAGGTATCCTTCTCACTATCTTGTTGGCCCTTATGAATCCAATTGGGCTCCCGGTAGTTTATATTTCTTTATTAACTTTTTAACATTTACTTTTAAAATTGTATTTTATATGCATCAGCTTCAGTGTGGTTGGAGAAAGAGTCAAGGCACAAGGAAAATTAGGCAAAATGATACAAAAACATGTATATAATCTTTAAATGTTGTTCTTTGCATAATAAAAAACTTTTGTTTTAAGTGCAGAACCATTTTCTCCCCTCTCTTCTTCTCTTGTATATGTAGTCAGTCCTTCCTATAAATTTTGTTGTTTTGTGATGATATTTAGGAAGCAACTTTTTTTTTCTTGTTACATATCCAAGATTAATGAAGGAAATAATAGTCCTTCATTCAACTTCTAAATATTCTCATTTTGCAACAGAGGGAGAGAAGGGTAATAATATTCATCTTGCAGCTTCATTGTTTAATTGTTGAGTTCATAACAAAGATAGTGCATGCTGAATGATCCTAAAAATATTTCAGTTCATATTGATAGGTAGAAGATGTATATACGTCTTGAGGTTGATCCATTGTTCTTGAAAATCAACATGGATTTCTTCACACCTGTTGGTTGTCACACCAAGATCTTGTAAATACATGGTAACAAAGTCTGCATCTTTTTTTATCTTCACTCTCTTATTCTTGAATGATTACCTTCATCACCTAAAATGGAGACATTCAGCTGATAAACAACAATGCAACACAGGAAATGGTGGTGTACTTCTTATCCACTGGCTTCTAGAGGTTAGCTTACAGCATAATTCTTTTTCTATTTTCTATTTTATATTACAACTTCAGAAATACATATTTATTGATGTCTAGGTTTGTGAAGAATATATTTATATAGGCTAGCGTCTGAAATAATTTTACCTAACAGTTCTGCTTATTGATCATTGTAAGACTTTATAATCTTTATTTTATAATATAATGATGATGATGATGATGATATTGTGAATTTTTTTTTATTACAGTTTAAGTAAGGTATAGTATTTAATATTCATTAAATCCTACTAGCTGAAGAATGATGTTTACAGTATATATGCTTGATATAGTTTTATAATAATGTATGAAATGATTTCTGACACTTTAAATCTACCATGTATTTTCTAGGTCCTGAGCTTACAGTTAAACAGCCATAGGAAGCAACTAAAACTTCTAAAGATACTGTTACTTCTACTCTTTTTTTTTTCTTTTTTTTTTTTGTGAAAATGGAAATTTTAATTGAAAATTGAGATATATTGATGGGAACAAGAAGGGTCATTTGATAGGTTTAATACATGCTGAGATGCTTTGGATGGATTATAAATCAATACTGAAGTCTGTTAGTGATGATGTAAAGAGAACTTGAATGGAAAATCTTGAAAGTTCTTATTAGCAATTAATGCAAAGATTGATTGATTGATGCTAAAAGAAATGGTATTGCTGTACTTCAAAATTCAATCATAAATTCAGGAAGTAAGTAAGTCCCAACTCCCAACCATTGCATCCCTCTAAATTCTTATTCATTCAGTTTAAATCTTCTCTCAATTTACCCCTGTTTTTGATCATGTGGAGATAGTTTTGAAGCAAATATCATGTAGTTTTCTTTTGGAATCCTAAGTACATTGCTACTATTATTGTTAATTTAAAAAAATCGTTTGATTAGGTGGAAACCTGATAAAAAATGAAACACAACAATATAATGGAAGCTAAAAATTTGATTGAGAACTTTCTCATAACATGGATGTTGTTGAAAAAAAAATATGTTATCACTTTGTTTGTTTATGTTACAGGAGGTTAGTTTTGGGATATTAACATACATATAGAGTTATAGAACAACCTGAATGTAGTATTTTGTGGTAGTTTTTTATGTTGTTATTTAATGCATAAATTATTGGGCTTTTTATTGTTGTATGAAGCAATCATGGGTTTTGTATGGTTTTCAGGGAGATATGATGACTATGGCTTTCTAAAAACATTAGTATATTTCCAAGAGAAAATCAACCAAAGAAAGTAACCTGAAGGATTGATCTATTCAACCTCTATTGATTTGATTGTTTTCTGTTGCTTTATTATTGGTTTTATTAATTGATCTGGTTTTGCTATGTAGGTATGCTGGGATTGAAACACCAACACAAACACATGCAAACCTAAAAATACAAACAAAGATATCAAAAGAAAAAGTGTTACATCTTTTTATATTACCATTTGAAGTCTCAAGCATCGTCATATTGGAAAATTTTACATCATCTTAAGTTATCCTTTTCTCAGAGTTAAAAACTAGAAATTAGTTCTGCAATGATACAAAATGTTTGACAAAATTCTTTTAAAATTTTCAAAATTTATTTTTTTGCTTTGAAATCAAACTTCATTTAAGATTTACTCATTCTTTAATATTTAGATTTTTAAGTTTTCAGCGGCTCCAACGACAATTAATCAAGACATCTGCTCCCATGGCTTGGGTAGTATGAAGGTAATTCTTGATATCTCTCTCTCAACGCATGAAATTGAAATAGAAATGGGAATGAAATTGCTTATTGCATTTGTTTGTGATTATTATTTAGGAATTCAATTCAGTGATGGCATGGAAGCTTTGAGGGTGTCATATAGGAAGATGAATCCTTTGTGTGTAAGATTGATACTCATCAATCTTACTTGATTACATAAGATGTTAATTTAATTATGCATTTTGGAAATTCCTTAAATTGATAGTTGGACTACATAATTACATAAATTAATGCTACTACTTTTAACACATTTGTTAAATTAAAAATTAGAATTGAAGTAAGATATTGGACTGCAAAACGTGATTTTTTTATTTCTTGGAGTACAATTTAGGTAAGTTATATTATTTAATCTTCCTACTAATTACAGTATATATTTATTTCTTATATGATTCATATAGTTTTATAATAATGTATCAAATAAACAGCCAAAGGAAAAAGTGTACTATTACTTTTGCTTGATTTTTAATGATTTCTACTTTGAAATGGAGTGAGATCAACATGTGATAGTGGTTGGAATCTTGCATTAAGTTAAATTTTCTAATCATCAATGAATCTTCTTCTGCAGATCAATTATGGGTTGAAGTTTTGAAAGAGGGCAGGTAAAATCTATCGGTAGGTTGTTAACGATTATAATTTATTGGAGTTTTTTTTTTTTTTTTTTTTTTTTTTTTAACAAGCATTGTGCTTTTAATATTTTGATTTTAAATTTTCAGGACAATTAATCAATTGATTGATTCTCCCATTGCTTGGGTTGTATGAAGGTAATTCTTAATATCTCTCTCAACACATGAAATAGAAATAGAAAGATAAATGGGAATGAAATTAGTTGATGATTACATAAGATGTTAATTTTTTATGCATTCTGAATATTATTCCTTAATTAGGTTGTCAGGTGTGGTTTGTAGCCGGATTACAGACTTGATGTCAAAACTAATGATGAGGGGTATCCGTGTCATTTCATTCCCACTCTAAAGGAAGGAGCCTTTCTCACTATTTTGTTGGCCCCCATGAATCCAATTTTGCTCATGGTATTATATATATATATATATATATATACACTAGCCGTTTACCCGCGCAAAGCGGCGGGCAACAAATAGTTTGTTTCGACAATTAATTTGTTTTCGATGGAGAATGATTATTTTCAATTAAATCATTAGTTTGTTTTAGGAAACACATCATATTAAAAATAAAGAAAATTCATTAAATAATCAAATTATAGGGTGTTGAGTATTTATTTGGATGAAAAAAAGATCTAGTCAAAACCTTGGAAGAGAAGATTTTTAGGAGTTTGTTTACTTTTTAATATTATTTTATTAGTGATTAGTTGTACAATTAGCTTAATGATTTGGACGTCTTAAAAAATATTATTATTTTATTCAATCTATTTTTAGAAATAGTGAGATTTGTTTTATAAGATAGTAAAGATATATATATATATATATATATATATATATATATATATATATATATATATATATATATATATATATATATATTATTAGCTTTTTAACACTTATATTTAAAATTGTGTTGTATTGTATATACAAGAAAGAGCCAAATGTTATTCTTTTCTCATAATAGTTTTGTTAGAGTTGAATTTAGTTCTATGATTTTCAAGATTTATCATTTTCACTTTGAAATTAAACTTCATATAAGATTTACTTCTATCTTCCTTTACCTTATTAGTTTAATCAGGTGTTTCTTGTTGGTCTTGGCTACACATATCCAAAATGTGATTGTATTTTTTAGGATAGTAAAGTTATTTAAAAAAAATAATATTCATTAAATCCTACTAATTGAAGAATGATGCTTATTGGTATAAATGTATTTCTTATAGCTTTATAACTATTTATGAAACTTTAATCTACTTTGGAATGGAAATTTGAATTGAGAATTGAGAATTGAGATATATCGATAGAGTGAGATTTGCATGTGATAATTTTCTAATGATCAATGAGTCTTTTTGTCTAATTATGGGTTGAAGGGATCTTGTCTTCACTTTTAAACATTAGGATTGATTTGTGTGGGTAGGTAGGTTGTTAGCAGTTATGATTTTGGAGGTTGTTTTATAACTATAAACATAGAATAGAAGCATTGGACTTTTAATATTTTGATTTTAAATTTGCAGGCAGGGTTCCAACTGATTGGTTCTACCATGGATTGGGTGGTGGCATGAAGGTAATTCTTGCTGTTAATAGGCTTATATAATAAATATATTCCACATTCATGTATTTTCACCTTTTTCAGTTATCATGATCATCATCCACACATTTTACTTTTAAAATATCATCAAACTTGTTTGATTTTGCTTAAAGATTGGACTTTAAAAATAAAACTGGACATTTGATGCAACTTTGACTTTTGAGTCAAACTAACAAACATTTAATTTCAAACCTAATATGTATTCTTCCATTTTGTTTTAGAGTTTTGATATTTGAAAGACATGATTGGGGACACGTGATGCCAAAGAAATAAAAGCATCCTTTTACACTACTTCATTTTCATATAATCGTTATTTATTTAGTTTTTTGTAGATACATTTCTATACAGTTGAAGATCTGTAGAAGCACCCTCTTCATCTTTTTGTTGGAGGGTTTTTTGTCAACTCTGATTTTGGCAGTTTAACTAAATTCATTCATTACAATTTACAACTTAAAAAAGAAACTGCATTTTTTTGGTCTGCATCTTTTCATTGGGTGTTTTTCTACTTCATCTTTTCATTCGTATGGTTTTTATTTCTTTACTCCAGTGTTTTTCTATTATTCAGACATGATTTTTCTTATGTAAAAATAAAGTTATATGTATGGACAAGAAAACTATTGTTATCAACACATGGATTGATTCTCGAATTGTAAAATGAGTATGAACCGTGGCTACTTATTATGAAAACCGCCCCATGTTATATATAATCTTATGAAGATTGGAAAATGAATAATAATTAATATCATGTAATACATCCCGTGTTCTGACTATCTGATAATTAACAACAACAAGAAGAAAAGATGTCGATTCAACTACAGGTTTGATTTTTTCAACAACTAGTTTTTAATATACCAGATATGATTTTTTTTCATGAAACTTCTCCTGAATCTGTTTCAAATATGGTGGTCATCTGAGAAAATTCCTCTCTAGATTTGTGATTGATCTAGGGTTCTGTAACTCATCAAAATAATTCATCTCACCCCTCTATTTTGTCGTTTTGACTGTGATTCTGCTCTTCTAATTAACAAAAGTCATTTGAGTTATGGTTTAAAAAAATCTTGAATCATTTCAAATTTTGAGTTTTTATCAGAAAAAAAAATTGATTTTAGTGAGTTTGCTCGTCAGATCAGTCAATAGCTGAAACATGTTTAAAATCTGCAAATACTGGGGGTTATGATCAGTCAATAATAACTGGATTAGATTTTAAATTTTTTTTGAGTCTTCATTTTATGTTTGTGTTAGAATTTGCTGAAAGAAGGGAACAGCCGAAGGGAGGGAGCCCTTGGTGTGACATTAAAAAATGAAAAAGAAAAGTTCGAACATGCCTTATTTATACTTTATACTAATAAAGTTAGCTTTAATATAATTAATGTCTCAAGTATTAAATAGGTATGGCCTTTAATTCTTTTATAATGCAGGTTGAAGAGTAGTAGCTTTTCTTTCAATGGGAATGCTTAAAGTTGTTGTTGGTTTAAAAGGCAAAAGGTTAGCCAATTATTTCTCTATTTAACTTAAATACTTTAAAATTTCATTTAAGTTAGTGATTTTGCACCAGTGACAGAAGATGAACTGAAGCTGATGTTGAGGGTTGCAGAGTTGCAGAGTTGATTTGGGCTATTGAATAAGAAGAAGAGCAAGATGCATAAAACTCATGTCACATTTTTTTACCAAGTTTCAGTATTTCTTGAAAATGTGTTGGAGATAAAAGGCACCCATGGACTAACTCTTCCAAGTTTTACCTGATGAGGTGCATACTGTCATTTCATTGACACTCCAATGGAAGGATGTTTGTATAGAGGTACTGAGAGGAATCATTTTTCTCACTATCTTGACTTGGCCCTCATGAATCCAATTTGACTCCTGGTATTATATATATATTTTTTATAAATTGCTTTATCAACTTTTTAACATTTACTTTTAAAATTGAATTGTGTTTTATATACATCTTCAGGGTGGTTGGAGAAAGAGTCAAATACGACTGTTAGGCACACGATTTTTTTTTTTTTTTTTTTTGATTTTGAAGAAATCGGGCAAAATGGGTACCAAAAAGCTTGGTAAAATGAAATAAAAGTTGATCGGTTTTAATAATTTGTATAGATTATAAACAACATAAATAGGGTTATACTTTTTCTCCAACAAATAAAGACACAACACTACTACACTAGAAAGAAAAGGTATTTTGGCAGTTTATTGAAGCAAATCTATTCTATGAAACATGCAAATAAAAATGGGTATCTTATATAGAAAGCATTTGTCAACACTAGCTTCATGGTATAGTGGTTTTTGTTATAAAGTTAGATGTGGTAAGCCATTTGTCAACACTACTAGATTCATATAACATTAGCAGCATATAGAAAGCCGTATGATTTTCTTTTTTCTTGCTTATGCAGGCAGAAACCACTTGCAATTATGGCGAGTCTGATGTTCTGTGTAGCCTTTTTTTCTCCAGCAAAGCAAAGACACAACACAACAAAGAAAAGAAAAGAAAAGGTATTTTTCCAGTTCAGTTTATTAATTTATGGCAAGTCTTTTTATTCATTTGTTTTCTGAAAAAGAAGAAGAAGATGATGAAACCTTTTTCCATTGTAAATGCCAGGTCATCAGATTTATGTGTTTTTGATTGATGGCTGTGATGATGATATGAACAGAGATCAATCAGTTGTCAAAATCTTGTGAGTCTGAAAGCAAAGGTCCAATCTATCACTACATTTTCCTTGTTTAATTGTTGGAATCGTAACAAATAATAATGAAATCTATGTTGATCCTTCAAACATTTGAATTCATCTTGTGGTGGATCCATGGTTCTTGAAAATTCAAATGGATTTTACACCTGTTAGTTGACACCAAGATTATCTTTCATATATTACAACTGTTATAGTTACAAAAACACGTGTATATATATATATATATATATATATATATATATATATATATATATATATATATATATATATATATATTTCAAGTATGCCCCTCATCATGGTTCTTGAAAATTGAAATGGAGACACTGATTTGTTTTCTACTCTATAAATGATATTTCATATATTATATTACAACTGTTATAGTTACAAAAATATATATTTGTTTATGTCTAGGTTTGTGAGGAATATATATACAATTTACCTCTTATTGATCATTGTAAGACTTTAGAACCTTAATTATATAATATGCTTTTACTATTACTTTTACTCAGTGATTCTTTACATATAAGCATTGTACTATTAATATTTTGATTTTAAATTTTCGGGACAATTAATCAATTGATTGTTTCTCCCATGGCTTGGGTGGTATGATTAAATTAAAAGGTAAGATATCAGACACTGCACAACTGCTTGATATTATTTATATGAAATGTTATCTAACATTTACTTTCTAACAGGGATAGAGAAGATATGCACTCACAGGTTTTGATTCCATGTTTTTTTAAAAGTCTGAAATTTTATAAGTTTTTACCAAACAACTTTTTGACACTTGGGTTTATGGTCAGGAGATTAATAAGATTTGAAAAGTTGGTATTTTCTTGAATTCAATTTGTTTAGGCCAACTTCTTATATGATAGCATTAAGACTATAAATTTAGCAAGGTGGAATTTAGGGCTTAGAAAACTAGATTTTTTTTAGATACATTAATTATTACAGTTGTGTGATCTTCCTTAAAAGATTATAACTAGTTAGATGTATGAGATTGTTATTGATAAATCTCAACCTTCAAAATCACAAAGTTCCTTTTTTTTATATGTATATATATGCATTAGGCTTTTACCAAAGATTTGTTAAAGCTTATGTGATTTGTATGAAGTTAACTATATATTCCATTATCAGTATAACTCAATAGGCAATTGTAGTAGTGAAGAATGTTGATGAGACCATAACAACATATATAAAACACTTATGGAATGGATAATAATTTAAAATTTTCAATTTTCTTTCTTTTTTGGGGCTTTTTGTAACTTTCTTTTTCCATTTCAGTTCCCACACTGAGTGCATTGTTACAGAGGGCCACAAAGCTATGTTCTGAATTTAATTGAGGTCTTTGTAACGTTTTTGGTCTCTATCCCAAGAAAAATAAAAATAGTTTTGGGACCAAATTTGCAAAGTTTAGCTCTACTCAGGGACCAAAACTAGTCATTTACTTGGAATAAAGACCAAAAATGTTACAAGAACCTCTAATTAGGACCAAATTTGCAAAAATCAGCTATAAAAGATGCAACTTTATCTAAAATCAAAAGTATTGAATATGCATTTTTCCCTTTTGTCAGTGAAGTAGTTTTTCACAATGCAAGCACACTTTTTTGTTAGCAGGTTGGAATTTGTAGAAGCAAAATCCTTGCATGCGGTCCAGTTGGTAAATATATGAATAATTCAAATATCACATGATGAGATGAGGGGCATACTTGTAATTTCATTGCCACTCTTATGAAAGGATGGTTGTGTAGGTATCAGTCTCACTATCTTGTTGGCCCTTATGGATCCAATTGGTCTCCTGGTAGTTTATATTTCTTCATGAACTTTTTAACATTTACTTTTAAAATTGTATTTTATATGCAAGCTTCAGTGTGGTTGGAGAAAGAGTCAAGGCACAAGGAAAATTAGGTAAAATGATACAAAGCTAAAAACGACAAATAAACATGTATATAAATTTTGTTGTTTTGTGATGAAATTTAGGAAGCAACTTTCGTTTCTTGTTACATATCCAAAATTAATGAAGGAAGTAATCCTTCATTCAGCTTCTAAATATTCTCATTTTGCAGCAGAGGGAGAGAAGGGTAATAATATTCATCTTGCAGCTTCATTGTTTAATTGTTGAATTCATAACAAAGATAGTGCATGATGAATGATCCTAAAATTATTTCAGTTCATATTGATAGGTGGAAGATGTATATACGTCTTGAGGTTGATCCATTGTTCTTGAAAATCAACATGGATTTCACACCAATTTGACACCAACATCTTGTTTTTACATGGTAACAAAGTTTGCATCTTTTTTTTTTATTTTTTTATTTTTATTTTTTATTTTTTTATGTTCACTCTTTTATTCTTGAATGATTACCTTCATCACCTGAAATAGAGACCTTCAGCTCATAAGCAACAGTGCAACACAGGAGGAAATGGTGGACTTCTAGCGGTTAGCTTACATACAACATAATTCATTTTCTAATTTCTATTTTATATTACAACTTCAAAAATACATATTTATTGATGTCTAGGTCTGTGAAGAATATATACAGGCTAGTATCTGAAACAATTTTATCTAACAGTTCTTATTGATTGTTGTAAGACTTTATAACCTTAATTTTATAATATGATGATGTTGTGAATTTTTTTTTATTACAGTATAGGTAAGGTATTCTTCATTAAATTCTACTAGCTGAAGAATGATGTTTACAGTATATATGTATTTGTTATATGCTTGATATAGTTTTATAATAATGTATGAAATGATTTCTGACACTTCAAATCTACCATGTGTTTTCTAGGTCCTGAGCTTTGTTTCTTGAGCAACAAATAAACAGCCAAAAGAAGCAACTAAAACTTCTAAAGATACTATTACTTCTGCTCAATTTTTTTATTTATTTTTTTGTGAAATGGAAATTTTAATTGAAAATTGAGATATAAGCATGGGAACAAGAATGGTCAATTGTGATAGGTTTAATACGTGCTGAGATGCTTGGGATGGATTATAAATCAATACTGAAGTCTGCTAGTGATATCTTTTCAGCCATTATCCTTTGACATTAATGCAAAAGATTGATTGATCCCAACTCTCAATTTACCTTTGTTTGATCATCTCGAGACTGTTTTCAAGCCAATATCATATAGTTTTCTTTTGGAATCCTAAGTACATTGCTACTATTATTGTTCTTTTAAAAAATCGTTTGATTAGGTGGAATTCTGATAAAAAAATGAAACACTACAATGGAAGCTAAAAATTTGATTGAGAACTTTGAAGCTGATTCTCATAACATGGATGTTGTTGAAATATATATATATATATATATATATATATATATATATATGTGTGTGTGTGTGTGTGTGTGTGTGTGTGTGTGTTATCACTTTGTTTGTTTATGTTACAGGGTTAGTGTGGGGATATTAACATATAGAGTTATAGAACAGCCTGAATGTAGGATTTTGTGGTATTTTTTTTATGTTCTTATTTAATGCGTAAATTATTTCCCTTCTTATTGTCGTATGAAGCAATCATGGGTTTTGTATGGTTTGCAGGGAGATATGACTATGGCTTTCTGAAAACATTAGTATTTCCAGGAGAAAATCAACCAAAGAAACTAACCTGAAGGATTGTTCTATTCAACCTCTGTTGATTGATTTGTTTCTGTTGCTTTATTTATGAGTTTTATTAATTGATTGATTGATTGATCTGGTTTTGCTATGTAGGTATGCTGGGATTGAAACAACAACATAAACACATGCAAACCTAAAAATAAAAACAAAGATATCAAAAGGAATAAGTAGTGTTGCATCTTTTTCTATTAACATTTGAAGTCTCAAGCATCTTCTTAATGGAAAAGTTTACCACATTTTTAAGATATCCTTTTCTCAGATTTGAAAACTAGAAATTACTTCTACAATGATACAAATGAAATTTTTTGATAAAATTCTTATAAGATTTTGTTTTTGCTTTGAAATCAAACTTCATTTAAGATTTACTCATTCTTTACTTCTGTCTTTTCCCTTGAATAGGAACCAAGTTCACCTTCAATTCACTATTTACTCATTACTTGTACTCAATTCTATCATTGATTTCTACTTTGAAATGGAAGTTTTAATTGAGAATTGAGATATATTGATGAAGTGAGATTAGCATGTGATACAGGTTACGAAAAAGCTTAATCTATCTAAAAATGTGTTTAAATTAACTTTTAATGAACAATTAATTAATCTTGTGCAGGTAAATAGACTGTATAATTATGGGTGGAAGTTTTGAAATAGGTCATAAACATATCATCTTCACTTAACCTTGGAATTGATGTTTGTGGGAGTAGTTGTTGAGCTCCAGATTCTTCATAGGGTTATTGTCACTATAACACAACGATGTTTAGTATATTGGTTTAAAAGGTCCCTCGTGATTTTTTTTTTTTTTTTGCCTTTTAGGGGTACGAACTTGTGTTTTACCATTTTAAAAGATCATTATAAAAAATGTGAAGGGGTCACCTGGTTAACCCCTTCCTAATCATTAGTTGTAAAATGCCACGTAATGCCATGTATATTAAAAATAGTCCAAGTCGGTTGCCGCATGGGTGTAATTGATTAACCTAAATAATTGGTTAACTTGAAACATGGTGGATGAGATTCGACCCAACTGAGAGGACCCATTAAATATACGGATATCCACCCGGTAAGTGAAGAGCACTATCTACATCATCATTCATCTTATCTCCATTTGGGAGTTCATTTCTTCTTGCAATCCATCGAGCAAACCCCTTTAATCTATTGTAACTGTAACTAACAGATCACCATCTTCTGTCACAGACGAATTCAAATCAAAATGATTCTTGAAATTCTTGATTCCTGCATCTGTTTCTCCCTATCAATCTTTTCTCATCAATCACATCACCCCAATCTACATTGATGTCGATCCTTCTTTTTTAATTGATGCAGAGGTCGAAACAATAGAAGAAGCATCATTTTTACAAAAGTTACCAAAAACCGGAAACCCTAATGGCTTTTTATTATCTTTCTCCTTCGCTACATCACCATTTTTACAGATACCCTGTTCAGATTTAAGCCATGGAAACACAGTTTGATTGCATTTTCTTAAATTGTCTTCATTATCAAAAAAAATCTGAATAGTATTCAATTCCATACCCTTAGTAGTAGTATTTGTTAAATCCATAAAGTTTGAACCTTTAATTTTCTTTTGGGACCCATCATCAATCTTTTTGCAGTTTCAATAATCAAATACTTCTTTTGACCCAGATGAGGACCTGTGAAGAAACCGGTCCTCGTAACACCCGTTTCTTGTAGTAGATGATAGAAATGAAGGGTATTTTTGTAATTTTTAGTCAAGCTATGTGAGATACTGATAAACGGGTATGCATTTGGGTTCCAAGTCTTCGAATCTGGCAACATCTGTAGTTGCAGGAGTGGATACGAGAGCAACTTCGGAGCTCCATATCTTAGATGATATCTCAAAAGTGATATGGGAGCTAGTGAAGACATATTCTTTGTCAGAACTGATGTTACTGAGAACATTTTGGTACTTATTTTTCAATCTTCAGAGCTTCTCAACTAATTGATTCTTATTGAAGTCCAACTGCAATTTATTCTTGATATGATCTTAAAAAGCAATGGTATCATGGTGATGGTGATGAAACAGGTTGTTTGGGGTGTTGCTGGAAATAAATGACGATCATTAATAATCATTACACATGTGACATCAAGTCAAATGAGTAGCGAGTCTGTGTTGACTCACCAACTTAGTTGGCAGATGAAAAGGCAGGGTTACCTCCTAAAATGGGTAAAGGTACCTTTTAAAATGGTAAAACACAAGTTCGTACCCCTAAAAGGCAAAAAAAAAGTTACGAGGGACCTTTTAAACAAATATACTAAACATTGTTGGACTACAGTGACAATACCCTTCTTCATACGAGTGAAGAGCAGGTGGAATCTGTGGGTTGTTAACAGGTTTGATTTGAAATATTTTATTTTTTATTTTAGTTTTTTTTTTTTTTTAATGATATTTCTTTCTATAGAAGCATTGTACTTTTAATATTCAGATTTTAAGTTTTCGGAGGTTCCAACGATAATTAATCAAGATTGATGCTCCCATGTAGTATGCAGGAAGGTAATTCTTGATACTACAAAACTGCTTAATTGATATTATATGATCTTTTTGATTTGAAATATTTTATTTTTTATTTTAGTTTTTTATTTTTTTTATGATATTTCTTTCTATAGAAGCATTGTACTTTTAATATTCAAATTTTAAGTTTTCAGGGGTTCCAACGATAATTAATCAAGATTGATGCTCCCATGTAGTATGCAGGAAGGTAATTCTTGATACTACAAAACTGCTTAATTGATATTATATGATCTTTTTTTTTAAAGTTGTCTAACATTTACTTTCTAACATGATAGAAGATATGCATGTGTTATTTTTTGTCCATTGTATTTTTTTCGATGAAGGCAAGTTACTTTTAAAATCTAACCTTTCAAAGCATTGTACTTTTATGACCCTTTGAAAACCTAATCTCTTATATATATATATATATATATATATATATATATATATATATATATATATATATATATATATATATATCTTTCACATTCAGAAATTTTACTTTTAATCTTTTTCCTATTAATGTGATTTTATTTTTAGGAGAGATGTCATCTGATTAGGATGAAGAGTATTTTGGCCGGATTTTAAAACTTGGTATTTTCTTCAATTCAATTTGTTTACAACAAATTGTGTTACGATAATATTAAGATTATAAATTTACTAGGTTTACCATGTTTCTTTACTAATTTTAATATTATTGTAATATTGACTAATAACACATAAACAACCACATTTATACATTCTTACCTCTTTAATTATTATCATATCTTACAAATTGGTACCGATCGCGATGGGTGATGTGTGTTTTATTGTGGGCATGGATTGGCTGAGTCTATTTGGAGCTATGATTGATTGCGAGCGTCAGATGGTGACGATACGAGACTCTAGTGGGGGAGTGCTTACAGTGTATGGCGAGGGTACCTGATCTAGATCAGTATTTTGCTCGGCTGCCAGAGCGAGACAGAGTCTAC
This sequence comes from Lactuca saligna, assembly GCF_052625555.1. Classification (NCBI taxonomy): domain Eukaryota; kingdom Viridiplantae; phylum Streptophyta; class Magnoliopsida; order Asterales; family Asteraceae; genus Lactuca; species Lactuca saligna. The sequence continues at coordinate 282,708,471 of NC_136421.1, read as the reverse complement.
AGCAGGGTTGTAGAGGATTTGTGGTGTATGTGGTGGATACTCATGTTGCCTCTAAGCGACCGAGTTCTGTCTATAACGTTCCGATAGTGAGCGAGTTTCCATATGTGTTCACCGAGGAGTTGCCGGGAGTGCCTCCCGAGAGGCAGGTGGAGTTCTGTATTGATTTGATTCCAGGAGCGACACCTATCGCTAAGGCACCTTATCATCTTGCACCGCAAGAGATGTAGGATTTATCCTCACAGCTTCAGGAGTTGTTGGAGAAGGGTTTTATTAGGCCGAGTAGCTCACCATAGGGAGCACCGATTCTTTTTGTCAAGAAGAAGGATGGGTCTCACCGGATGTGTATTGACTATCAGGAGTTGAACAAACTGACGGTCAAGAACTGTTATCTGCTTCCGAGGATTGATGATCTGTTTGATCAGTTGCAGGGTGCATCTTGGTTCTCCAAGATCGATTTGAGATTTGGATATTATCAAATGAGGGTGCGTGATGAGGATATTCAGAAGACAACATTTAGGACTTGTTATGGTCATTACGAGTTTGTGGTGATGCTATTTGGGCTCACTAATGCACCAGCAGCGTTCATGGATCTCATGAACCGGGTGTGCATACCTATGCTGGATTGATCGGTGATTGTGTTCATCGATGATATCCTAGTATATTCGAGATCCATGGAGCATTTGTGTGAGATTCTTGGAGTGTTGAGATTAGAGAAGCTTTATGTCAAATTCTCCAAGTGTGATTTCTGGTTACGATAAGTTCAGTTCTTATGGCATCTCGTTAACCAGGATATCATTTTGGTCGATCCGGCCAAGATTAAGGCTGTGATGAATTGGGAAGTGTCGAGATACCCCACCGAGATCAGGAGTTTTCTGGTGTTGGCCAGTTACTATCAGAGGTTTATTAGAGATTTCGCTAAGATTGTCGTTCCTCTCACCAAGTTAATCTGGAAGGGCGTTGCTTTTGTTTGGGGTCCCGAGCAGCAAACCTTGTTCGAGACTCTTCGCCAGAGATTGTCTGAAGCTGCGGTGTTAGCCCTTCCTGAGGGGATGGAGGATTTTTTGGTTTACTGCGATGCATCCATATCGGGGTTGGGTGCAATGCTTATGCAGAGAGGGCACGTAATAGCATATGCTTCGAGGCAGCTGAAGCCTCATGAGACAAGGTATCCCATCCACGATTTGGAGCTGGGGGTGGTGGTGTTCGCCCTCAAGATCTGGCACCACTATTTGTATGGGGTTTGGTGTACCATATACATGAACCACAAGAGCTTGAAGTATCTTATGGATCAGCCCAACCTGAATATGCACCAGAGGAGGTGGTTGGATGTGGTAAAAGATTACGATTGCGAGATTATGTATCATCTGGGCAAGGCTAATGTGGTAGCCGATGCACTGAGCCACAGGATAGAGAGTGTCCCGATTCGAGATGTATGTATGAGAATGACAGTGATGACTCCAGTGATGGATACCATTCGAGAGGCCTAGGCGAAGACTGTGAGACCAGAAAACTGTAAAAGGGAGCGGGTGATTAGGTAGGTACCTGAGTTTGTGACTGATAGTCGAGGGCTTATGACCTTCCGAGGGAGGATTTGGGTGCTTTATAAGGGGGGAGCTCGTGGCATTCTGATGGAGGAGGCGCATCGGTCGAGATTCTCAATCCACCTCGAGGCCACTAAGATGTATCTGGACTTGAAGAGGGATTACTGGTGGTCCTGTATGAAGAGGGATGTTGTGTGGGTAGTAGAGAGATGCTTGACCTACCACCGGCTCAAGGCAAAGCACCAACGTCTACATGGTCCACTGTAGCCTTTGGAGATTCCCCAGTGGAAGTGGGAGCAGATCTCTATGGACTTCATCACTAAGTTACCGAGAACGTCGCATGGAGTTGACGCGAACTGGGTGATTGTGGAACGATTGACGAAGAGTGTTCACTTTCTATCTGTTAGTGAGGGCTCTTCTGCAGAGAAACTGGCCGAGATTTATGTGAGAGATGTGGTGTCTAGGCATGGAGTGCCGGTCTCGATTATCTCCGATCGAGACGTGCATTTTACTTCCCGGTTTTGGAAGAAATTTCATGAGGAGTTGGGCACACGATTCCATTTCAGCACCACATACCATCCGCAGACAGACGGACAGAGTGAGCGGACAATTTAGACGCTAGAGGACATGCTTCGAGCATGCTTTATGGATTTCAGTGGGAGTTGGCACACATACCTACCATTGGCTGAGTTTTCCTATAACAACAACCATCACTCGAGCATCGGTATGCCTCCCTTTGAGCTCCTTTATGGGAAGAGGTGTCGTACTCCCATTTGTTGGGGAGAGGTGGGACAGAGAGTTATAGGCCGCACTGAGATAGTGCTAAAGACGACCGAGCAGATTCAACAGGTCAGACAGAGGTTGCAAACAGCTCAGAGTCATTAGAAGAGCTACACAGACGGAATAACCCAGTTTAGGAAGCGGGGCAAGTTGGGGTCTCGATATATTGGACCTTTCAGGGTGATTGCCAGAGTAGGCAATGTAGCATATCAGCTGGAGCTACCTGAGGAGTTGAGCCAGATCCTTAACACCTTCTATGTGTCCCAGTTATGGAAATGTGTGGCTGATGAGACGGTAGTAGTACCATTAGAGGACATTCAGGTGGATGCGAGCCTAAATATAATCGAGAGGCCAATCGTGATCATAGATCAGAAGGTGAAGGTTTTGAGGAACAAGGAAGTGCCCCTAGTTCAAGTCCAGTGGCAACATCGGAAAGGGTCCGATATGACTTGGGAGCCAGAGTTAGAGATGCGGGAGCAGTACTCCGATCTATTTGCGGAGCAGAACTTCAGGGGCGAAGTCTGATTCTAGTGAAGGAGAATTGTAACATCCGGTTTTCCAGGTATATTATTCTTAATATTTAATTTAAGAATTTTGGAGGGACTCGACAAGTTGGTGCCCCAACTCGTCGATTGGGGTCGCGACTTGGTGACATGTTTTATGAATGGACTCGACGAGTCGGGTATATGACTTGCCGAGTCAGCACCGCTGAGGAAAACCCTAATTTCCCGGGTTTATGACCTATTTAAAGGCTCTTATGACCTTCATTTGCGGCCACACTTCCCCTTGAGAGACCCCAAATCGATTCAGAGAGCTTAGAGAGACAGAGGGAGCTAATTGCTTCATTTTGGTGCATTCTCGCAAGGAAGAAGGAGAAGGTTCAAGCTTGACTGGCTATAGGGGCTCAAATTGTAACGACCCAAAATTCAAGACCAAAAATTTCTTTTAATAAAACATTACTTTAAGCAAAGTCATCATTCCAAAACATAATCAGAGTAATAATTTTCAAAAACACGTGTTCATTATCAGAGTAAACATTCCCAGACTGTCTAATCTATGGTGTGTGCCATGCGATCACCCCGAGCTCTTCCCTCCGCTACCGGAAGTACCTGAAACCAAAACTGAAAACCGTAAGCCCGAAGCTTAGTGAGTTCCCCACCCTACCACATACCATGCATAATCACATACTGCACATACTGGGCCACGCCCGCTATCTCGGGCCTCGCCCGCTACAATGGCCCCGCCGCTCTAGGCCCCGCCTGGCTTCGAGCCCCGCTCGGATACAGATCTGTTTCACTTAGGCCTCGCCTGTCACAGGGCCTCGCCCGCCAACAAATAATAACACATAAACATATCACAACACATAAGCTAAATTCATACAACTGATCCTGTCCTAAGGCCTCGCCTATCCTGGGCCTCGCCCCTGTCCTGCTACTGATGAGCCATGGAACCCCGTCCACGCTCCTACTGGTAGTGAGATACGGGCCCAACCCACTCTCACTCCTTCCCTAACTTGGGCCTCGCCCCTGTACTGCTACTAATGAGATATGGAACCCCGTCTACACTCTGCTATTGGTGAGATACGGGACCTCGCCCACACTCACCTCCCTACCAGGCACATACATGTATCACACAGACAACAAGTATAAACTATCATATAAACAAATCATTGGGCACCCGCCCGCTATTTATGGACCTCGTCCTGAATATCATACTAGCATACTATGCCTAGGGCTAACCCCCGGGTCTTCTACTCATAACTACATGGGCCGGCATTGTGGCCTTAGACCCATTCACACAAAGGGAAACTCACCTGCACTGGCTGAACATGCTGATGATCTCACTAGTTGCTGCCCTGCAACTCACTGAACTCCTGCTCCCCTTGCTCCCCGAACTACCAATATCAATGCATCACTGAGTCTAACTGACCCCCGAAAGACAACCAAGTCAACCCTGGTCAAAGTCAAAGTCCTGGTCAAGGTCAACCTTCAAGGTCAACCCTACTGACTCGTCGAGTTCATATATTCAGAGTCCTTCCTTTCTCGTATCGACTCACCGAGTCAATCCATGACTCGCCGAGTCTACCGATTTCTGAGTCCTGACCTATCCAACTCACCGAGTCTCCATCCGACTCACTGATTCGAGTCTCAACTCAAAGGGTTTGGGGTTTCGCAACCTGACTCGTCGAGTCCAGGAACAGACTCGCCGAGCACAAGGCAATCTTCTGACTCGACGAGTTGTTCATCCCACTCATCGAGTTGCTCCTCATCTTCATGCTACTCTCCGAGTCCACTCAAAGGACTCGCTGAGTCCATTTAGATCTCCCTACATGCAGAGGACTTTTGAGTCATGCATGGACTCCAAGTTGTATATCTACCCTTCCCAAGCCTATTCCTCACGTAAATTTGCAAAATTTACGTGTAGAGAAGGAGATCTAGGCAAAATACACCATAAACTGGAGTTTAAGGCAAAGAGGCTCCATAATCAACTCAAGGGCTGATACTTTATGCTTCTCAAGACCATAAAATGCTTAGATCCGGAGTAGCAACTTCAGATCTGGCTTCTAACTCAAAAGAATAACATTATGGCTAAAAAGCCCCAACAATTACACATAGATCTAGGTGCAAAAAGGGTCCAAGAACTAGTTTATTACCTCCAAATTCTCAAAAATGTACTCACAATCCCAGATCTATAGTCTTTCCTTGCTCCTCCAAGTTCCTTCTTCCTTCTCAAAGCTTTAATCCACCTTCCAAGGCAACAAATGGCTCAATCAGTGGATATGGCGGCTAGGGTTTGGTGTTCTGGGTTAAAGAGGCAGTAAAGGAACCCTAAGGAGGAGAATGAGGTGCTTAAATAGGCTCCAAGTTCCGAATTTAGGGTTTTCCTCGCACAGACCAGACTCGCCGAGTCCCCCTTGGCCGACTCGCTGAGTCGGTCACTTACTCCTAGACCCGGATCCCGCTGGGACTCGCCGAGTTCATCCTTGGACTCGCCGAGTCGCCCTTTAAAATTAGGGTTTTCTTTCCTTTCTTGGACTTCCAGACTTTGGGTGTTACAACTCTCCCCCACTTAAACTAAACTTCGTCCTCGAAGTTTGCTATGATCCACCGCATGCGGTCTGCCTCCAATACCCCACCAATTAGTCTAACACCAGCTGCCTAACTTCGCTGGCCTTCCGCTCAGTGATTCAGACTGACATCAATCCTTATGGATAATAATCTCGGGTCCATCCTGACCCTGAACAGTCTGGAAATACAACTTACTCAACCGACAATCCTTCTGGTACTCTCCGAGTACTACAACTGAACCCATAGGGGTTCACCCCTTCTTTCTTTGCGCGATTTCCTCGCCTCCCCAAGGCAACGTTCCATAACCATCTATCTACTCTGCCACTATGAATACCTTGTCTTCACCAAATCTATTACTCCCGCTACTCCCAGTACGGGTCATCATCGCCAGTATCCACTGGGCATTCTTTCTACTATCATTTGGTGTCGAGCACCCCACGATCAACTAACTGAATTCCACCATACGCTGCATACTCGCACTGCTATTGACTGGAAATTCTGCTATTCCTTTCTAGCTTCCGGATGAACTGAGACCACCCTGGTCCCTACCAACCTATCAATATCTAGATTACCAGCTCCCACCGTTCGCTGACCCAACACAACCACTAGTCGCTCCCAGCGACATCGAAGAAACTTCAACCACCTATACTGCTCAATCTATTCTACCATGCTGGCACTACAATTTCCTGGGATCCCCGATCCCCTATCTAGACACTAAGATCCCTACCAGGTCCCACCTGTGATGCTAAAACTCACAGTCCTCGCCCACGGGTCTCACCCGCCCCTATCCTTCTAGTCCCACTTGCATAGCTACTCTCGCACGGGCCTCACCCACGGGTGTCACCCAACCATACTACTGAGCAACCCTGCTCTCAAGTCTCACCTACACTGCTATTCTCATACGGGCCTCGCCCATGGGTCTCACCCACTATATCCTAGAGCGGCCTTTCCCAAGGTCTCACCTCTCAAGGGCTATACAGGCAAACTCCTTACCATTCTCATCCATTACCCATTCCTGATACGTATCTGAATGCTAGGAGATAAGGGCCTCGCCCCGACTCCGCCAACGAAGCTACTATGGAATGCTACGGCTTACCCGCAGTCTTACATCACCTTCTATCGTCATCTGCTAGTGAATGCTACGGCTGCCCCATAGTCTAACAACACTTCCTACCACTGGCTGCTAGTGAATGCTACGGCGGCCCCGTAGTCTTACAACACTTCCCACCACTGACTGCTAGTGAATGCTACGGCTGCCCCGTAGTCTTACAACACTTTCCACCACTGACTGCTAGTGAATGCTACGGCTGCCCCATAGTCTTACAACACCTCCTACCACTGATTGCTATCGACGAAAGCTGAGGCTCTCCCGCCGCTCTTCCATGCTCTACATGCTGTCTCTGCCACGAGCTACCAACATGAAAGCATCTCATGCTATCTGACCTCAGGATCTTCGTTCCGAGTCACACGAGTCCTACAGGCGATCCTTCAACCTGAATTCCCAACCACATACTAACCATCACCAATACACACATTGGCTGAGGGGGAGTTTCTCAAACTCCTAACCCTGAACTCCTCATTCATCAAACGCTGAACTACCTCTTTTCCTTCTTATAAGTCACGTACTCGTTCTCGATTTGCGTGCTCTTACCCTTGAACACTCAGACGATTCTCCCCCACTTCGATCCTGCTTACTCCTCGCTGCTCAATGAATAGAAATCCCAATCCTTGCTACCATTCCATAATCGATCTGCTGAGGAATCCCAAGCTTACCATAGCTAGGGGGTCTAACCTGTTCATTTCTAAAACTTATACGACTCTGAACTAGCGAGACATACCAAGTCCCTCCAAGGCATACTACAATTACTGCACCCTAAGTAACCTTCTTCGATAGAACCCATCCCTTATCTACTATCCAAATATCCAAGGTATGCAGATGGTATATAACTCGATCACAATCAAACCTCTCAAAAATAAAATACTCATACTGATAATGATGCAGAACCATAACAATATAATCATGCATAAATAAAAGAACTGAAATCAGAAGTCGCATACCTGCAACGTCCGGCGCTGCTCGCGTCTCCAAGGTAGCCATCTGAAAAGCCCTGCCTCCTACTGCAGGCACCTCTGCACGGCCCTGACGGTCGTCTGTGATCCTCAAAGTTGCAGGGGTAGGTACCATCACCCATCCTGCTGAAAACAAACTGGGGCACTGGGCCTTCTTGTGGCCCCGCTGATTGCAGTGAAAACATATCAAATCTGATCCCTGAGTGGTGGTAACAATACAATCCCTGCTAAAATGACCAGTCCGACCGCACTTGAAGCAGCCAGACTCACCACCGCTACCACTCCTGCACGCGCCCTCGTGCGCCCTACCACACTTCCCGCATCGACTGCGGTCATGATAATCCCTCGATCTCGAATCCGATCCCTTGGGCCTTTTGCCCGAACTCGCAGCTACCTGAACCTCATCCGACTTCCTCTTCCGAATCTGCTCCAAATCAATTTCCCTTTCCCTGGCCCGAGAAATCATATCTTCCAGCGTCTTACGGCCGGACCTGCTCACGAACTCCCTGATGTCAGCCCTCAGCATCTCGTGATATCGGGCCTTCTTCATCTCCTCATCCGCGACATACTGCGGTACAAGAAGAGCCCTCTCCCTGAACTTGGCGGTGATCTCTGCCACAGTCTCAGTGGTCTGCGTCAAATCCTGGAACTCCCGGGCCAACTGCTGCACCTCAATAATTGGCGAAAACTCCACCCTGAACCTAGCTGAGAAATCGCTCCAAGTCATCGCGTCCAATGCAGCATCATCACCCAAAACATGACCAATCTCTTCCCGCCAATCCCTCGCTCTATCCTTCAGAAGACAGGAAGCGAGTCTGACCTTGTCTTCCTCAGGACACCGGCTCGTACGGAACGCCTTGGCAACATCAGCCAACCATCTGCTACTAGCAATGGGGTCCCTAGCCCCATGATAATCTGGTGCCCCGCAAGCCCTGAACTCCCGAAATGTCAAGGTATGCGCTCCCATCAATGCCATCATCTCAGTACAGAAGGCTCCTAGCCTTTCATCCAAAATCTCCAATATACCCTCCTTGACCGTGCCAAAGATCACAGGAGTCTGAGCTAGAATAATGTGCATAACCTCAACTGATATCAACTCTCTCATCCGCTCCTCGAGCTGCTCGGCCCCTGAACCCGAGCCCGATCCCTCTCCGGTGCCTGATCCGCCCGCTGGTCTCTCTCGCAACGTCACCATACTGAAGCATATAACATAACCACTATCAGAATACTCCTCACTGCTGCGAGACCAAACATACTCACTACCAGGTTCCCGGTCTTGTCTTGGCTTTTCCCGAATCGAGTACGGATCCTCTGCTTTCAGTAGTACGGGCCCATACTACCTTCCACATATATCCGTACTTTCCTCAAGAACTGCTTTGACTCCACCAGGTCCCTTTTCCACTACTACTGCTCCTAGCACTACCTCATCCTAGGCTTACCCTAGGGAAACCTCTGACTCAACTCAAACCAGCCCTCAGCTGCTGAAGGTCTCTTTATGATGCCAATTAGCCATCACCTGGATACCATCACATGTGACGAGGCTCAGATAATCCTTCAAGTAAAAGACTCATTCCTACAACGGTTGGACTCAAACAAGAGCTGCGCAATAGGACCAAATCCAACACTCTGAGATTATTCAACCCTGATCACATGTGGCATGTCATATCCACCTAATGGCTAACTCCCATCACTCAGAATCCCACAATGCACAAAGCAAGCAACATTCAGACAAAGGGAAAAAATCTAACCATAACATACTCAAGCAATCATAATATCATACCAAGAATCTCAACTAGCATGCAACACAAACACATAAACTCAGGCATAACTTAAACATGCTATCCTACTACTGTCTAACCAGCACTATCATGCAGATGAAAAGCACATATAATAGGCACATAAGGCATCCTCCCTAGATCCTTAGTCCTAGTCTAGCATGTTGTTCTATTAACTGACAATCAAAACATAGACTTGTATGGGTATTTTGGGGTACTTACTTGAGCTCAGTTGATTGCATGCACCACACCTCTTTTCTCTTTTCAAAGTTCTTTTCTTTCTGAATTCTTTTTGCTTTTCTAAAACTGTTTTCCTTCTCGAAACTCTCTTTTTACAAAACTGTCTTTTCATTTTGAAAACTTCTATACCAATTCCTCAGTTTGAGTTCAGACACACCCGAGAGTATGTCCGAATCCCTCAAACCAAGGCTCTGATACCAACTTGTAACGACCCAAAATTCAAGACCAAAAATTTCTTTTAATAAAACATTACTTTAAGCAACGTCATCATTCCAAAACATAATCAGAGTATTAATTTTCAAAAACACATGTTCATTATCAGAGTAAACATTCCCAGGCTGTCTAATCTATGGTGTGTGCCATGCGATCAACCCGAGCTCTTCCCTCCGCTATCGGAAGTACCTGAAACCAAAACTGAAAACCGTAAGCACGAAGCTTAGTGAGTTTCCCACCCTACCACATACCATGCATAATCACATACTGCACATACTGGGCCACACCCACTATCTTGGGCCTCTCCCCTAATCTCGGGCCTCGCCCGCTACAACGACCCCGCCGCTCCATGCCCCACCTGGCTTTGAGCCCCGCTCGGATACATATCTGTTTCACTTAGGCCTCGCCTGTCACAGGGCCTCGCCCGCCAACAAATAATAACACATAAACATATCACAACACATAAGCTAAATTTATACGACTGATCCTGTCCTAAGGCCTTGCCTATCCTGGGCCTCGCCCTTGTCCTGCTACTGATGAGCCATGGAACCCCATCCACGCTCCTACTGGTAGTGAGATACGGGCCCAACCCACTCTCACTCCTTCCCTAACTTGGGCCTCACCCCCGTACTGCTACTAATGAGATATGGAACCCCATCCACACTCTGCTATTGGTGAGATACGGGACCTCGCCCACACTCACCTCCCTACCAGGCACATACATGTATCACACAGACAACAAGTATAAACTATTATATAAACAAATGCTTGGGCACCTGCCCGCTATTAATGGACCTCGTCCTGAATATCATACTAGCATACTGTGCCTAGGGCTAACCCCTGGGTCTTCTACTCATAACTACATGGGCCGGCATTGTGGCCTTAGACCCATTCACACAAAGGGAAACTCACCTGCACCGGCTGAACTTGTTGATGATCTCACTAGCTGCTGCCCTGCAACTCACTGAACTCCCGCTCCCCTTGCTCCTCGAACTACCAATATCAATGCATCACTGAGTCTAACTAACCCCCGAAAGACAACCAAGTCAACCTTGGTCAAAGTCAAAGTCCTGGTCAAGGTCAACCTTCCAGGTCAACCCTACTCGCCGAGTCACCCTACTGACTCGCCGAGTTCATATATTTAGAGTCCTTCCTTTCTATCGACTCGCCGAGTCAGTCCATGACTCGTCGAGTCTACTGATTTCTGTGTCCTGACCTATCCAACTCACAGAGTCTCCATCCGACTCACTGATTCGAGTCTCAACTCGAAGGGTTTTGGGTTTCGCAACCTAACTCGCCGAGTCTAAGAACAGACTCGCCAAGCACAAGGCAATCTTCATCTGACTCGACGAGCTGTTCATCCCACTCGTCGAGTTGCTCCTCATCTTCATGCTACTCGCCGAGTCCACTCAAAGGACTCGCCGAGTCCATTCAAATCTCTCTACATGCAGAGGACTTTTGAGTCATGCATGGACTCCAAGTTGTAGATCTACCATTCCCAAGCCTATTCCTCATGTAAATTTGCAAACTTTACGTGTAGAGAAGGAGATCTAGGCAAAATACACCATAAACTTGAGTTTAAGGCAAAGAGGCTCCATAATCAACTCAAGGGCTGATACTTTATGCTTCTCAAGACCATAAAATGCTTAGATCTGGAGTAGCAACTTCAGATCTGGCTTCTAACTCAAAAGAATAACATTATAGCTAAAAACCCCAACAACCACACATAGATCTAGGCGCAAAAAGGGTCCAAGAACTATTTTATTACCTCTAAATGCTCAAAAATGTACTCACAGTCCCATATCTATAGTCCTTCCTTGCTCCTCCAAGCTCCTTCTTCCTTCTCCAAGCTTTAATGCACCTTCCAAGGCAACAAATGGCTCAATCAATGGATATGGCGGCTAGGGTTTGGTGTTCTAGGTTAGAGAGGCAGTAAAGGAACCCTAAGGAGGAGAATGAGGTGCTTAAATAGGCTCTAAGTCCCGAATTTAGGGTTTTCCTCGCACAGACCAGACTTGCCGAGTCCCCCTTGGCCGACTCGCCGAGTCGGTCACTTACTCCTCGATTAGATTGTGTCCACATAAATCATATATGATAAAATACATGAGAGCAAATATTGAATCAACAAAGCGAAAATGAATTATGTCCACATAAATCATATGTGATTAGATTCATATAATCACATGTGATTAGATGTATTTAATCACATATGATTAATTTGGATAAATATTTTTTTGTCTTCTTGGTTCAATATTTGTTATCATGTATATAATCACATGTGATTGTATGTATCTAATCACATATGATTTATATAGACAAGATTCGTTTTTTCCAAATAAATCACATGTGATTAGAACCATATAATCACATCTGATTAAATGTATTTAATCACATATGATTAAAGTAGAAAAAAACAATTATTGAATCGAGAACGCGAAAATGAATCTTAGCCACATAAATCATGTGTCATTAGATATACATAACCACATGTTATTATATGTATCTAATCGTATATGATTTGTGTGGACAAAATTCATTTTCGTGCTCTTGATTCAATAGTTGTTATCGTGTATTTAATCACATTTTATTATACGTATATAATGTAACTCACCTCCTTAATAGAGAGTTAATGTAACTCACCTCCTTGAACTTGAAAATCAGCTAGCATGAGCAAGATGAATCATTTCATTTCCGAGAACCTACACAACAATTATAACATTATCTAGCTTGTGCTTTGGTGTACTACTTTTTATAAAACTTATGTATATATTTTCTTATTTTCTCTTTGATTGTAGTGCTCTTTTTGGGATCTATTTTCTTACCTTTCAACCCATTCTTAAAATTCGATAAAATAATATTGGTAAAGTTCCTCCTTTTATCTTTTTAGAAATATAAAGATCTCATTCTAATGATTTTTGGTTGATTTTATATTAAATTTACAAGTTAGTAACTTTAGGCTGTCACTTTCTGGACCACTCAACACTCTTGGAATAAACTATACCAGTCTACCAAGAATTACATTAGTCTCTTTATATGTGGGAAACTATACATCCATATCTAACTATAGAATTTTGAATTTTGGCATTTAGAGTTCTAATGAATTTATTATGATTTTTTGAAGACAATGCATGAAATCTATGACAGCATGAACCAGCCTAAAAAGATTGCGAATTTTACCCCTCAAGGAGTTGAAATTTCGAAATGTGATTGAAAGTCTCACGAATTTTAGCATGGACCAGCCTAAGAAGATTGCCAATTTTACCCTTCAAGGAGTTGAATTTCGAAATGTGATTCAAAGTCTCATGATTTTTAGATGTTCTTGTTGACTTGCACGAATTTTAGAAGTTGGAGTACTGATTTGGGAAAATTGATTATAATAGCTTTTAAATCACTTTTGGCGTTCTACTAAAGACTTAATGGATAAGCCTTAAGTTTATCACTTTTTATATGATTACTAGCTACTTATTAGGCTATTAAAATGTGAAATTCAATTTAACCTAAGGGCCTTAATGGTTGGCTTAATGAGGGTTCAAATGTAAGGATTTTCATATAAAATACTACTTTTTCATTGAGGCATTTCATCGTACGTTAGGTGTTCATAAAAAATCTATAAGCTATCACAATCTCTATGAGATTAGATGAAACAAGATAAAAGTTAATTACCCCAAATAAAATAGTAATGAAGCAACAATAATAACAAGAATTAGTTAAGAAAAATAAATAGCCACTGATATTAATTTCAGTAATCTGAATAAATCAAACCAGTTCATTATAGTTTTATCCTTAATTCAAACAAAATCAAACCATTTCATCAAGTAATAAATATAGTTGGTTCAATTGATCTTTGTACTTTGATCCAGAGTAAGCGATAGCAAACTCATGATGATTTAGGGGTTGCACGATAGCGATAGCAACGAGTTAGTCAGAGACATTGGCTCTGGTAATTTTGGGGCGGCGAGGTTGATGAGGGATAAACATACTAACGAGCTTGTTGCTGTCAAATACATTGAGAGAGGTGAGGAAGGTCAGTGTTAAAAATTGAGTATCAATCTTCCATAGATTTATGTTCCTCTGTTCTTCCCTTTTTCTCTTTTGATTTAGTGAATAGTTTGAAATCGAATCTTGTGTTTTGAAGCTGAAACATGGGTAAAACGTAATTGATAAACAGAGGTTATTGAAGTTCTAACTCCTGTGTTCAACAGGTTGATGAAAATGTACAGAGGGAAATCATTAACCACATATCACAAAGGCATCCTAATATCATTATATTCAAAGAGGTTTGTAATCCTTCATATTCTTCTATAATAACATCTTAAACTATGTTCTTAATTATGATGTTGATTTCACTTAATCTACAAGTGATTTAACACCAACACATCTTGCGATTGTAATGGAATATGCATCTGGACGAGAACTGTTTGAACGTATCTGCAATGCTGGAAGGTCTCCGACTAACTTGTACCGCTAGGGGTGTTGTGTCGACGAATAGATAGAAAAAGAAAGCGGCTCGTGTTTAATAGCGTATGGGATGTTTAAAAAAACGATGTAGCTTGTTGTATAGTTTTTTTTTTTTTTTGAAACGACAAACTAACTAACCAACTTCTAAATAATTATTTATGTCTCCACTAAGACTTGAACCCATGACTTCTTGTATAGCTTTCATGAATTACAATTAGTTTATTTGGACATAAATGGAAACTATGGGAAAAAATAAAATAACAACGTGCTCTGAAAAAATCCCGGATCAAACGTTTACGTGAGACTCAAGCATAAAATCCCGTTCAAGAGTTACACCAACGGTAGGGTCCTATCGTTATTTATCGAGAATTTAGGTGATTAAAATGCAAGTTTTAAAATATAGGTGCGTGTATCAAACTTTTACGTGAGACTCAAGCATAAACCCTAATACCACTTTCAAACAGGTTAAACCCTATTTCGTCATCGTCGTCTCCGAACACCATGCTTTTATGCCAATCCTCCACTCTGCCTAATTCCTCTTCAACTGTTGTTTCAATGGAGTACGTTAAGTATGAACCAGAGTACAACCCAGAAGCCATAACAAATTACTATTCAAGTGGCGTTCAAATAGGCAGAAGCAAGAATCCAGATATCAAAGCTAAAATCATGAAAGCAAAAAACCATCTCTCTGCACTCGGTTGGACTTTCTTCTACCTCTGGAAGAAACCCAATCGTCGAGAACTTCGGTACTGTTCTCCGACAGGTAAAACTTATATCTCCCTCCGAACAGCCTGTGGATCTCTCATTGATCATCAAGTTCATCACGATCTTGACGTGAGTAGTTCCATAATTGAAGAAGGTACAAAACAGGATACGAAATTGGTGAATAGCGATGTGTCAGTGATCAGCAATAGTCGACCCAAGAAAAGGATTCGGATAGAAGATGTTGAAAGTTCGTATTTCCGTCAACAGAGTGAAGAATCGGTTGGGAACAGTAATGATTCGGGTATTGTTGACGACGATGAAAAGAAAGAGGGTATTCTGAGAAATCGTCCAGGAAAAGCTCTTCGTGAGATTAAGAAATTGAAGGAATCCGGGAAGAAAAGAAAAGAGTTTAAACCCAAGAAACGAATACGAAAGGTGAAACCTTCTTCTGTGAGCGGCAGGTGCCTTCTTTCTTCCCTAATCCAAAGTAAAATTGTGTTAAGTGGTTCAAGAGTCGCTTATCTTAACAGACTAGATGATCACATTATGGCATCCGGGCGTATATATGAGAAGGGGATTCAGTGTGATTGTTGTAATATGTTTTTTCTGCTAAGCAAATTCGAGTCTCATGCTGGAAGTACCTATCGTAGACCATCAGCCAGGATATTTCTAGACGATGGGAGGTCTCTTTTGGATTGTCAAACTCAGTTAAACCTAGAAAACGAAGTTGATAAAGTCACTAAATCGATAGAATCATCTAATCATGAACTGTTATCTGGCCAAGATGAGTTTTGTTCTTTTTGCAACGATGGTGGTGATTTATTGTTATGTGATTCTTGCACTTCTTCTTATCATTCATCTTGCATTGGATTGAATGGAGTTCCTGATTCTGAGTACTGGTTCTGCCCACCTTGCTGTTGTGGGATTTGTCTTCAAGGTCACGATGAAGACCAAATTACGTGTGAACAATGTGAGCGCCATTTCCACATTGATTGCCTGAAAAAAGAAGGGCTTTCAATGTCTTCCGATGGTAATAAAACGTTCTGTTCTAAAAAATGTGAAGGAATATCTTCCGGCCTAATGGGGATTTCTGGCATATCGATTCCATTAACAACGAACAACCTGAGTTGGAGTTTACTGAAGATGGTGAGTAGTGATGATAACAACAAGAAGGAAGAATATACAGAAACTTATAGCAAACTAAACATGGCATTAGAAGTGATGAATGAGTGTTTCGAACCTGTACAGCATCCGTGGTCCAATAATGATGTGGTTGAAGACGTTATCTTTAATAGATGTTCAAAAAAGTCGAATTTCAAAGGGTTTTTTACAGCGGTTTTGGAGAGAGATGAGGAAGTGATATCGGTGGTTGTAGTGCGAGTTCATGGTAGTAAAGTGGCGGAGATTCCATTTGTTGCCACAAGATTCCAGTACAGGCGACTAGGGATGTGTAGGATGTTGATGGATGAGCTTGAAAGGAAATTGGGAGAGTTGGGGGTTGAGAAGCTTGTTTTGCCTGCGGTTCCTGATATGGTTAGTACTTGGACTCAAGCATTTGGATTCAAGATGATGACAGATTCAGAACGATTGAGCCTTGTTGAATTCAAGATCCTTGATTTTCCGGGTACTGTGAAATGTCAGAAAATCTTGAAGAGAATGTGAATATGTTTATTATACTTGTTTTGACTTTTGGTAATTACTAGCAATATATATATTTGTAGATAATATGAATACTTTATTAATTGTTAGTTTTTTATCAACTGAATGAGAGTTGTATATACTTTTTCCATGTGTTGATCTACCAATTATGCATGATTGATATATGGATGTTACTTATTTTCCAATAGTTCTTTATCTGTGAAATAATGTTTAACATACATCTGTTATTTGGAAAAATGCAATGCTTAGATTTTATTTATTTATTTATTATTATTTTTTTAAAGAGTTTGTAACTTAGCCTTATAAGAAAAGCAAAAGCTAGAAAGAAAGTTTTCATTTATATGACAGAATAAGGACATTTATTAATATAATACAGTCAATTGGGATTTTTTTTGAACCAGAAATATTTAGCTAGAACAATTCTTGAAATTAACAGAGACCTTTATTTGGGTGAAAACTTCTTCTCTCCTTTTATCACAGACTTGTATTTAGAAGAAGATCCCAACCATGAAACTTTTCTTTGGTAATTTGATCCAAATTTTGACTCATTTCAATTGTGAGATGGGTTCCTCCAGTCTCCAACTTTCCCTTCCCTAAAGAATGCATGATTAGGTATACCAATACTTAAACTCCCATGCTTATTAACCTTACTCAAATTTTCAAAACCACATAGGCTCACAACCTCTTCCACCACACCTTTGCCCTCTTCCTCCTCTGAAAAAGAGCAGCCCAAGAACTTTGCCAAAAGCTTCACATTATTCCTAGTATCCATTTTCATGTCCTCATATGTCAAAAACAGAATCCTTGTCGGCTGTTCTAAACTTACTTTGTAGTACCCGTTAACATGATCCCAATAAGGTCCGTTTGGTATGACACCTTTACAGAACATATCAAACCCCTCCTCGAATGTCATCAAATCCGGCCGAGATTGGCCTCTCAAACTGTTTGCAAAGTGAAACAAATTAAGAGACTAAAACATCTTTAGGGTTTCGACACATGCATATAAACTAAGCGACATGAAGAATCAAGAATGGATTGAGGCAACGAAGTGTAAGGCATGTGGGTAGCAAAGAGACGTGGAGAATGTGCTTTAACATAAGTAGGGTGGCTAGTTCTTAAAACTTCAGTCTCAACGAAAGGCAAACAGTTATGGGGATTAGAGTTTTCACTACACGAATAAGCAACTATAGGGACGAGATTTATAGGGACAACATTTGTCGTCCCTATAGGCTACCTATAGGGACGACATGTCGTCACAAAAGAGTTGACGAATTTTTTTGACTTTTTAAGCTACAGAGGCGACTTGTGGTCTAAACATCGTAAGCGGGAAAGGAAATTGATTTGGCGCGTTCTTGAAATACTTGTGGCGACGAATTATCGCTCTAACAAATAACAAAAAATTAAAAATAACATATTTTTTAATAATTTAACGGAAATAAAATTAGGTCGGTTTTTTTGGGATAACTATAGGGACGACTCGTCGTCCCCATAGCTATCTACTCCCGAAATTAGGAGAGCAGCTCCCTTCGTTTAATTCACGCACGCTCCATCATCAATCTCACTCTTTCTCTCTCTCTCTCTCTCTCTCTCTCGATCGATCGATCGAAAATTCTCCCCTGGCAACCTCCTCACCTCCCACTCCTGGCAATCTTCTTCCTCTCTCTCGATCCACATGCTAGTTGTCGAAGACCACCGGCGATTAGCTTCAACGCCGATGATTCTAACTACCAGCTTCATTTTCACATCCGATTACAAATTCTAACGAATACAAACCCCACTCTAGCGGCCTAGGTTAGTAATTTTCACATCCGATTAAAAATTGTGATTTTCTATGGTTTCGCAGCTTTTTGTTTGAAGATGCAATACTGATAAACTGTAACCATATCAACGATTTTAGGTTAATTTTCTTTCTAGTTGTTCGTTATTCAAGCTTGGAGTATTGATTTATATGTGGATTTTGCTTCTGCGATTAAAAGGTATTGTTTTTCACTGAGATATGTTTTCAGCACCGATCATTGTGATGACAACCTGTAACAGGAATTAGGAACTTAGAACATACTTCATAATTGGATATTATTGTCATTCTGTATTCATTGTGCTTCTTGACCGGTTGAAAGTAATGAAAAAGATGATTAGTAATTGGTATAGACTTTAACATATAACATCAAGTCAAGTAATATATTCACAGTTAGGATTATGAAAATTTGTCTATTAAGGAAGAATTTCTTACTGTATTTCATTCGTTATAATGGTCAATAATTCACAAAGAATTTCTTCACTTTGTTTAATAACTTGAGTTTCTTGTTCAATTGATCAGTAGTAACATGTTCATTTTGTTATGTTTATGTTAAATGCTGATCGATGGGTACACTATGATGACATAACAGGACATCAAATGGAAGCACCAAAAAGGATGAGGCTGAAAGTACAATGTCCATGGTTCTCAATTTCTTGAGCAGCTTCATGGAAACATCTCTTCATCCCATGAAAAAGAAGTTATTACAATATGACTGCTTGACATTGCTGAAGCAAGAAAGGAAGGACATGTTATCATTGGTTCACATTCTCAAGCAATGCCATTGTTCATATCCATCCATAGAAACGGTAACCCATTGGCAAAGAAGGTAGTCAAAAAAAGCATCACTTCTTGATAGAGGGTAAATTGGTCATTTCTTTTATTCAATCAATTCATTCAGTCCAAAAAATAAACAAAACATTTTAAGTTAACTATTCCTCAATAAATTTTCATAATCCTAACATGGTGTTGAAAAATGTTAGAGAGATGTGGACTGAGGTTAGTTCTTTCAAAAGAAAATATCTGGTTCCAAATTTGTATGCATTTTCTTATTTTTTTTTTTTAGTTTTTGTAAGACAGATCACAAAAACAGGAAAAGTCAAGAAGAAAGCTCTTCTAGTTAACAAAGACAGATTTATCAGCAAGATTTTTCTCCGAGGCGTTTCTGTCATCATTCTTCATTCTTCATTCTTTTCCTTGACAAATCAGGTCTTTTAGTGTTCTTTTTGATGTTTTGCCATGTCTTGTGACCTTAGTGACTGGTTCATTAGTACTAAAAGAATCACTAAAAATATCACACGGGAGAACAGAAAGTATGCAAGTGAAGGAAGATATGAGGAGTATTACAATCAGCCAGTAACTGTTTATTAAGGTAACACACTATATATTTTGCTGAAATAAGTTACAAAGATCATTTTTTTGAAGGGGTAAAGATGTCTTTTTTATAGATCATTATCTTTTTAGGTCTGGCAATGGGGAGGTTGAAGCTGTTCAGACTCCACTGGA
The DNA here is from genome assembly GCF_052625555.1 of Lactuca saligna. Lineage (NCBI taxonomy): Eukaryota > Viridiplantae > Streptophyta > Magnoliopsida > Asterales > Asteraceae > Lactuca > Lactuca saligna. The sequence continues at coordinate 282,688,661 of NC_136421.1, read as the reverse complement.
TGTTGGACAATGTCTCTGATGCAAGACCTCATAAGGGATTCATATATTAACTATATATCCCTGTAAATCCTCGAAAGGTTCACTTTCTTTTTTTAATATAAAATTTGATCTTTATAACAAGTTATTTGTATACTTATATATAAGGGTTTTCAAAATCTTGGAAAAATAAATAGCACTCAAGAGTTGAAAGATTGAATTATAGTTTCCTTTTTTGGGTTAACATGGTCACCAATTGGTGATAAAGAATTTTAGTTTCTTTAAATTTAATCATGGTTTAATGGAGGTAGGCTACATTGGTCATTAAGATGCAATTTTGCAACCTAATAATCTTGATTCTAATGTTTCTGTTTGTTGAATGAAGTGGAGCTAAAATACTTATTAAGTCCTTTCTTTAGTTGAACATCTTGTTCATGAAGCCTCCAAAAAATATGAGTATGCATACAAAAAGATCAAAAAAGTGAAAAAAGACAACTCACTTTGTGTGCACAAAAACGTGAAAAGCCATGGATCGAGATCAAGGTTCCTTTTTCCTAGTTCTTTCATCCTTTTCTTTTTCTTTTTTCAAAAAAAAATGATTAAAATTGAATTCATGATCAGGTTCAGATAATGAAAGTGGGAAGAGTGCAAGAAGCTGTAACGAGCACAGAAGGGCACACTAAGATGAGAAGCAATATATTGTTGATGGCACTCTATGATGAGAAGTAGTCCATTGTTGATGGTGTTATTTTATAAACCATGTAGAATGTAGTGTTATACACACAAATGATCATGTGATGATTATGCTAATTTCCTCAAGTTAATAATTTTGTTCTTCATAATATTTGCAATAATGTAGAGTTTTGAAAATATATCGTATTTTAATGTTTTGCAATTAAATTTACCGTTTTAGCTATTTTGTAAATTTACTGCTTTAGTAATTTTGGAATGTGAAAACGGAAATTATAGAGAAAAAAATCAGCCTTATAGGCATATACCTATAGAGACAACATGTTGCTTTTATAGGTTCATCTATAGAGACGACATGTCATATCTACTGGTACATCTACCACGACGGCCTGTTGTCGCTAAAGGGTATGTCTATGACTCCACACCTATATCTATGGAGACGACATGTTGTCTTTATAGATATACCTATAGAGACGACATGTCGCCTCTATAGCTTCATCTATGGAGACCAACACCATATAGCGACGAACTAGAAAAAGACGACATGTGGTCTCTAAAGGATAACTATTGCGATGATATTTATAGCGACGGCCAAATATATCTATTGCGACGGGGCTATGGTGACGAAAGCTATAGGGACGACATGTCGTCCCGGACACCTATAGGGACGATTTTTAAACCTATAGAGACGACATTTTTCGTCCCTATAGGTCCCGTTTCTTGTAGTGTTTGTAGTGGGTGGGTTGAAGGTGGCTTGTTTTTATATCGGTTTCGGTTTACAATAGCAAAAGCTAAGGCATTGAGCCATGTTGTGCCAGATTTTGGAAGTGTGGCTAAGTACACATCAGACGGATGAGCTAGCTTTGAAACTGTCTTGTGTGGCTATCACAGTTTCAACCGAGACTACGTTCTTTGACTGGTGCCAAAACCCTTGGTACATGTAAAGGTCTCATCCAGCCTTTCTCCTTAGGAAAAGTTGTGAACCTATCCTTGTATCTATCATACATTAGGGATAGATTGGTCTTTTCATGGTCATCATCGTCTACAAATGAAAGATGGTAGACATCGGGACTGAAATTTGAAAATTCATCTTTGTGGAATTGAATAAAAGGAGTTTCTGTTGTTTAATTACACTCTCACTTGTCTTGTCTATATATACTAAAACAATATTGACATTGGAGTAAAAGTTTCAATATTTGCCAGGTTGGCAATGACATTTATGATTTTATTCGGGAGCTGATTTGTTCGCAATAATTTTTTTCCATACACAACAATTAATGTTTTAAAATGTTGTATTGTACAACTATATAATGCATAAATTGTTGTGTATAACAAAAAACTGTTGTGTACGAATCACTCCCTTATTCCAAACCATATCAATGCGTATCTTTTGACCGAAATGAAATGAAGTCATGACCATACATTTATAACTATTAATGATATTGTGATCGTGTTTGTGTATTGTTTAATCCTATATAAGATATCATGATTCAGGTGAACTAACTACTCAACAACACAACAATTTTTACCATATGCTATCTGTTTTCCTATCTGATTATACAAAATGTTACATCCCTCCATCAATTTTGCAAAGAGTGTAGGTAACAATATATATATATATATATATATATATATATATATATATATATATATATATATATATATATATATATATATATATATATATATATATATATATATACACACACACACCATGTAGCTCTCCTTCATAAATCTAAATAAAACTTGATTTTATCAAATTTATTTCTATATAATCGATAAAAACCATGTAGCTCTCCTTCATAAATCTAAATAAAACTTGATTTTATCAAATTTATTTCTATATAATCGATAAAAGTAGGTAACATACTTTTCACACATCCATATTTATAACATTAAAAAAATAATAATAATAAATAATAAATAATTCTTTAATTTAAAATTCGGATATTCATCAAAATAATGCTTTGATGACTGGTGCATGCAATATATTGGTTTTGGTAAATATATAAATCAAGTGAGTTTTGAATTATTTACTTTTTTCTTTTTTTCATTCTTTCTTTATTTATTTTTTTGAAAATGAAATTCTATAACATGAAAAACTACCCAAAGCTAAGCAGTTGAGGCAAACATGTGTACGATATTTAGACCAACATAAACTATCACCTCTCATCGCACTATTTTTCAACCAAAAGAAAGCTAAAAATTGCACCTCACAATCGAGATCATGAGTGCGCTTCACCTTATTTTTAAAAACAATGTCATTTCTAGCACTATTAGAAACAGAGGCATCACAGACGGACAATTCGTCGCTGATCCGTCGCCATCGACGGAATTTGGTAGTCCAAAAAATCCTTGTCGCTAATACGTAGCGACAGATTAGTGAGGGAATCAGCGACAGACTAGCGACAGATTAGCGAAGTCACAAATTGATAATATTCTTTCCTTTCATCTAAAAATATGGGTCCATTTTTCTTCTTTTCTTTCATCTAAAAATATGGGTCAATTTTTCTACAGCTTCCACGTGTTGTTAAAACTTAGAAAAAAACCCGATTTGGATCCATGTTAACGTAGTAAATTTTTTTTTTGAAAAGATTGTATAATATTACAATAGATAACAAAAGATATGCAAATGACACTTTAGGTCCCTGTAGTTTTAATTTTCCCGAATTACATTTTTAATCTCTGTAGCTTTAAATTTCAGGAATTACACTTTTGGTCACTATGAAAGTGGGAAATAAGCAAGACACTTTTGGTCCCTGAAGCTTTTAGTTTGCAGAAATTACAATTCTTGTCCCTGTAGTTTTAATTTTCCAAAATTACATTTTTAGCCGCTGTAGTTTTTAATTTGCAAAAGTTAAATTTCTGGTCCCAAAGTTTTAAATTTCTCGACTTACAATTTTGGTCACTATGAAAGAGGGAAATAAGCAATACACTTTTGGTCCCTATAGTTCTAGTTTTCCATAATTATCTTTTTGGTCCCTGAAGCTTTTAGTTTGCAGGAATTACAATTATTTATTTTTTACAAGATTTACGGATTAGATTTCAGTGATCAGAGCCATCGCATGTATACTGAAGATGATGTTTGACGGCCCATGGACCTCATGGAAGAAGTTTGACAAAGAACATCGTGATGCAATGTGGGAACACTTCAATGTTTGTACTTATTATTTTTATGATTTATCAAAGTAAAACTTGGTGTAAAATGAAAAAGATAATTGTATGCGTGATCTACATGTAGGGTTTGTATGTCTGGCCCGAAGAGATTGATGTTCTTCCTCGCAAGGTATGGGAAGACTGTATGAAGAAATGATTTCCTGACATAATGCGAAGAGCACGTGAAGAATCTTTAAAACTTGTCAAAGCTGCAAATGTGAATGCCTCACTAGAAGGTGATTTAAATTTGCATCTCACCTTAGTTTCCACTTAGACTATTGAGTTTTTGTTTTGTTTTTTTAATGTATTACTAATGGATTTTGTAGCAACCAACACTTAAACGCCCTCCTACAAGAGTTGAACTTTATGCAAGGTTGCACACTAAATGGTCTACTCAAGAGTACATTACACCAAAGGAAGCTAAATTAAGGTATTTTCAATTCTTTTGTAGGAAACAAAACTTCCTACTACTCGAGTTAATGACTTTGTTAAAGCAACAAATTGACAGAAAACAAATCTTTCATATTTTTGAAGTAGTAATCAACTAACAAAAGAAAAGAAAAAAATATTATCTCTAAATGTTTGATCCTCTACCTAGTTGTAATTAAGTGTTTTGTAAGAAGTAATCAACTTTATGCAAGGTTTGAGTATTAATTAATAGGAGGCTTATGAAGTGGTTCATTCCATTCCTTAATTATGAATTTAATGGAATGGAATGAACCATTACATTCCTTATTTCATGTTTCTGTTTTTTCATATTTTTTTGCTATAATAGGAGGCTTATGAAAGTGCTATGGTGGCTAAGTTTGGTGATGATACTAGTTGCCACCCCCTCTTGGATAATGAAATATGGTGTGATGTTTCCAGAGGAGTCAAGAAAGGAAGAATATATGGATTCGGATTTGTTTCTGATCCATCGAGCTTTTTGGAAGGAACATCTAGTACAATAACATCCCAAGAGGTACTTACAAAGTTTCCTATCATGGCATTGTACTTACAAAGTTTCCTATCATGGTATTGTACTTACAAAGTTTCCTATCATGGCATTGTACTTACAAAGTTTCCTATCATGGCATTGTACTTACAAGGTTTCCTATCATTGTGCTTTAGGTTGTCTATGAACGTGTACGAAACGAGATGCGTGGGGAAATAGATGCTAAAGCTGCAGAAATGGAAGCTAAACATCAACAAATGCGTGAGGAAATGGATGCCAAAGTTGCAGCAATAGATGCCAAACAACAACAAATTGATGCAAAATATGAAGCAATGGAGAAGATGTATGCAGCCTTGCAAAATATGATGAGAAATTGAAAATTAGAGGTAATATGATGTTAACCATTAGTATTTGATGTTTTTGAATGACTTGTTAACCTTTTGTATTTGATACTTTTGATTGTTTTGAATAATGTTTTATAGGAATGTGAATCGAAGATGATTGGATGGACATGAAATGAAGAGAGCAGCTAAAATGTTATTTTGAAATTATGTTTTGTGAAAACTCATTTCCTGATGCATACTTTGGATTTTTTGATGCTAAAATGTTATTTTGAAGTTAAACCTGTGGGAGTTTGATGTTATATGGATAGTTTTGGTTTTGGATGTTTTTTGAATGATACTTTGGTAAACTTTGATAGTTTTGGTATTGTAATGTTTGGTTGTATTGTTATTTGATGTTTTTTAGTATAAAAATTTGATGATTGTTGTATTTTTTTTCTTTTAGAATTATAATAAAAAAAATGATATTACAAGTTCGCGACGGATTGGTGAGAATAAAAATAGTATTTTAATGCATCAATTTTGCGAGGGATTAGCTACGGAAAAAATATCATGTCTAAAGTTTGCGACGGATCAGCGACGGAACAAAAAAAAATTAATGTATAAATTTTGCAAGGGATTAGCTATGAAAAAAAACCATGTCTAAAGTTTGCGACAGACCAGTGACGAAAAAAAAAAAAGAAATCAGTATATGAATTTTGTAAGGGATTTGCTACGGAAAAAAAACTGATCACGAAAATTTGCGCCAGAACAGCGACGGAATGACTTTATCAAATTTTGTCGCTAATGCCCTAAGTAAATGTGTTGAGTGACATTTAGTGACGGATATTCTATCGCTACATTTGTCGCAAGGAAAACCCTCTCCGTCGCTAAAACCCTCGCTGAGAAATTAGCCACCTATTAATTACCTATTGAGTGAGTCCGTCACTGATCCATCGCAAACAACATTTAGTGACGGAATAGCGACAGATACTTCCGTCACTAAAACCCATGTTTCTAGTAGTGATTCCATTGTTTTTGGAGTTTGGACAACCAAACATGTTGATGTTTCAGCTCAAGAACCACAAAGGACTGCAACCTCGTAAAATTACACAAACTTAAACGACATTCCAACATACATACACCAAATCCTTAGTGATCGTACAATAGGGTATCTTAATGCCCTGTTTAAATCGACGAACCAAAAAATGACTCCATTTCAGGCGTAACCTAAAAACACAGAAACAGATGAAATAAATTAAACATTGCGACCGATACGTCTAGTATGAAATAAAAACTTCAGAATTAGATCAGATAAAAAAATGGAACCTAAAATTGATTGTTACTTAGATGCAGAAATCATGGAAAATACTAAATCCTCCCGAACATGAAGCACATCATCGTTACAAGGGGAATGCAGTCGGTCCACCATTTCTCCTCTACAGTAACATATAGATGGTTCATGTATGGAGGTAATCAGGTTTACGATTTAGGGCTACAAACCACAATAGAGATAAAAGGAAGCCCACAGGAGAAATAGAGGGGAGAGGTGGAGAAGTAAAACGACATAGACTAAAAGCCTGTGGTGAATAAAAAGACGGTGGAAAAAACATCGTTGGAAGCCACCGATATAGGGAGGTTAAGTTTTCCAGTTCGTACAACAATTTTGATGGAGTTGCAGGAAATCGAGGTTTCCTGATGACAATCGATGTAATCAAAATGTTCTTACTTCTCCTTCACGGACACAAAGCTCACCTGTTGATTCAGTAGAGTGAATCTATTGTCGTAGGAAACAACACATCACTAATTAAAATAAAGCAATGGCGGTGAAGATGAAGAAGTGGACTGACATTGTAAGGCGATGGGATGCTACCAATAGAAGTGCTTCAGTATAGAGAGAAGGGAAGTGAAATAGACAAAGATGGAATTCAAGAAAATGGAAGAGGACAGAGGTTGATTGAAGACAGATGCGGTGGAGATAGAAAAAATAGGGAACAAATGGAGGGCGGTGAGATATTGGGTTAAGAGCCGATGACCACTGATCCAATTCTTATTGGATAATAGAGTCGGTGTCGAAGACAATAATATTGTAAAAGAAAAAAGGAAAAACAAAAACAAAAAGGAAAAGGAAAAAAAAACTAAAAAGAAGAAAATCAACCAATCATAAGAAGATATTGTTCACCAAGGAGTTTGAAATTAGTATATATATATATATATATATATATATATATATATATATATATATATTAATAAAATTTTAATTTATCGTTATATTCATGATTTGTATTTATATTTTAAATAGCTACAATTGTTATTGTCTTTTTATTTAATTTGTTGTTATATTCATGATTGGATTGTAATATGTATCACAATCCTCTATAATAAATAAATGTTTCTTTTTTGTACTTGTTAATATCTTATTAGTTTTGATACTTATCATTTTGTGGTATTTTTGAAAAAAAAAATATTATCCACTTGTTAATTTCTGATTTGTTTCAATTTTTAAAATTAAAATCATAATTTATATATGTAAAGTATTAAATATAATATATATGAAATTAAATTGCAATGAATATGTTTTTTTATTTTTTATTTTAAAGTTTTATGTTAAAAAATATTAACTGCTTATATTTTAATGTTTAATTTTTTTTAAATTAACTCGTATAATATACGAGTCTCACACCTAGTTATAATTATTATTTGTTAATCAGAATTATATTATTATTGTATGTGAAACTAACTTGTTTGTTTATAATTTGGTTTATTTATGTTGATTGTTGACGATGAGTTTGTAACTATTATTTTTTATTAATGAATAATGTCAAGATTTGAAAAAAAAAAAAAAAAAAAAAAAAAAAAAAAAAAAAAAAAAGTAAGAAACATTTTTTTTATCTTATGGTCGTGAAAAAAGTAAATGGAAAAAATATTTATATGGTATTATTTATAATCCACCAGATAATTAAAATTTCAATCTTTTAATTTTTCATCTCAATCAAATGGTACACACACGATGAGTTTGAAGATATATAGTATTCTCCGCTGTGGATAAGCTTGAATAAATAGCAACACAAATACACAATTCATTAATTTATTAAATTCAATAGCCTTTACTAAATAAGATTTATTTAGATCAATCCTTAAAACACACTTGAAACTGAAAATTCATTTGAAAGAGTAATAAAGGCTGCAGATTTTTGCTTTGCTTTTGTCACAGACTCACAGGCACGATTAGAATGAAATATCCAAACCATGGAACTTTGCTTTGGTAATGTCATCCAAAATCTGGCTCATTTCAGTTGTAAGATCGTTGTTCCATCCTCCAACTTTCCCTTCCCTAAAGAAACTGTTATTAGGAACACCCTTACGGAAATCCCCATGCTTATTAACCTCCTTCAAATTTTCAAAACTACATAGCTTCACGATCTCTTCCACCTTACCCTTGGCCTCTTCTTCCTCTGTAAAAGGGTAGCCCAAGAACTCTGCTAGACGCTTCACTTTATTTGCAGTATCTTTTCTCATGTCCTCGTATGTTAAAAACAGAATCCTTGTCGGATGTTCAGAACTCACCTTATGGTACTCTTTCACGTGATCCCAGTAAGGTCCATATGGCATCAAACCTTTACTATACACCTCAAACAGCTCATCAATGGTCATTTGGACATGATATTTATCATTCAACTTGTTTGAAAAGTGAAACCAAGAGACCAAAACATCTTTAGGGTTTCTACACATATAAACTAAACGACAACCAGAACCAAGAATGGATTGAGGTAACGCAGTGTAAGGTATATGGGTAGAAAAGAGACGTGGTGTATTTGCATGGACATAAGTAGGCGTTTTACCAACAATTTCGATCTCAAGGAAAGGGACACATTTGTGGGGGTTAGTGATGAGTAGAGGGTTAGTTGAAGAGTCGTTTTTGTACCTGTTTCGGTTCACAATAGCAAACACGAGTGCCTTAATCCAGGTTGTACCAGATTTTGGTTGTGTAGCCAAGTAGATATCAGTTGAATGAGCTTGGAAAGTATCTTGTAAGGCCATCATAGTTTCAATTGAGAATGCGTTCTCGGATGAGTACCAAAACCCTTGGTACATGTACAAGTTTTGACCCATCCAACCTTTTTCATTTGGAAATCTGGTAAACTTATCCTTGTATCTATCGAAAAGAAGGGATAGATTGGCGTTTTCATGTTCATTATCTTCTAAACTAAGTTCAGATACAGGTGAAAGAGGAGAAGAAGCATCGGGGATCGACATTTGAAGGATTTAATGAATCGATTATCCCTATGGAGTGAAGTACACAGACGCACAGGGTACTTTGGAGACGTCTTGAGGTTTAATATTTGATTAGACTCACTTTTAATTTTCTGGGAATATTTAAGAGGAACGCGAGTCATGTTTCAGTTTATAACAGTTTTTAGTTTTCAAACCGGCCAATGCTTTTTGATTTAAATCTAAGCTGTCTTAAAAAGCACATGGTCTTTTTTTTTTTTTTTTTTCTCGTTTATATAATAACTCAGATTCCACAAGACAGTGTTTATTTAACAGTTACACATAAACCTTTTGATTAGTTAAATTTTGGCATGTGATTGGCTAGATGCAGATCGATGCCTTAATCACATGCATCAGATGTCTGATCAGAGTAGGAATATGTTGGTGGCATGCAATTCAAATTCATTGCAGAGTGATACGTACTTGTGTGGGTAGGATATTAATTATGCTATTTAGTCCATGTGCATGACTTAATCAAACAAAATAATTTCAATTGTTATTTCATATTTGCTTATTTTATTTAGTAGTATGTTGTTTCCCACTAAGTAGTATATTTAATTCACTGTAATCGTTTTTGACGTTACGAATGAAGTAAGAAATTTGTTTCAATTGTGTTTCTCTAACCTATCTATATTTCTAAAAGGGATTAGCCATCCATAATTGACTTCTATCACACAGGGCGGCTCAACCAGTTTGAAGGCTCTAAGCGAAGAACCAAAAAATTTGAGGCTCTTTAACATATACTATACTTAATATTATAAACCGTCCTCCTTTATCCGGGCTTGAGACAAACAATAATAAACTGAAAAGTTTACAGATGGCGGAGTTAATTTTTTTAATTTTTTTATGTTTATGTTTTTTGTGAATGTATTTTATGACATAAAGTTAGTTTTTCTAGCATTTTTTAAGTAATCAAGTTAACGGTTATGTGACACCAAAAATATAAATTAAAAACTTTTTCTATTTTGGATGCTATATTTCTAATAAAATCAATTATATACAATCTAATTGAAATCTCACATACAATTCCACATTATTCTGTCATTAATAGCGAACAAAACATTGTCAAATAGACCAATACTTTCAAATGTTAGTTTATTATGAAAAAAAAGGGTAAATTACACCGTTGGTCCCTCGTGCACATGCCAGAAAGCATGTGTAGTCCCTATTTCCAAAATTTAACTCGTGCAGTCCCTCGTTGTTATTTATCTTGCATGGTTAGTCCCAATGCACGTTAACTGTTAAATCCTTCCGTTTAAGCTACCCACGTGCCTTGCACGTAGGGGCATTTTCGTCTTTTTAGGGTTTGTGTCCATATTTAATGCCGTTACACATTAAATCTTATAAAGAACACTGCAACCCTCTTTTCCTCTGTATCCTCTCGTTCGTCTCTTCCCCTCGTTCGATCGATTTCTTCCAAATACATAACAATGATCGATATTAAATGCAATTGTGGAGCCACTACAGTGATTCGCACATCTTATAGCAAAAGAAACCCTGGGAAACTCTATTATGCTTGTACAGTAAAGGTAAGGTTAATGATTTCAATTTCGTTCTTCGTCTTCTCTAATTTTGCCCTAATTCTTCATCTACTTTAATTGGTTCAGGGATCATTATGCAAGTTCATAGGATGGGTGAATGATTATGATCAGGATTGTGATTGTATGGCGTTTAGGATGAAACTTGAAGAACAAAATCGCAAATTGAAGCTTTACCTAGTTATTAGCTGGGTTTTTTTTTGTTTCAGTCCTTATATATAAAGTGTAGGTTAAGTAATGAAGTTGTTAGTATTTTGGTATGTGTATTTTGTAATGGAGACTCTTTGTAATGTTATTTGTATTAACAAAAAAATTTCAATTTTAGTTACAATATATTGTGTAATCATAATGTGGTGTTATCAGTTGGTGTTCAAATTTAATGAAAATGTGGTATTTGCAACATATGCAATATACCATTCAATACTAGCATCCAATATAACAATTAAAAAGGACAAAAAGTCTAAAATATCCAAGATAACCATTGACCATTAACATAAAGGGACATCCAAAATAACAACATAGTCTTATGGCATACAAATAGTTATCCTACACAGCAACAAAGTATCAAAATACAAAACATAACAACAAAGTAATATGGCAATAAATGCCTAACAAAAACATAGTTATCCTTCATGATCATGATACCAAACTACAAATTCTCAAAGCATGGGGCTTTTTCCTTTGTTCCCAACTCCATTTTGTACACCACCACTGCTACCTGCTGCACCTTCTCCTGTTGTATTCCCTGCTGCACCTTCTCCTGTTCCATTCCCAGTCTGTGATTGTCCCTTGCAGGTCCTTCCATTATGGCCCACATTTCCACATTTTGTGCATGTTACAGATTTCCATTTTGTGGACACTCCATCATCTTCTGTTGCAGATCTTCTTCTCTTTTTTTTTGGTCTGCCAATAGGGACACGATACTTTGGTGGTATCAACTTGGTAGGACATGTGCTTTTTCCCACAATAACCTCCCATTAATAGGTTCAACTTTGAAGACATACATTTCTTTCCATGTCTTGAGCCAATAAGTTGGGTGTACCCATGTCTCAGGTATTCCAACATTTTCATTGTTGAGCCTCATATCCCATATAGCCGCTATACTATGTTTGCAGGGTATGCCTGTCAGTTCCCACCTATTACATGAACAAGTTTGTTGGTCCATATTAACCACATACTGATTAGTACCTTCACTTGTAACCTGGTACTTCCCATTGCCACAGAACACTGCCCTACACTGTACTGCCCTTTCTTTAATTTTTTCAAGGGTCTTAGTGGCTGTAGGAGTTAATGGGCCATTAGCTTTATCAATTTCTTTTTGAACCATGATAATTTTCCTCATGATATACTCCCTAATAAACTCCAAGCAACTGATAATTGGCTTATCACGACCCTTCACTATCTTGCTATTCAAACTCTCACACATATTATTCAACAAAGCATCACAATGTGCCCTCCCTAATAAAACACAACTGTATTAGATTATATTTAAAAATTATACACTTATAAACATAATATTATATACCTGAGAAGTGGGATCTGGACCAGTGCTTAGGTGGAATAGAATTAAGCCAGTCATATGCTTCACTGTTAAGTTTCTTTAGTTCTTCCATGGCACTGTTGAATTGTGGTATGGTGGTACATGTTGCACATTTCCAAAGACAATCCTTGAATTCCTTGCCCCTCCATTTACGTTTCATGTTCTCATGAAGATGCCTTAGGCAATATCTATGCTCTGCTGCTGGGAAAAGTTTCTCAAGTGCAGGCAATAACCCCTAAATCATCAAAAGAGTGAAGTTGCTTATTGAATTGTAAAACATGCATGTGAAAATGAATGGAGAACTTTATTTACCTTCTGTCTATCTGATATGAAAGTGAAGTTGGAGTTTGCATACAAACCAAGATCATCTCCTAAGTTAGTTAAAAACCAGGTCCATGAATTAAAGTTCTCTGCTTCAACAACTGCATATGCCAAAGGGTATGTGCAATTGTTCCTATCTAAACCCTGAATTATCATGTCAAACACAATAATAAGCAAACAATTAACTATGGTCAAACATTAATCAAATACTAAAATATGATTATGCACATACCACTGCTGTCAGGATCATACCATGGTATGGACCCTTCATGAATGCACCATCAAGCCCTAGTAAATCTCTTTTCCCTGCTGCAAATCCACTTTTCAGTGGACCAAGACAAATGTATACTCGTTCAAATACCCTGGTCTCAGATGCATAACATGGTTCACTTTGCACTTGAAGTTTGACTGTGGTGTTTGGATTTCTACTCTGCACCTCCTGTAAGTAGTCTCTTAGACATGAGTACTGAGCAGCAAAATCTCCCCTAATTGATTCCAGGGCTTTCGTTTTCGCCCTATGAACTTTCATGTCTGACAATCCAAGTTGGTATTTCTTCTCAAGCATCTCACGTAATGCTCTAAGTGGTATTTCTGGGTTTGCCTCCACTGTGTCAACAATCTGTTCAGAGAGAAACTTGTAGTTACATGCCCTAACTTTCCTTGTTTGAAGGCACGTATGTTGCTTTCATAGGTCTTAACAGTCCAGTTAATGTCTTTTTTCCACTTACTCACTAGTAGGACCCATGGGCATTTATGAATAGAACCATCTTTCACTTTCTTTTTCTTTTGACTTGGTCCCACTTTGTCATTACTTTTGCTGGTCCCACCTGTTTCTAATATCCCAAGGTTTGGTATTGTCCCTTTGCAAACCACTCTAATCCTATTTTTGTCATTCTTGACGAAGTCTAACTCCCTTCTACTCTGTATGGAATGAAGATAAATTTGTTGTTTAACTTCCTTGGCTGTGCTAAAAGTCTGGTGGATGTAAAATGGATCTTTGACAGCAGCTGCTTCATTCTTATGTGCTCTTCGTAAATCTCTTATCTTCTTCCTTTTTTTACTAGCTTCACCCTCATCTGATGAAGATGCAGATACAAATTCTTCAGTGTTTATAACCTCTAATTCTTCATCACCTTCTACTGCTTCATCTCGATCATCAGGAAAACTTCCAACCCACTCCACCTCTTTGTCAATGTTGAAGTGAAAGTTCTTCATATCAACCTCTGGATCATCTAACAAATTATCTTCATCAACTATGTAATCGCTATCTTGACTGTATTCACTATCTTCAGTGTCATCACTATCATGACTGTCTTTACTAGCTTGACTGTCTTCACCTGCTTTTTCACTATTTGGTTCATCTTGTTCCATAGGAGTCCCACCAAAAGGTTCACACCATTCAAATGTATCACCCAAAGCATCAACATTAGGACATGTGCTTCCTATCATTGGTTCAGTCAAAGGGCTTTCAATTCTTGGTATATAGGCAGGGGTTGACTCAACTGTTTCACTCAATGTAACAAGGGGTTGTTTCAAGTAATGTACTAGGGGGTTCGTCCATAGTTTCTACATTCTCAAAAACAGGGGCTTCTTCACTAGGACAATCCCCTGAATTTGACCATGTCAATAACAAGCTTTTACGACAAAGGGACTCAGGAATTTCGTGTATCTTTATCTTTGCAGGGTTTGGGGACATTTGATACGTATGGAGCTTGGTTTCCCAAAACTCTGTATACACTTCTATCACCTTGTGTTCATACACGTATGACCTAAAGTGGTTTATATCTTCGTCACAACCCAAAATCTAAATCCCAGGTTGGTCGTTTGAAATGATAATAAATACTTTTACCTGGTTCCACACAATCAAGCAATTCCATTATCTCGTCCATATCATGCACCGAGAACAAGTCACTATCAACGCCATCAATATATTTCATCTTCCCCTTTATGTATTTGCGGCCTGGAAACTTCGTAAGAACTCCACCATAGTTCAATCGTATCGAGAACATACATGGATTGTCAGCTGCGAACCCAAAAAAAAATTACGTTTTAGGAACGTATAATGGATGATCAACTGAAAATGTAGAAAATTTTACCGTATGAGCTTTGGAGATCGTATTCCTCCCATTCTTGCCTAATCCTCCAGTTCACCATCGTAGAAAACTAGGGTTTTCTCGTGCAATGCTAAGGGTCGACGGAGGATGAAATCAAAAATGATTGGTTATCGAAGTCGCGCCATACTGGTTCATGTATACAAACCCTGAAAAGACGAAAATGCCCCTGCGTGCAAGGCACGTGGGTAGCTTAAACGGAAGAATTTAACAGTTAACGTGCATAGGGACTAACCATGCAAGATAAATAACAACGAGGGACTGCACGAGTTAAATTTTGGAAATAGGGACTAAACATGCTTTCTGGCATGTACACGAGGGACCAACGGTGTAATTTACCCAAAAAAAAATCATTCATTAGATTGCAAAAAAAGTTAATTTATTATGAAAAAAATCATCCAAAAAAGGTTAATACAGCTGATGGGAGTTAGTTTGTGAAGCTTACTAGAAATTGAAGGGTTTAAAAGGGTTTCTCTTGAAATTACGGGGACTTCATGGAGAATTATCATGCACCCTTTTGTTTCGTTCTTTCTGTTGGGTGAAAGCGTTGTAAAAAAAAACTAATAAAAGTATGGGATACTCGAAATCAAATAGTGTAACAATTCATGAACCAGTATTTTCAAACATAAAACAGTCCATGAACCAGAAGATATTATCCATTACATACGAATCAGTCCTTTAACAAATGACATCCATGATTGTATCATTAACCCTAATTAATTCATTCAATTGGCTATTAACCCCAACTAGATAATTAGAGATAACAGAAGAATCAAAATTGAAAAGTGAAAATACAAGCATACCTTTTCAATGACAGCAGATTAGCATTAGTGCATCAGATCATCAAGATCAGTGATTTTTTAGCAATTGGGAAACCTTAACCGAGAATGAAGATTGAAGAAGGAAGAAGATCGTGAAGAACAGCGCATGATTTTTTGGAAGTTTAATCGCTAGTCGTCACTTGAAGAATGCAATACGTGTGATTTTTTTTTGGAAACTAATAAGCTTGGATCGAAAGAAATCGGGGCCCTAAGCCCTATCTTAACTACTAAAACAATAAGGTCGGCCCTGCTATCAAAGAGCATATTGTTTCAAAGGGACAAAACTTCTGGCCTATGTATTAATGTATATGTGTAGTAATCATATTAGATAGAAACCTTTCTAGGTCCCAAAGATAGGAAATGAAAAGCTGCATAAAGTTCCTAACTATAATTTGGAATCGGACATCGACAATCAGAATAAAGGTGGGGAGCGATGCCAAATAGGGGGAAACAAAAGTAAATTGGAAAGAAACAGCTGTGGAAGCCTATGTTATAAATATTATGATAAAATAGGCGAATGTTCGCACCCAACGCGCATAGAAACTTATATAGTTGAAATCTTTATAATATATATATATATATATATATATATATATATATATATATATATATATATATATATATATATATATATAACAATAACAATGTTGTTAAATTTGATGTAATAATTCATATACTAAATTGATATAACATATTGATTATTTTGAATTATGTGATAATATATACATCTATTATAACTATATAATCTCAACCGTTTCCGTTTGAATGACTTCTACCCGCGAGTTAATCATAAATAAAATTAAATATAATATATGGCTTAATGTTTATATATAGTTTTCGTTATCGTTAATTAATTTTTTAAAATTTATTTTCTTAACGTTTTAATTTCTATCATTATAATTATTTAAAATATCAGACAATGTTTTTTGATTTTAAAGATAACAATATAATCATTTATATAGAATTATTTTTAACTATTGTTATTGTAAGTTATTTTAATCTACTTATTTGAAAACTTTTAAAGATTATACAAATATATTTAGGAAATATTTTAGTTAAATTGATATTATAATTTTGTGGGAAACGTATCGGGGACTGATTTTTAGTCTCGAATAGTCTAACGTTAACTTTGACTTTGGAGGGAAAGTTATTTGAGACTAAATTTCAGTCCCTAAAGGACTTGTGTCAGTTTTAATTTTATGTGGAACTTAGTAGGGACTGGATTTCACTCTTTGATACAACTACAACAATTAGTCATTTGGATGGGGAATATTCTAAAGACTGAATGTCAGTCCCTAATAGACATGTACTTTTTGATATTTGAACGAACACTTATAACTCACTGAATTTTAGTATCTAAGTTAGTCATAGATGTCATATATCATAGACTAATAAATAAGTCATGAATAATATTTCAGTGGAAACTTCTTAGTAGGGACTAAATTTCAATTATGGATAGACTAGTTACTTTTGACTTTGGAAGGAAATCATTAAGGACTATATTTTAGTCTTTTATGTCCTAACATTATAATGCATGATCCATTGGATAATTTTGAACAATTGCTATGGAATTAAAATCTGTAACTGTTCTACTATATAACTTGTTATGGAAATTAATTATGTAGATGATATTTTACGAACTTTGCTACGAAATCAAAAGTAGATAACTAACATTTTAAAAAAAATCTAAGTGAGTTTTTGTTCACTGAAAATTTGAATAGATTTTCCCTTGTTTACTATTGAAATTTTTTGAATTCTCCCCATCCCCAAAGTATATTATGACCTAATTGATTTTGTTGATGCGTACTGCTCCCACTAGATTACTCGTCCTCCAAGTCTCTCATCTTCTCCAGATCTCATCCGACTTTGCTTACACGTCCTGCTCTTTCGAACCTCCTCTGAATCCAGATACTGCTATGAGGTGGTTGTCAAATGTGGAGGGTTGTTTCTTCACGTGTTCATGCCCTATGGATCAGAGGGTTAGGTGTGTTATGAACCTTTTGAGGCCCGGGGCGAAGGATTGGTGGAGGTTGACCACGTGATCTTATTCGGATGCGCAACGGGCTGTGATTTCTTGGGATCAGTTTTGGGAGATGTTCAGTACCCGTTATGTTCCGCGAGTTGAGAGAGAGAGAGAGAGGTTGGCTCAGGAGTTCTTGGAGCTGAAGCAGGATTCGGAGTCAGTGGTGGAGATCACCAGGATGTTCACTAAGAGGGCGATGTTTTGCCCTGAGTTTGCTTCGGAGCAAGCTCAGATGTCCCGATATCTGAGTATGCCTAAGAGGGATATCAGGCAGTTTTTGTCTACGCAGAGGTGCGAGACCTTGCGGGAGTTGCAGGAGGCCGCTCGGCGGCGTGAGTTGGAGATTGAGTTGCAGTTGTGAGAGCTGAGGCAGGCCCTGGTGCAGTCGCAGCTGGCGCCGAAACGGTCCAAGACCGTTGATTTCAGGTTGGGAGGTCAGGGTCACCACACTTGTGAGAAGTGTAGGAAGGGTCATATCGGAGTTTGTAGGTCCGGTGGTGCGTGCCGCAAGTGTGGGAGAGAGGGGCATTACGCGAGGGATTGCATTCAGTCAGCCACGGTTCAGGATTTGAAGATTTGTTATCATTGCCATCAGGTTGGTCACTTGAGGGCCAATTCTCCACAACTTGTTTCCAGATCGGTGCAGGTTCCAACACCATCTTCTGTGAGGATTACTGGCGGGGGTCAGAGTGGAGCGGAGCCTCCGAGGGCTCAGGGGCGCACTTTTCAGCTCATAGCAGAGGAGGTCAGGGCAGAGCCAGATGCAGTTGCGGGTATGTTTTCGTTTCGTTGTTGTCTGGTTATCTAGCTATTTATGTAGTGTTGTATTTTATTCGCCGTTTTGCGTGTTTCATGGTTTGGTTGGGCGGTTAGCATCCAAGGGATTGATGGTCAGAATTTGGTTATATGGACTTGTTGTCAGGTATAGCAATTGCAATTTGAGAAGTGTTCAGCGGAGAGTCGAACTCCCTTAGAGTTCATGATGTGCGATGCCGGGAAGTGATTTTGTGGTTTTGCTCGTTTAAGAGGAAATCAGTTCATGGATAAGGGGAGTATGTTAAGTAGGGATGATTGATTTATGTCGGTTGAGTCACCGGTGGTTGGTAGTTAGTGCTCTAAGTGGGGAGAATTGGAAAATTCTCAGGAGGATCGACAAGAATTAGAGGTTGGTTAGTTGTTTGGGATTCAAAAGTGTTTCAGTCAGCCATGAGTATGGGCTGGTATGAGTAAGTGACTGACAAATAGGGCGGGGTACATGCCAATGTTTTCGTAAAAGGTGATTGGTTGTTGTGAGGCCTAGGATTAGGCCGGGATCTGAGTAGATGGAATGAAATTAGAGTTCGGAACCCCTAGAGGGCTAGAACAGTATGTATGGGAGAGATTCCCGGGAAGGATAGTTCAGAATGATGTATGATAGTTTGAGTGGTCCGGGGAGACTGAAGGCCTGTGGGCGTACTAGTCAGGCCGAAGGCTCGGAGAACGGTCCAGATAGGTTGAAGGCCCTGGAGGGCGGTCCAGGCATGCTGAAGGTTCTGAAAGTGGTCCAGGATGGCTGAAGGCCTGGTAAGGCGGTCTAGTCGTGCTGAAGACTTTGTATGTGTTGATAGATCTATATGAGGAGATGGTTTGAGTATGTTGTGATGCAATAGCAACCAGTAGGTCTGGCCCCGGGTATTGATTATGTTAGTAAAAGGTGGTGTATGGACTTCGATAGTCCTTGTGATCAGATTCAGAGTATATGCGATGCATGGAATAGCGGTTACTCTACATGGGATAGTGTAGAGTGGGGTGTGAGCACCATGGCACTTGTTTTTATGGCAAGTTCGTAGAGCAGGTTTCCTTGGATAAAGAAAGGGAAGGGTATGTAGCTCCCAAGAAGGAGTGTTGGTTCACTGCAGTGGAAGCACTAGTGTGGATGGATGATTGAAAGTATTCCAATTATGATTATTAAGCACTGTGGTTGTGTCAGTGGTATGGAAGCACATCCGGATTAGGTGTCTGTTGAGGTTGCGGAAGAATTTCCGGTGGTATATAACCAGAAGAGTCTGGAAGGGATGCAAGGATGGAGCCTTGGATTTCCAGTATGGTTGTGATTAGGAGGCTATGTATGTACGGTAATTCATCTTGGGGATGTTTGGAGGTATCGTCAGTGTGTCGGGTTTCTCCAGCCCGAGGATGTTAGAGCAGGTTCAGCATGTGTATGTGATTGCAGAGGAGAGCTCATGGGAGTTGCTCGGGAGCTGAAGGATGTGTCATCCTGTCAGCACGGAAAGAAAATAGTTGGATTCAGAAGGGAAGCGGGATAAGTCCTAGCAGTAAATTCGATAAGTTATGACAAGCGAGGAAAGGGATAGCAGTTGGTATCGGGTCAGGACTCGGTGGTTCAGGGTGATATCTCGTTGGTAAGAGACAAGTGATTATGTGATTTGGAATGATGGAAGTATCATCGGGGGATCACTGGTTGATAAGTATTGTTATTAGAGAAAGAAGTTGGTGGTCGGCTTGAAGCAGTTGTCGTGACTTTGTAAGAAAGAGTTGGACTTTATAGGGGTTTGATAGCAGTGTTTGGAGGAACCTGGGTTGGTTGAGACCAGGAGCTATATTGTGGGAGTATCATTTGGAATGTGTTGCTGCAGTCTTCGAGGATGAAGCCTAATTTAAGTGGGGGAGAATTGTAACACCCCGAGTTCAGAGGTGCGAGTTCAGGCTTCTTAGTGTAAATAAGGAAGGTCGACTCGGCGAGTCGATGGACTCGGCGAGTTGGTGCTGAAGGGAGAAAACCCTAATCCGGGGATTGTGCCCTATATAAAGCACATTATAGCCACCTTCAGCCTCTTGGCTACCCATTTGAGATCCATAAACCCTCATCTCGTGTGTGTGACTCCATTGATGAAGAATTAGAGCTTGGAAGAGAAAATTAGTGTAAGGAGCTTGGGGATTTGGAGACCATCATCAACGGGATTGGGTAGATCTAGAATCTACTTCTTTTGGGGCACATTTCAGGGGTAAGGAACCTCCTCCTTAAGCTATTTCATTATTGTTTCATGAATGGTGGTTGATTTGGGATTCATTAGCTTGTTTGGGAGCTATCTCGAGTTTAAGGCTTAGATCGGAAGTTGCTACTTCAGATCTAGACGTGTGATAGCCCAAAAGGTCCTAAAGTTCCTATCTAAGAGTCATTGGTGAAGCCCTTTCTCTTGAACCCTAGCCCTAGAAGTGTTTTGGGCTTATATCTTCTTTCTTTTACGTAAAGTTTGCAACTTTATGTGAGGGTTAGGCTGGAGAGGAATGGATCTATGGATTGGAGTCCCCGCATGGCTTGAAAAGCCTCTGTTTGGAATGAGAACTGAAGAGACACGGCGAGTCATATGGGTGCACTCGACGAGTTGTATGAATATGTGCATGGACTCGGCGAGTTAGAAGAACAACTCGGCGAGTCTGTTCTTGGGCTCGGCGAGTCTGGTCGTGGAACCCTAACCTTTTCTAGTTGAGTTGTGAATCAGTGAGTCGAGGGATGACTCTGTGAGTTGAGCAGGAAGGGACTTAGAGCTTGTTGGACTCGACGAGTCTTGGGGAAAATCGACGAGTTGAGTCGTGGCATGGGAGATTCTGAGAATAGGAACTCGACGAGTCAACGGAGTGACTCGGCGAGTAGGGTCAACCAGGAAGGTTGACTTTGACTGAGGACCTTGACTTGGACGAAGGGTTGACCAGTTTGACTTCCAATGGTATTTTGGTAATTATTGGTGTTTACTGAATTTGGTTAATTGGTAATGTTCAGTAGTGGAGTTTGTGCTGGTGGTCGGAGCAGCGTGATCTTATTTCTTCAAGTTGGCAGTTGCAGGTGAGTTATCCTCACTATATCGACAGGGTCTAAGGCACCAAGGCCGACCCTTTTATCGGATAGGAATCCGAGTAGTTGTTTGTTATGTTATTGCTTTGCTATGTCTGCATCCTGGTAGTTAGGATGGTATATGTTAAGGACCTGGTTAAGGTCGGTATCCTGTTAGTTAGGATAATATATGTTAGAGACCTGGTTAAGGTCAATATCCTAGCATATAGGATGATGCTATGTTAGTGACCGGTTAGGTCGGTATCCTGGTTAGGATGTTGTTATGTTATGTGATTTGCTAGATCGGTTGATTAGTTGTGAATTGCTATATGATTATATGTTTATGTGCACACGGTTGTTGGACTGGGGTGGGGTTGAGGCGGGTCCTGCTTTGTGCTGTAGGCCAACAGACCTAGGGCGGACCAGTTAGACTGAAGGCCCGACGAGCGGTCCAGATAGGTTGAAGGCCCCAAGAGGGCGGACCAGACGTGCCGAGGCTTGGAGAGTGGACCAGACAGACTGAAGGCCCGGTGCGGGTGGACCAGACATACTGTAGACTCGGAGAGTAGACCGGGTGGACTGAAGGCCTAGTGCAGGCGGACCAGTCACACTGTAGACTCGATATGCATGGTTGTTTTTTTATGTTATGATATGTGTGTGGTATTGTGGTTGGTATTTCAGGAGTAACTCATTAAGCTTTCGAGCTTACAGTTTCAGTGTATTGTTTCAGGTACTTCAGGAGACCGTGGTGAGGCGAAGGCATGATCGTACCGCTCCTCAGTTTTATGTTGATGTTTCTAAGATACTCTGATAATAAATGAATTGAAAACCTTTTTGTAATAACTTAATGAATATGGGTTGTTTTTGAAAAGTTTAAATTGGTTGAAATTTTTTGGATGTTACAGTGACTCAGCACTCGGACAGCGCTTCGATAATCTCAAAACAATTTTCCTTCGATAAAACCTAGTATCAATATCACTAGGGTTTAGTCTAACGATAACCGCGACAAATTAATAGTCTGACTATTATTACTATTATATAAGCATTAAACGATACTTATATAACTCATAATAATAGCCCAAATAATTACATTAAGGACCTAGTAATATTACTATAATTATATGAAAGCTATATTAACAATTGCGTAAGCGTAGCTTACTTACAACGAATTTAAAAAAAAAAAAAAAAAAAAAAAAAAAAAAAAAAAAAAAACGGGCTTTGCTCGGAGCAGTGTTTCCGAAACCGAAAGACCATTTTTCTGAGTACTCTGGGAGCCTCGGGGCTTCCTTCGGGTGCTAGGGATTCTCCTAGACTTTAAGGTACTCAAAAGGGGATAGAGAGAGAAAGTAGAGAGAGAAGGCATGAGAATTGTGTGTGAAATCGGTTGGCCCTCGCATGCCTTTTATAGGCCTGATCTACGGAGTACGTCGGGCGTACTCTTCGGAGTACGTTGCGCGTTGTGCTTGGTCGTACAACACGCGTCGCTCTTCGGATGGGTCATCGTGGCGAGCTCCGGAACCGCAGAAGGTTAGTCCGCTGGGCGTAGAGACTTCGTACGCTAGGCGTACTCGGACGCGAGGCATTCTCGCACTATGCAGGGTGTAGCCCTTCGCACCAGCTTCGCAAATTACACGTTCGATTTCTAAAATTCATAACTTTTGCATACGATCTCCGTTCTCGATGTTCTTTATATCCACGCGTAGGAGGGAACGTACTCTACAACTTTCGTTTAGACTCCGTCGGCTAATTTTGACATTATTTACAAAGTTATATTATTAACAGGTCGGGACAAGGTTGGTCCGTTAAAAATTCATAACTTCTTAATCCGACGTCCGTTTTCGTCTGTCTTTTTATCGTTACACTAATATTAACAAGATATTCGATTCTCATTTAGGTTGTGTCGGCTAAAAACCGCTCGGTCTAATTTTCGAATTTCAGGTTGTACACTACTAAGCTGAAACTTCGAAAAATCATAACTTCCTCATATGAAGTCAGATTTGGGCGTTCTTTTTATGGATGCTCTCGGTTTAACATATTCTACGACTTTTGTTTAGGTCACTAAGGCTAAAACTCGTTGTATCGTAAATTCACTATTTACGCTTCCCGGTATCGTGCTGGTTCTGTTGCGAAACTTCGACATGCCATAACTTCTTTGTTATAACTCGGATTTCTGCGTTATTTATATGTACGGAAACCTTGTGACATATTTTAAAACTTGGTTAAGATTATTTATTCTAAATAATCTTTTGTCAAAAATTCATTTTCGACTCCTATTGCCTCTATATTGACTAGCCCGGATCTACGGGCGTTACAACCTCATTGTCGGGATGCTATAAAATTCAACATCCCATAATGTTAACTATGCATTCCACGTCGTGACCAGCCCTTGGTCACATCATCACAACTCATTCGGTTTGATTCCAACTCATCTCAACTCAACCTAGCCAACTTAGTCAAGGAAAGTCGCCTGAGATGACCTCACGACGTGAGAAGCCTTTCCTCACATCGTGAGCCCCAAGAAGCTCATCAGAAATAGGATCATCCACTCCTCAGATCGTGAGACCCTATATCTTACGTCGTGAGAACAGTTTGAAGCCAAAAATTCTACTTTTAAGTCCTTAATCCATTAAGCCTTGAACTCTTACTTTCCAAAAGGTCTTATGACTCCATAATACGCTTGAAAGTCGATGCTTTTAAGACATATATGTGACATCCCCATATTCACGGCTAAAAAAGACCGATTTTGTTTATGCCTTATAAAAATCAAAGTACCTCTTTTAATAAAAATGTTGCGGAATTTGTTCCCAGTAAAACATGATAAATACGTTATCAAAGCATTTCCGAAGAAAAGTATTTTTATTCATTTTAAAACATTTGGGATGTCATCTTCAATACAATAACATAAGCATAAACATAACTTACATTCATTATCACTAGTGATTTATATCTTCTTAATCTCTCAATGTAATGTGACTTCATATCAACACATGTGATATAAATAAACTGAGTGGGCAGGTTGGGAAACCTGGTGAGTACATAGGGTTTTCAACCCACAATAATATAATTATTATGTTAAACATCAAGCAATCAACCCAATTACCCATCCTCATTATCTTCTTTACTCTTAAGGATCAACACTAAGATTCAACTATTCCTCGTTCATTCATTTCTAAGGATTATCCTAAGGAATCGACACTAAGTTTGCATAGTCGCCAGGGTTTATCTCGTTTATTGACGGTATCATTTTCGAGAGTCCACTCGTAATACCTGTCAATGGGTTTTTAGAGTATACCAGGTGAACGCATCGTTCACAACACCTACAGGTTGCGAGCCTGCTAGTGTTGCACTAGACTGTCTGGAATAGTTTGTGGTTGTCATCCATACTCTGCTAGGTGACGGGGCCATCGCTTGGGTCATCATTTGGCTCATCGTTTGGCTCATCGTTTTGGCTTATCGTTTTGGTTCATCGCTTTGGCTCATCGTTTTGGCTCATCGCTTAGGTCATCGCTTCACACCATATTTTATCACTCATATATCATCGCTCATCATTAATCTCATCTTTCATCGCTCATCATATATCTCATCTTTCATCGCTCATCATTTATCTCACCTCTAATCTACCCATGTTTTACCCAACACATTTTGTATATATAAAATACATATACAGTTCAGATCATTTAAAACATGTATAAAACATTTCATCCAGCATAGACAACAAGTATTCAGATAATATACACATATAGCACGTAATTTATATAAAATACTTCATATATATGTGTAAGATGAAAGTAACTATGCACTCACTTGGTAAGGTGGTGATTCCGAACTCATACAACACTTCGTTACTCTTAAAACAATTTCCTTCAACAAAACCTAGTATCAATATCGCTAGGGTTTAGTCTAACGTTAACCGCGACTAATTAATAGTCTAGCTATTATTACTATTATATAAGCATTAAACAACACTCTTATATAACTCATAATAATATCCCAAATAATTATTTTAAGGTCCTAATAATGTTACTATAATTAATTAGAAACTATATTAAAAATAGTGTAGGCGTAGCTCACTTACAGCTGGTTTTTCAAAAAAAAAACAAAAAACAAAAAAAAAAAAAAAAACCCTTCGCTGGAGTAGTGTTTCCGAGCCGAAAGCTTTTCTTCTCGGAGCCATCGGGTGCTCTGGGGCTTCCTTCTCGTGCTAGGGAGGTTCCCTAAACTTGGTAGGGGTTTAAGGAGGCTAAATAGAAGTTAGAGAGAGAAAGAAAGGTTATGGTGTGAAGAAATTATGAAGCATTCATCCTTTATTAATAGGGATTTTATCGTAGAGTAGCTCTTAAGCTTCGTCCGTATCTTTCGCGTGCGAGCTCTGTTTTGTATGTTCTTTATATCCACGTGTTGGTATTTACGAGTACTACAACTTTCATTTAGACGTCGTCGGCTAATTCTCATTCTATCTCCGATTTGCAAAACTGTATCGAATTTATCGCGCTCGAAGAGTAGGGACTAAGTTTCGTCCATATCATTCGCATACGAGCTCTATTATCAACGTTATTTATATCCACGTTTTGGTATTTACGAGTACTACAACTTTCATTTAGATCCCGTCCGCTAATTCTCACTCTATCTAAGATTTACAAAACTGTATCAAATTCGTCGTGCTCGAAGAGTAGGAACTAAGCTTCGTCCATATCTTTCGCATACGAGCTCTGTTTTCGACTGTCTTTTTATCGTTTAACTCCAATTAATGATATCTTCATTTCTTGTTTAGATTATTTTGGCTAAAAACCGACCGATCTAAAATTCAAATTTCGGGTTGTGCACTGCTATGCTAAATCTTAGAAAAATCATAACTTCCTCATACGAAGTCAGATTTGAACGTTCTTTTTATGCACACTCTCGATTTAACATATACTACGACTTTCATTTAGATTGCTAAGGATAAAAACTAGTTTATCGTAAATTCACTTTTTACGATTCTCGATGTCGTGACGGTTCAGCCTTAAAACTTCGACGGGTCATAACTTCTTTGTTATAACTCGGATTTCAACGTTTTTATATGTACGAAACCCTTGTGCCATATACTATAACTTGGTCAAGATTATTTATTTAAAATAATCTTATATCAAAAATGTCATTTTTTACGCTCATTGTCTTTAAATTGAGTAGCCCGAATCTGCAGACGTTACAATATATGTCCAATACATGTCTAGATCTCATTTGGGTAAAAAACTTGAAGAAAAAGTCATCCAACTTTCATGCAAGGTTGCAAAATCCAACTATTCACTAGATTTGAACTCCATAACACTCTTAAGGCCCTTATAACCCATAAATTTGCCAACTTTATGGTTTCCATTAATTCAAACTTGATCAGCCAAGGAGGAAAGTGGGACAAAACTTAGATCTAACCTCAAATAAAAATAAAGGAGGAAGCTTTGACACTTACAAGGGTCCAGAAACAATGTTAGGTGATAATGATGATGATTCCTTGCAAGCCTCTTCAAAAGACCACCTTCATCTTTTTTTAGCTTCTTCTCCAAACAAAGATTTGCTCTAAAATAGCCAAGAATCAAGCAAGGAATGAAGGATAGGGTTTTATGAGGTGAAAGAGGGTTTGGAATTTGATAATGAACCCTAAAATGGGTTTAGAGGTGCTTAAATATGAAGGAAACCATAAAAGATCATGGGCTTGGGTTGCATCAGCTCTCACGTCGTGAGACCAATCCTGAAAAAAAAAATTCATATTAGCTCATCTCACGTCGTGGGCCAAAATGTCTCACATTGTGAGGCTCCTTTTTTTTTTTCCAAAATACAACCTTTTGACTCCTTGAAACCCTAATTCGATTCATCCAGAAAAACGGGCATTACACGGACTTGATTGGATCTCTATTACAAGCAGACATTGATCTTAAGTTAACTCAAGTTTTGAGTTCTCAAACCTTGTACGTGCAGATCTTTGCTTTCTCAATAATAAACAACTAATATACAATTAATCCTTTGAGTAATAAATACTTTTATTATAACTATGCACTTGAAATTTACTACACGCTCACTTGGTTAAAGGCGAAAAACTTTAAATTGTCTTTAAATTGACTAGCCCGAATCTGCGGACGTTACAATATATGTCCAATACATGTCTAGATCTCATTTGGGTAAAAATTTGAAGAAAAGGACATCCAACTTTCATGCAAGGTTGCAAAACCCAACCATTCACTAGATTTGAACTCCATAACACTCTTAAGGCCCTTATAACCCATAAATTTGCCAACTTTATGGTTTCCATTAATTCAAACTTGATTAACCAAGGAGGAAAGTGGGACAAAACTTAGATCTAACCTCAAATAAAAATAAAGGAGGAAGCTTTGACACTTACAAGGGTCCAGAAACAATGTTAGGTGATAATGATGATGATTCCTTGCAAGCCTCTTCAAAAGATCACCTTCATCTTCTTTTTATCTTCTTCTCCAAACCAAGATTTGCTCTAAAATAGCCAAGAATCAAGCAAGGAATGAAGGATAGGGTTTTATGAGGTGAAAGAGGGTTTGGAATTTGATAATGAACCCTAAAATAGGTTTAGAGGTGCTTAAATATGAAGGAAACCATAAAAGATCATGGGCTTAGGTTGCATCAGCTCTCACGTCGTGAGACCAATCCTGAAAAAAGTTTTCATATTAGCTCATCTCACGTCATAGGCCCATATGTCTCACATCGTGAGGCTCCTTTTTTTTTCTTCCCAAAATACAACCTTTTGACTCCTTGAAACCCTAATTCGATTCATCCAGAAAACGGGCATTACACGGACTTGACTGGATCTCTATTACAAGCAGACATTGATCTTAAGTTAACTCAAGGTTTGAGTTCTCAAACCTTGTACGTGCAGATCTTTGCTTTCTCAATAATAAACAACTAATATATAATTAATCCTTTGAATAATAAATAATTTTATTATAACTATGCACTTGAAAGTTACTACACACTCACTTGGTTAAAGGTGAAAAACTTTAAATTGTCTTTAAATTGTCTAGCCCGAATCTGCGGACGTTACAATATATATCCAATACATGTCTAGATCTCATTTGGGTAAAAATTTGAAGAAAAGGACATCCAACTTTCATGCAAGGTTGCAAAACCCAACCATTCACTAGATTTGAACTTCATAACACTCTTAAGGCCCTTATAACCCATAAATTTGCTAACTTTATGGTTTCCATTAATTCAAACTTGATCAACCAAGGAGGAAAGTGGGACAAAACTTAGATCTAACCTCAAATAAAAATAAAGGAGGAAGCTTTGACAGTTACAAGGGTCCAGAAACAATGTTAGGTGATAATGATGATGATTCCTTGCAAGCCTCTTCAAAATATCACTTTCATCTTCTTTTTATCTTCTTCTCCAAACCAAGATTTGCTCTAAAATAGCCAAGAATCAAGAAAGGAATGAAGGATAGGGTTTTATGAGGTGAAAGAGGGTTTGGAATTTGATAATGAACCCTAAAATAGGTTTAGAGGTGCTTAAATATGAAGGAAACCATAAAAGATCATGGGCTTAGGTTGCATCAGCTCTCACGTCGTGAGACCAATCCTGAAAAAAGTTTTCATATTAGCTCATCTCACGTCGTAGGCCCATATGTCTCACATCGTGAGGCTCCTTTTTTTTTCTTCCCAAAATACAACCTTTTGACTCCTTGAAACCCTAATTCGATTCATCCAGAAAACGGGCATTACACGGACTTGACTGGATCTCTATTACAAGCAGACATTGATCTTAAGTTAACTCAAGTTTTGAGTTCTCAAACCTTGTACGTGCAGATCTTTGCTTTCTCAATAATAAACAACTAATATACAATTAATCCTTTGAGTAATAAATACTTTTATTATAACTATGCACTTGAAATTTACTACACGCTCACTTGGTTAAAGGCGAAAAACTTTAAATTGTCTTTAAATTGACTAGCCCGAATCTGCGGACGTTACAATATATGTCCAATACATGTCTAGATCTCATTTGGGTAAAAATTTGAAGAAAAGGACATCCAACTTTCATGCAAGGTTGCAAAACCCAACCATTCACTAGATTTGAACTCCATAGCACTCTTAAGGCCCTTATAACCCATAAATTTGCCAACTTTATGGTTTCCATTAATTCAAACTTGATTAACCAAGGAGGAAGTGGGACAAAACTTAGATCTAACCTCAAATAAAAATAAAGGAGGAAGCTTTGACACTTACAAGGGTCCAGAAACAATGTTAGGTGATAATGATGATGATTCCTTGCAAGCCTCTTCAAAAGATCACCTTCATCTTCTTTTTATCTTCTTCTCCAAACCAAGATTTGCTCTAAAATAGCCAAGAATCAAGCAAGGAATGAAGGATAGGGTTTTATGAGGTGAAAGAGGGTTTGGAATTTGATAATGAACCCTAAAATGGGTTTAGAGGTGCTTAAATATGAAGGAAACCATAAAAGATCATGGGCTTAGGTTGCATCAGCTCTCACGTCGTGAGACCAATCCTGAAAAAAGTTTTCATATTAGCTCATCTCACGTCGTGGGTCCATATGTCTCACATCGTGAGGCTCCTTTTCTTTTTTTTTTTTTTTCTTTTTTCCAAAATACAACCTTTTGATTCCTTGAAACCCTAATTCGATTCATCCAGAAAAACGGGCATTACACGGACTTGACTGGATCTCTATTACAAGCAGACATTGATCTTAAGTTAACTCAAGGTTTGAGTTCTCAAACCTTGTACGTGCAGATCTTTGCTTTCTCAATAATAAACAACTAATATATAATTAATCCTTTGAGTAATAAATAATTTTATTATAACTATGCACTTGAAAGTTACTACACACTCACTTGGTTAAAGGCGAAAAACTTTAAATTGTCTTTAAATTGTCTAGCCCGAATCTGCGGACGTTACAATATATGTCCAATACATGTCTAGATCTCATTTGGGTAAAAATTTGAAGAAAAGGACATCCAAATTTCATGCAAGGTTGCAAAACCCAACCATTCACTAGATTTGAAGTCCATAACACTCTTAAGGCCCTTATAACCCATAAATTTGCCAACTTTATGGTTTCCATTAAGTCAAACTTGATTAACCAAGGAGGAAAGTGGGACAAAACTTAGATCTAACCTCAAATAAAAATAAAGGAGGAAGCTTTGACACTTACAAGGGTCCAGAAACAATGTTAGGTGATAATGATGATGATTCCTTGCAAGCCTCTTCAAAAGATCACCTTCATCTTCTTTTTATCTTCTTCTCCAAACCAAGATTTGCTCTAAAATAGCCAAGAATCAAGCAAGGAATGAAGGATAGGGTTTTATGAGGTGAAAGAGGGTTTGGAATTTGATAATGAACCCTAAAATGGGTTTAGAGGCGCTTAAATATGAAGGAAACCATAAAAGATCATGGGCTTGGGTTGCATCATCTCTCACGTCGTGAGACCAATCCTAAAAAAAGTTTTCATATTAGATCATCTCACGTCGTGGGCCCATATGTCTCACATCGTGAGGCTCCTTTTTTTTTTTTTCCAAAATGCAACCTTTTGACTCCTTGAAACCCTAATTCGATTCATCCAAAAAAACAGGCATTACACGGACTTGACTGGATCTCTATTACAAGCAGACATTGATCTTAAGTTAACTCAAGGTTTGAGTTCTCAAACCTTGTACGTGCATATCTTTTCTTTCTCAATAATAAACAACTAATATATAATTAGTCCTTTGAGTAATAAATACTTTTATTATAACTATGCACGTGAAAGTTACTACACACTCACTTGGTTAAAGGCGAAAAACTTTTAGTTAAGTATGCGCTCCAAATAACACATCAACCTTTTCTTTTAAAAAGGACCTAAATATAAATATCACTACATTCAATCATCGTTTATATTATTCGCGATTATAGTTATAGTTTCTTAGATTTATCAATACTCTCAAACGAAATACTGATTAGAAACAACCAGGTAAGATCGTATCAGAGGTAAGATCTGTTTGGCATATAAAGATATAATGTTTGGAAAATCCACTTTAAATACCTCATGGATCTGGCTCATCATTCTCGTAAGTATATCGATCAATATAACGACTATTATTATTGATAAATCTTATTTATAAGTTCATAATAATGCTAAAAACATAAATATAAGTTATACTCAAAATAAAGTAAGCATAACTCAAGTTACAAGTAGTTTAGCGAAAAAACGGGAACTATGCGGGCAGAACATCGAAACCAAAAGCTCTATTTCACCCGGCCTTCTAGTACTCCAAAGCTTTGCTACCAGCACCTAATAATTCTTAAGACTGGGCCTCGAAAAATCGAGAGAGTTTGGAAGAGATTAGGAGTGAATTGGCAACCAAATGAGCTAGAAAATGCTTATATTTATAGCATTTTACAGGGGGTGCGTTGCCCCTGCCACATGTCATAATACAACTGCAAGTCATGGGGAGGAAGGGTCTTCATTCGGTGGCGACACGTGTCGCACGGTGCCACATGTCGCTCCCTCGTTGGTTCATATTTAATATTTTTTTGAAAATCATAACTTTCACATATGAGCTTTGTTTTTGATGGATTTTATATGCACACGTTCCTATCGATGAGTACTACAACTTTAATTTAGACTTCGTTGGCAAATTTGCAATTTATGTTTTGTTTAACAGTTCGATAGGCTTACAGTATAAATGGTGTTGTGAAACTCATAACTTCTTCTTATGAGCTCCATTTTTTCACGTTCGTTATATCGTTGATTTCAGATTGAAGAGTACTACAATTTTTATTTAGATTGTTTCGGCTAACAATCAACTGGTTTTTATTTCTATTAATATGTCGTGCATTGCTTTACTATGTCGCACCTGAAACTTTGAAAAATCATAATTTTCTCATACAAAATTAAAGTTAGACGGTTTTTTTTTATCAAAAATTGTCTCTTGACGAATACTACAACGTTTGTGTATATCATTTATCCAAAATACGCTTTTATATTTAATTGTTATTTTAGCTTTTCGTTATGTTTTTAATTGTATCTTTAAATATTATATCGTTATAATATTTATCTGTGTAATATATATATATATATATATATATATATATATATATATATATATATATATATATATATATACATACATACTTATAAAGCTAGCATTTTTCCTTGAACCTCATGCATTTGAAACCCCCATAAAAATTAGCAAACACCTCATGCATTTGAAACCTCCTATTTTAATGAATATTACTAAAAAATCTCTTAATAATGATTAACAATTCAAAGGTTTTATAACTTATATAATATATTTAATAAACAATTAATGGATACTCTACTATAAAAAGGTCAATTTTTTGAGTAGACACACAAATACAAATTACATACAAATTTACAAAGAAAACAAGTTTAAAGTTTTTTGTGTTGGTTTGAGGGATTTGAACAATTTTTCGAGCCATATTACTATGTTGAAGTTTTTAATTTGTAAGTTTGTTATATACTAATTCTTTTTTGTATTTTATTCATTTAAGTATTCTTTTAAGAATATCATTGTATGTTGTGGTTAAAATTTTTATGTAAATTAGATTAGATTCATGTTATCGTTCCTATGTTATGGAAGGTGATATATATAATATTTAATTAACTATTGTATACATGTTTGTATGTTCATGTTGCTTCAAAACAATAATTAATTAAAAATCATGGATATGTCATATTATCCATATTATCCATATAAGCATTTCTTTTAAATGCAAATTGTCTATCTTCATTATATACTTATAAAACTAACATTTTTCCTTTCACCACATTCATTTGAAAATCCCATATATTTTTTCCTTTCACCACATTTATTTGAAACTCCTATGACTATTCAATTTCTTTCTAATAATAATTATAATTTGGTTAATTATGTTAAATAAATATCAAATCTAAAGTATAATCATACATAAAATAAATTTCAATATTAAAATAATATCTTTACTTCTGCATATAAAGTTATGTTTTTTAACTTTTAACATCTAATATTTAATTTATTAGTTTTAATATATTGTTGGATGTAAACCATTATCATTTTAACGATACAATTTTGAAAATTTTGTATAAAATACTTAAACTATTAATTTAAATATACATAACATTACAATGTAAAGTTAAATACAAATTTTAGTTTAACTTAAACAACCAAAGAACATTTTGTAAATAGTTACAAGTGATAAATTATAGTGTCTTTCTAATAATGATTATAAGTTGGTTAATAATATTAAAAGAAATATCGAACCTAAAGTGTCATTATAAATAAACTAAATTTCAAGTTTAAAATAATGTATTTACTTCTAAGTATAAAGTTATGTATTTAATGTTTAACCTATTATAATTAATTTATTAGATTTAATATGTTGTTATATGTAAACCACTATCAATTTAAAGCTACAATTTTTGAACAGTTTAGACAAAATACTTCAAATTTTAACTTAAATATAACATTATAATGTCGACTTAAATATAAATTCCATTTCCACTTAAAAAACCAAAGATATTACCTTTAAAATCAAAAAGTAATGTTTGATTTTTCTAAATAATTATAATGATAGAATTTAAAACATTAAGCAAATAAATTTTAAAAAATTAATTAACAATAACAACTATAAATAATATTAAACCATATATTACATTTAATTTTATTCATATATAACTCACAGGTAGAAGTCATTCAAACGATTGAGATTATGAAGTTATAATAGATGTATATATATTATTATATAATTCAAAATAATAAATATATTATATCAATTTAGTATACAAATTATTATATCAAACTTAACAACAATGTTATTGTTATATTTAAAAAAAAAAAACATATATTTGTAAAGATTTCAACTATATTGGTGTTTCTGCGCAACGCGCGGTCTTTCGCCTAGTATCACTTTATATTTTAGTATATGTTTAACATTTTAAATATAATAATAAGTGTTTTTTAAAAGTTTCTTTCACTTATTAATAATAATAAGTGGTTTTAAAATTATTAAGCAATAATTATAAATAATAAAATCAAATTACATGGATATATCATATTATCCATGCATGTCTCTTTTGAAATTCAAATTGTCTATCTTATCACTTTATTATTTAGTGTATGTTTCACATTTTAATAATAATACTAAGTGTTTCTTAAAAGTCTTCTTTAACTTATTAATAATAATAAGTGGTTTAAAATTAATGAATAACAATTTTAAATGATAAAAACATCAAATTATAAATTACATCTAGCTATAAATAAATTTTTCCTTGAACCTCATGCATTTGAAACCCCCATAAAAAATTGCAAACACCTCATGCATTTGAAACCTCCTATTTTAAAAGTCTCTTAATAATTATTAACAATTCAAATGTTTTATAACTTATATAATATATTTAATAAACAATTAATGGATACTCTTGTTGGATTAGATGTCTAAGCCCATAACTACTATTAGTATGTACTTGACCCGAGAGTAGCATGGTCCATTTGGGTTGCATATCATCAGGACAATTTGTTAGGATGGACTTTTGAGAGAAGGTTATTTATGGTTTATTAATATATTATAAGTTATAATATATTAATATGAAATCATATGTTTTAATTAGTATCGATCAAGAATTAATTTGGAATTAATTTGTGATCAAAAGAGACTAATAAAATATATGGGGACTAATTATGATAACTAGTTATATTTATATGTGTTGGGCTTATGATCCATGTTGGACCAAGTTTATGTATGGATACATAAAGAGTTGGGCCACATGAACCATGGATCATAAAACCCATGGGTATGGATTATGGGTTATACCCATGACCCTTGGAATCCTACATATAAATAGGTTACTCCATAGCCAAAATCACTACTTCTTTTCTTAGAGAAATATGGAGGTGTTTTGGTGCATGGAATTCTCTCTCAAGAGCCACCTTTGTCCTAGGTATGTTGTGATTCCATTTGATGCATTTCATACTATTGGTGCTAAGCTCTTAAGGCCAAATACATCAAGACTTCAAGCCACATAAAAGGTATGTTTCCATAACTAGTATATTATATGGTTTATGTCAAATGCATGCTAGTTATAGGTTTAATGCCTTAGAAACCATTTGCATGTATAATTAGTGAAAACATAGATCCAAGGTATTTAGGATTGTATGTGCACCATAGGATGTTGTATTATACCAAAACCCAACAATGGTATCAGAGCCATGGGTTGTTTTCTACTATATTTGATGCAAATGTATTTTTTTTTCAACTTGATGAAAAAAAAAAAAGAAAAAAAAACATGAAGTTTGTCAAATTTTATGATAATTACTTAATTTTATGAAAAATTCGTTATTTGTAAAATTTGAGTCACTTTACTACAAGAGTTGAATTAGATCAATTTATTAAAAGATAGAATGATATGATTATTTTATTTGTTTTAAAAGTTTGATCTAAGTGGTTTTAAGGAGTTACAAATTTTGTCATAAAATTTTGAAACTCAAAAGTTTTTTTTTTAAGTTATGATCTTAAGAGTTTTGAAACTTCCATAAGTTATGGATGTGAAATGTCTCATTTATTAACTCTTTAGGTTATGAAGTCCAAGAGTCTTCAAAGATAATTGTCAAAGTTTCAAGATTTGTATTAGTTTATATGATTATCTAATTTCTTGAAATTGTTGATGTGAATTATCTTTACTTATGAGTTTAATCTAGATCATAGAAAAATTATTTGATTATTGTGTTAATTGGAATTTTTGATCTTAATGGTTTTTATGAACTCCATAACTTGTCCTCAAGTTATGGAAAGTGAAGAGTTTTTCTTTTTAAAGTGTCATTAAGTCTCATAGGTTATGAAAATAGAAGAGTCTATTTTTAATGTCATCATTAAATGATTTAATGTCTTCTATAACTTGTCCTCAAGTTATGGAACTTGAATTTTTTTTTCATTAAACTTTAATTAAACTCATAAGTTATGAAAAAGCCAAGAGTTTTGAAAGTTTTCAAAACTTGTCCTCAAGTTTTGGAATTTGTAAAATTACCCCCCATGTATACTTTAATTCCAAGCTAGACATTAGAATTTTAAAAGTTAAAATTCAACCCTTATACTTTATAATATTATAAGTTAATAATATTTATATATATGTATAAGAGTAAAGTCAGTCTTAGCATTAGTATGCCTCATTCACGAAACCGGTCTATAATGGTGGTATAAGGTTACTGCCTATAAAATGGCAGTTTAATGGATGTCCACTCTCACCCACCGCTTCCTTGACCGGTGGGGGTCGTTAGCCGAACGGGTAGGACAAGGACTATAACTCTCCCTTCATTAAAAGTATTAATGATAAATACTAAGTAACTAAACCTTTTATAAATACTCAATCTTAGTTACTTAGGAAAATGTGAATAAGGTGCTAATCCATGAAATTACACTTTACACTTTGTTTAAGTCGGTTAGTGGAGCGTGTGTGGTTAACCGGCACACTAACTCGTATTTAACAAGGTAGTAAAAGGGTAACTTAATGTTTATCATAGTATCGATGGAGCGTGTGTGGTTAACTGGCATATCGATTGAGGGGTAAACACTTAAGGGTACCAAGTAATTTGCATGGTTACTTCACACCTTGTTTTGTGATCCTCGGCATCCCAGTCACAAAACCAGAAGGGCACACTCGAGATTGAAAATGCCATTGAAAAGTTCAATGAATCTCAAAAGATCTAGGAGTTTCAAATCCAATTAAAAACTAATAAATTATTTTGTTTTTTCATGGTGGAAATTAGTGAATTTTCATTCATCTACCTTTAAATATTTTATAGCTTGGATTACGGCATCCCTCTTCCAATTTATAAAAGTATTGTGTTGGGTCCTAGCCTTAATATTTCATATTGGGTGTTATATTAAGGACTTTAAATCAACTATCTTGAATATCTCCCAAAAGATGTCTAGTTCAGACATTTATGATCTTCCCAAATATCTTGGAACTTCACTTCCTCCACCTCCTCCAATTATTCTCCCTAACCCACAAGTTCAAGGTCACTCAAGCCCTATTGGCAATGCAAGATCTAGGTGTGATCACATCTTGGAGATGAAGTTACATACTGACAAGCCGGGAGAGTTGGGTGTCAAAGTCTTAAGAAATTTAGTGGTCCAATCATTTTCTAAGTTACATAGGTGAGTTCCTTGGGACTCCTATGAAATAGACTATGACAAGACCCTTAATGATCTTATATATTTGCTTGGTGTTGCTAAATCAGAAATGATTTAGTGTACTAGTAAAGCAAATTTGATTAGGAGATCAACTTCCCAAAACTTTATGGACAGGGACAATAGTGACACAGGAAATCCAGAAAAGCATTCTCTTCCCAATGGAAAGGGATCGGCCATAGTCAACTCGGTTGACCAAATGGTAAAGAGAACCTAAATCTGAGATAGTCCCATGTACTATTACCTAAGGATCCATATGGTCCTATTGCCAAAAGGAAAGGGCATTGGTTGCGAAGCTGTCAATTTTACCTGAAAGATCATAAGGCTAGTAAAGTCAATAAGTTTGACTCTATTTCTAGTAAGGTCCACTATCTAACTCGGTTAAGTTTCTATTATGAGATTCTTATTACAAGATGTGACTGGGTCACATGTTGATGTTTAAGAATCAAAGGAAAAGTTAAGGAAACTTAAAGAAAGAGTATGTTGAATCTGATCGCGAAGATGGATTTCTATCGCTTGATTGAAGATTGGATTCTTGAGCTACTCTTAGGAGTTATGATAGATTGCTAGGAAACAAGTAATAACATAGTTTTCATTTCAAGTTACATTGTAAGGAAAAAGTTTTCTCCATATTTTAAAATAAATCAAAGTTTGTTTTACTTTAATTTTATCTCCTTACAATGGCATTCACGAAAACTTGATGTTTGTATGTTTATAGCAATATTGGAAATATGAATTTGATTCGTTCATTTGTGGTAGTGTCTAAATTTACCAAATAAGGAAAGATTCTCATCATCCAAGTTTCAATTGGACCGAAACTTGGAATCATGCAAGTTGTATAGTATGATGAATGAGAACTTTCGAGCACTGAAAAAGTTAAGACTAACTAGTTGTTTACATGGATGTGTGAGTCAAGAGAAGGACTAAGGGATCAAGTACACTTTCTTGTGTACTTATCAATGTCCACCACAAAAGATGGATAAGACTATTCGTCATGATTTACTAAGGTTTAGTAAATATGATTATACTTACAAGCTTAAGTATAATTCTGAAACATTGGAAAATTTTCAATGTATGACAGAACGAATAATAAGAATCAAATTAGGCAGAAGGATAAAAGTTTCTCAAATCTGAAAAGATGGGAGAGTACTTTAGTATCATGTTTTAAGGTCATTTTAATGATTTTGAGACCTTATCACAATTCATCCTCTAAGTACATTCTGATATTTAAGAAGGGGAGTTATGAATTTTTGAAGTGGTTACATCAAGAAGATGATTCATACTTCATTCCAAAACAATTCATAGAGTTATACTCTAAGATTGTAACTTGAGTAACATGTCTTAAAGAAGGTGTAAAACACTTGTCAAATGTAAGAGTAAAAGTTTTCTACTCTTGTACATTTGAAATTGGTAAGTTGTGATGTTTTGGATAAAACAAAGACCAACTAAGGCTAATTGTGTTAAGTGTCTGTCTTGATTAGAATCCACACTATCTCTTGAATATTTGGCAAGAAATCCGTATAGGTCAAGGAGACAGTGGGAGTCTAAAAGATCCTGAAAAGGGTTTCAAGAAGTAATCAAGAATAAAACCTGTATTTCATCGCTAGCACACAAGTAGAGGTTTATAACCTATCGTGCTGACATTTTTGTGCCCATTCTAGTTAAGTTGGCTATACATTTGAGTTCTACATGTTCTCAATTGTTTGCATAACTACTTGGAAGCAATGACAGGCCCTTGAGCTACCAGGTGGCAAGAAGTTAAAATTGCACAAGTTCAATCCATATGAGTTTGGATTTGTCACTATCCTTGTCTTGTGACTATGGTTTTGACAATTCACTTGGATAAGAACACATACACCATTAAATCTAAGTGTCATAAGGTTTCTCTTCGATTCATGAAAATGATGGTAAGGAAACTCTTTCACTGAGTAGATTTTGAGTAGATAGCAATTGTGGGAATGACAAAAGGTCTAAATATTATGATTACGGCATCCCTGTTCATAATTGTTTAGACGCACATGTGAGATATCTAAGAGAGGTGTATGATATTGATAAAGTCTTATCAAGGCAATCTAGTATCAGAAATCTGAACTTTGGTAAGAAAGTCAATAAAGTATTGATTTCTAGAAGTTCAGTTGATTTCTGGGTACATGTTAAAGCTAGTGGGAGCATAAGTGTTATGCTAATAATCATCATGTTAGTGGGAACATGATAATTATGATAAGTATTGCAAGTTAGCAATGTTAATTATAGAAAACAAAAGTTTCAATTCGTGAGGTTGCAGGGTGTAACGCCTGTGTTTCTGGGCCTGTCATTAATGATGATATAATAGTCTAGGTTAACCTTTGTAACCCGTTTTGAAATAATAGAAGTGTATTATTTGAGTATTATGTGTTTTGTGCTTAATTGCTTAATTATGTGGTTTGATTAATTAAGAATAAAAATAAGCATCAAAATTTAAATGTAAAATAAACTTGATATCTTTGGATAATGTTGTGATAGTTGAAACAAGGTTTCCGAAGATATAAAGAATGCCGAAATCCGAGTTATAACGAAGAAGTTATGACCTGTCGAAGTTTCGCGACAGAACCGGCAACACTGAATGACGTAAAAATTGAAATTTACGTTAGAGCGATATTTAGCCTTAGTGATCTAAACGAGAATCGAAGATCTCGTTGTTAGTATCGAAGCGATAAAAAGTTAGGCGAGAATGGACGTCAAACGAAGAAGTTATGAATTTATAACGAAATTTTCTATCCCGGCCTATTAAAAATAAATAATAAAAATAATGTTAAAATTTGCCGACGGAGTCTAAACGAAAGTTGTAGAGTGTAGTCTCACCTTCCCCTGGATATAAAGAACGTCGAAAATGGAGTTCGTATGAAGAAGATATGAATTTTCGAAGTTTATTAAATAATTAATAATTAAATTTAATTATCAAATCCGGCATTATCCGAAGAGGAGTCACCGGACTCATCCGAAGTACGCCCCGCGTACCCGAGGTATGTCGACACTCGCACTCGAGGACTTCGGATACGTAAGCAGTGACGATTTCGGACCAGTACGCCCCGCGTACTCTGAGGCTCCAGCCTCCTATAAATAGGATGCGAGGCTGTCGAGTTCCTTTGCTATTTTTCTCTCTTCTCTCTCCCGTTTTGCATCGAATTGTGTGCCAGAAGTACCCCGAAGCCCCGGTAATATTACCGAGTCCCGAAGCAAGTCCTGAGATCCCGAAGATCCCGAGAAGTGCGGTTCCCGAGCCGAAGCTCTGCCCGCGAGAAGTTCGATTTTTG
This sequence comes from Lactuca saligna, assembly GCF_052625555.1. Taxonomy (NCBI): domain Eukaryota; kingdom Viridiplantae; phylum Streptophyta; class Magnoliopsida; order Asterales; family Asteraceae; genus Lactuca; species Lactuca saligna. The sequence continues at coordinate 282,647,653 of NC_136421.1, read as the reverse complement.
TAGAGATCTTCCAGATCTGATGAGGATTACTACTTCTACGAGCCGTAGTGCTGTCCGATCATCTTCTGATCAAGTGAACGTGTAGTTACTTTCTTCTAACGCATAATTATGAAGTATTTTATACGAAATGCGTGTTATGTGTATATTTTTTTGTTATGTGTGTGAATGTATATTCACTTTCTTCTATCTTATAGATCTGATTATTTCTCTACGAAATACGTGTTATGTGTGTGTGTGCCTCATATGTTATGTGGAAAATGTATTGATTGTGCATGCTATATAGGTTTTGAAACTATGTATAAAAATGTATATTTTATCTACTAATATGTTGGGTAGAACATGGGTAGATAGTTGGTGTGTAATAAACAGATGAGAGGCCTCGATGTTGTTTTGGATCCGGTCATCTAGCAGAATTTAGATGACGACCACAGACTTTTCTAGACAGCCCAGTGGAACGCTATCAGGCTCATAACCTGTAGGTGTTAATGAACTTGGGTGTTCATTCACTGTATTCCATCCCCCTCATGGTTGCCTTATTTGACTTATATTGCTGAGGAACCCCCGAAGCATGTGTTGTCACCCCGATGAAATATTCTTAGACTAGGTCCCTTGTGTTAGTTGTTTTAGGGACGTAAAGTGAGAATAACGGGAATGGGTAATTGGGTTATTGTTGATTGGTGGAATTAAATATAATTATTTATTGTGGGTTGAAAACCCTAGGTGCTCACCAGGCTCCCAAGCCTGACCCACTCAATTTTATTTGTATTACAGGAAGTGGCGCGACGGCGTAAGATGGATGAACCATCAAGTTGTTTTGTTTACAAGTCTGTATATGTATATATTTGTTGAATGACTTGTAATGTTATCGTTTATGCTTATTGGTCTGTATCGGAACATGACACCCCGAGTTTTGATTATATAATGAAAATACATTTCTTTTATGAAATGATTTGGTAAACATTGTTTTATCATGTTTTGTTTTTGGGAACAAATTCCGCAACTCTTTCAAATCAAAAGGATTTACTCTGAAATTATTTTAAAAGCATAAATGAAAATCGGTTTTTTCTGGCCGAGATTTTGGGGATGTCACACAGGGGTTGAAAAAGTTTTTTTGCTATAATTAAGGGAGAGGAAATTATACTTCATCTCAAATCTAAAAGCTTAGATTGAGGTCTTAATCATATTTAGTCAAGAATATATATGAATTTCATGTTGGGATGACTCAACATAAGGAAATTCTATATATGGGTTCATTATTTGCGTTCTAAAATTCGATTATGATTACGGCATCCCTTTTCATAATCTGAATTATAAGAACTTGGCAAATAGAAATTGAAATATTATAGCAAAAGACTGGTTTAGTCTTTATGTGAGACATCATGAATCGTGTCCCATATGCTTCGGATATAGGATCGATTACATCTGCTATATTCACTCTTTCTAATTTTTTCCAAATGCCTAGGGCATGAAGAAGGGAAAAAGGTCTAGAAATTGATATGACTAAAATGATTAAGCAATTGTTGAGGATAATCTAAGGTTTACCAAAGATTGGTTGCTCAAGGACAGTTGGAAGTATAGTATTAATTCTGGAAGGGCCATATTGACATAATTTGTAAGGAGGCAACTCTTGTTCAGAAGTGATAGTCAAAATGGAATATGGAAATGCTTCAAAGTTAGAAAGTATTCAATCTGTATGATTAGGAAACTTAATGCAAGAAGGATGTTTCCAAGGAGTTGATCTCCTTTGGAATACTCTGTAATGATTGTTGCCAAGTCTTTGTGAATTTGTGCATAATCATTACAAGAGGATCAATGCATATAAGTTTCGAATCTAACAGATTTCAGTAAATGGCATGAATTTGGAATTCTTGCATTTGCAGTAAGATTTGGGACTGTGAAATGAGAATCATTGGAGTTATGTTCAATTGATCTGTTTCATAAAGTAAAGATCATAGACAAACATAGTATGCATACTTGGTGTGTGGCATGACTAGTGTTTAGAAAAACATAGTGTACATGCTTGGAGCATGAGACAACTATTGTTTTAATTCAAGAATAAAGTTGATAGTTGAAACAGTATAAAATGAATAATGTGTAATCATATGGTGATAAATAAAAGGTGTTTTATTTATATTCATAAGTTCTGAGACCATATTGGATTCGATTATTATTGTGTTTCACTTTGCATGTTTTGACTTCCAGGATAACTAGGTCATTGTTCTGATTGACTAAGTTATTCAAACCATCCACAATCGGTCATATGCTGGAAGTAGATATGAATCAAGACTGTCATGGGTTGGGTTTGTAGAGGTATAAGATGTTGGACAAGCTGGTGCTACAACACTCATGAGTGCTCATAAGTTCTGAGTATTGGATTCAACTCGCGCTCATTGGAATCACTTCATGGATTTTATCACGAGTGATCATGAGATGATAATATCTTATATTCTTCAAACCTAGAGATATGAGTTGTTACTATGAGTTGGTTATACATTGATTGCACGAAAACACATTGGTAACTTGATGTTATAAAACGTGCCTTTGTGTATGATTCAACAAGTAGTAAAACAAGCCATATGAGTCGAAGTTTATCCATTCCTTTTACCTTCGGGATAAAAGCGATATCTATGGGCCCCTCGATGATTTGATGATGACAAATGGAAGTGCTCGGTCGAGCCAGGACTGATTTTATTTGTTCAATTAGTCAGTCGTCATAAATCGGAAATCGGGAAACAACAAATGGACAGAGAGAATGATTATAATCCATGTCTCAGTCCATATGATATCTAGAATGGAGGAATATATGATCCCTTATCTAATGGATGCGTCATTGATTTGTTCAGAGTTTGACAACGACTTTAAGAGCTACAATTGCTAGTCGAGTTATGAAGTCGTACTTGCAATAATAGTTTTAGACTTATCCAAGTGGGAGACTGTTGGATTAGATGTCTAAGCCCATAACTATTATTGGTATGGACTTGACCCGAGAGTAGCATGGTCCATTTGGAATGCATATCATCAGGACAATTTGTTAGGATGGACTTTTGAGAGAAGGTTATTTATGGTTTATTAATATATTATAAGTTATAATATATTAATATGAAATGATATGTTTTAATTAGTATCGATCAAGAATTAATTTGGAATTAATTTAGTGATCAAAAGAGACTAATAAAATCTATGGGGACTAATTATGATAATTAGTTATATTTATATGTGTTGGGCTTATGATCTATGTTGGACCAAGTTTATGTATGGATACATAAAGAGTTGGGCCACATGAACCATGGATCATAAAACCCATGGGTATGGATTATGGGTTATACCCATGACCTTTGGAATCCTACATATAAATAGGTTACTCCATAGCTAAAATCACCACTTCTTTTCTTAGAGAAACATGGAGGTGTTTTGGTGCATGGAATTCTCTCTCAGGAGCCACCTTTGTCCTAGGTGTGTTGTGATTCCATTTGAGGCATTTCATACTATTGGTGCTAAGCTCTTAAGGCCAAATACATCAAGACTTCAAGCCACATAAAAGGTATGTTTCCCTAACTAGTATATTATATGGTTTATGTCAAATGCATGCTAGATTTAGGTTTAATGCCTTGGAAACCATTTGCATGTATAATTAGTGAAAACATAGATCCAATGTATTTAGGGTTGTATGTGCACCATAGGATGTTGTATTATACCAAAACCCAACAACTCTACTATAAAAAGGTTATTTTTTTAGTAGACACACAAATACAAATCACATACAAATTCACAAAGAATAAAAGTTTAAAATTTTTTGTGTTGGTTTGAGGGATTTGAATAATTTTTCGAGCCATGTTATTATGTTGAAGTTCTTAATTTGTAATTGTGTTATATACTAATTCTTTTTTGTATTTTTTTTATTTAAGTATTCTTTTAAGAATATCATTGTATGTTGTGGTTGAAATTTTAATGTAAATTTGATTAGATTCATGTTATCATTCATATGTTATGAAAGGTGATATAGATAATATTTAATTAACTACTGTATACATGTTTGTATGTTTATGTTACTTCAAAACAATAATTAATTAAAAATCATGGATATGTCATATTATCTATATTATCCATGTAAGCATTTTTGAATGCAAATTGTCTATCTTTTCACTTTATATTTTAGTATACGTTTAGCATTTTAATATAATAATAAGTGTTTTATAAAAGTTTCTTTCACTTATTAATAATAATAAGTGTTTTAAAATTAATAAGCAATAATTATAAATAATAAAATCAAATTACATGGATATATCATATTATCTATGCATGTCTCTTTTGAAATTCAAATTGTCTATCTTATCCCTTTATTATTTAGTGTGTGTTTCACATTTTAATAATAATATTAACTGTTTCTTAAAAGTCTTCTTTAACTTATTAATAATAATAACTTGTTTAAAATTAATGAATAACATTTTTAAATGATAAAAACATCAAATTATAAATTACATTTAACTATAAATAAATTGTATTTTAAATGAACATCATTATTGAAATTAGAAAATGATCGCATAAGTAAAAATATATTTAATCAATAATAATAATTGTTAAAAATAATACTAAATAGATAATTATATTTAATTATATTAATGAGGAATGTGTGTTGATCTCAATGAATACTATTGTTCAAAATAATATATATATATATATATATATATATATATATATATATATATATATATAAATTAGTATAAAAATATTATCTCAAAGTTAATGTCAATAACATAACCATTTTAAACATATATTTTTCAATATTTTAACAATATATATATATATATATATATATATATATATATATATATATATATATATATATATATATATATATATATATATATATATATATATATATAAGAACACTTGGTAAACACATTACATGTAAGAAAATTTCTTGTTTTTTTATTTATAATACAATTGACATTAATTCAATAACGTAAATGATGACGATTTGTCTAACAAAAAATGCAGACGTTACATATACGTACTTGCTCAGATACATGGTTTTATGGTTTTAGACGTATAATCCCATACATACTATAAATGTACGACGTGCTTAGATACAAGTTTTTAAAACGTATAATATTATTGGTGGCCCGCCAGGTATTCCTGATTAATTGAATCGGGTTACGTTCTATCTATTTACCGGTTCAACAAAAATATAACCACACTTACAGTCATTTCGTACATGTGTGCATTAATGATAATGTCAAAACACACACACACACACACACACACATATATATATATATATATATATACACACACACACACACACACTAACCGTTTACCCGTGCCAAGTGAAGATTGTGAATATTTTTTCATAAATTAATTTTTAGAGACGATTAGTTTTTATGTGCAATTTTGTTTAAGAGCCTTGTTTTCATCATAAATGATATTGTTTACAGATAATTTTATTAAACACCGTTATGAAAGATAAACAGTTCTGTTACAATGAAAATTAAAATGTTAGAAACTGATATCAAAAGATTTATCAAGTCTAATAGTTAACGATGATGAAAACGGATATGGTATTGGTGTCGGTTTCGGTTTCGGTTTTGGTTTTACTAAATTATGATGGATTTAGTACTCTTGTAGTCGAAAGGTGTAGCCCAATATTCAGTTTGTGAGCTCAAATAAAACCTGTCCATTTAATCCTTTTAGCCCTATTGATTAAAAGATTTAGCCCAACCGAATCCAAAGATTTAAGCCCAGTTATAAATTGGCCCAAAAATAAATTAATCCTTATTTGATGAGAGAAAACAAACACAATATTCTTTTTTTCTTTCTTTCTTTGTTCTCGGTGGTTCTCGATTAAAACGAGGTCGTGTAAGGTGGTTCTAGAGATCTCACAAACGGAAGGAGGCGGCAGCAACAAATAGTTTTTTTCGACGAATAGTTTTGAAATGGCGATTAGTTTTTTTTTGTATATGAAGAATAGTTAAAAATGTATGTTCTCTATCTTCAATTAGTTTCTAGTGGGGGTGAGCAAAAACCATACCGCAACTAAAATTAACCGCAAAAACTGCATAAACCACAACCGCAATAAAACCGATGGTGATGTTTTCTGTTTTTCAAAAACCGCAAATTTACGGTGCGATGTGGTTATTAGTTTTCAAAAACCGCAAAAAAACTGCACCACACCGCATATATTAGATACAACTTTTTTTTATTAATTATTAATATATTAAATATTAAAAATAAGACAAGTTTCATGAATGAAAGATAAATAACATACTAGAAGATAAAAGTATGGTTTTTTGTTATGTTTAACTTTGAAAAAATGGTGAAATTATACAATTTTAAGAAATTTATTGTTAATTACTATTGATTTGACGTTTTTAAGATATTAATTATTTGAGATTTAAGTTAATTGTCTTATAAATTATGGTTTTTTTTTTATTATTACAAGTAATATGTTTAAACTCTTAAAACCGGTTGACGTCTAAATTGTGATTAAAAACCACACAAAATAACTGCACCAAATCTATACGGTTAATAACCGTAACACAGAAAAAACAAAACCGCACTGCAATAATAATCGTCTAACCGTACCGCAAAAATAATCGCGCCAAGCGGTTTTAAAAATGGATTAACCGCATTTGCGGTTAATGGTGAGGTTTTAGCTAATAACCGCATTGAACCGCACCGCGCTTACCACTAGTTTCTAGGAGGCGATTAATTACTTTTCCACACGTGTTTACAATGCATGACACAAAAACATATTTATACATTGCGATGCAGCAACAACAAATAGTCTTTTCGGTTCGTTTTGGGTAAATAGATTGCTTTGACAATACTAAATCTATCTATTTATATATCTTATAAAACTAACATTTTTCCTTGAACCTCATGCATTTGAAACTCCCAAGACTATATACAAACATTTTTCTTCAAAACACATTCATTTGAAACCCCCATCTTTTAACTAATATAACTAAAAATTCTTCTTAATAATGATTTAACATTCAAATGTTTTATCACTTATATTATGTTTAATAAGCAGTTAATGAAACGTTTACTATAAAAAGATCAATTTTTGGATAGATATGCATACAAATCACATACAAACTTCGTAAAGAAAACAAACTTAAAGGTTTTTGTGTTGGTTTGAGGTCTTATGACCACTTTTGGAGATATATTATTATATTATAGCTTTTAATTTGTAAGTTTGTTATATACTAATTATTTTTATATTTTTCTTGGTTTTGGATTCTTTTAATACAATTGTTGTATGTTGTGCTTTAATCGTTGATATATATTAGATCATATAGATGTTATCAATCATATGTTATATACTGTGATGCGGATAATATTTAATTAGGTATGTTAAATATTTTCGTTTGTTTTGTATCGCTTCAAAAAAACAAATAACTAAAAGTCGTGAATATTTTAAAATTTCTATGTAAATTTGAAAGATATGTTTTTCTTTTTACCGCATGTATTTGAAACTTTAATTATTTTTCAATTTTTTTCTAATAATGATTATAGATTGATTAATAATGTTAAATAGGTGAAAAACGCTAATTGTAATCCTAAAATTAACTAAACTTGAATATTAAATTATCATATTTTACTTATACTTAGTTTTGATATGTTATTTTTTAAATTATCAGTTTAAAGTTACAAATTTTGAATAATTTATATAAAATATTTAAATTGTTAATTTAAATACAATGTTAAAGTATTAACTCAAATGGAAATTTCAATTAAACTTAAAGAAAATCCAATGACTATTTTGTAAATAGTTATAAGTTATAAATTATAGTGTTAAACGTAAAAACTAAATTGTAATCCCAAATCAAAAAAAATATTTCCTAAAACTATTTGTATAAACATTAATAATTTCTAAATAAGTATCTTACAAATAACATACAATGATAATAGTTAAAACTTAAAAGTAATATTGTTATCTATAAAAACAAAAATAATGTTTGACGATTTAGATAACTACAATAATATAAATTAAAAGTTAATCAAATGTAGTTTTTAAAATCTATTTTTTTTAACTAATTAACCATAACAACAACTATAAACAATATTAATTTATATACTCTATTTAAATTTATTTATGAGTAACATGCTGATAGAATAGACGATTAAGCATATATAGTTTTAATAGATTTAATATGATCGTATAATTCGAAATAATCAATATTTTATATTAAATTAGTATAAGAATTATCATATCAAAGTTAATTATGACACTTTTATATTTAAACAACATATATTTTAAATTTATATAAATGAGATTTTTTTATTTGCACCACATGCATTTGAAACCTCTCTGTTTTTTCATTTTCTTTCTAATAATTATTATAAATTGTTCGATAATGTTAAATTAATGCAAAAACTATATTTTAATCATAAATTAACTAAAATATAATATTTAAATATTATATTTTACTTCTATTTTTAAAATTATGACTATAATTTTTTAAAATATTATAGTTAACTTATTAGTTTAGATATTTTGTTGTAAGTGAACAATTATTATTTGAAAGTCACAATTTTAGCATAATTTATGATTTTATGTAATATAGTTAAATTATTAAATTCAATATAATGTTAAGCCGTTAACTTAAATCAAAATTTCAGTTAAACTGAAAAAAAAAATCGATATACTATTTCTATAAATAGTTAAAAGTGATAAGTTATAATGTTAAATCTAAATTGTAATCCTAAATTAAGAAAAAAAAAAAAAAAAAAAAAAAAAAAAAAAAAAAAAAACCATGGAACTATTTTTTATAATCATTACAAATTTTCAAATAATTAGCTTAAATACAACTTACAATAAGAATAGTTAAAAGTAATATTATATAAAAAAAATTATAATGTTATCTTTAAAAACAAAAATAATGTTTGTTGTTTTAAATAATTACAATAAAAGAAACTAAAAATATCCATCAAATAAATTTTAAAACAGTTAAATTTCTGAAACCACATTAAAATAATTAAGAGTTTTCAAATACGTTATTTAAAATAACTTACAACAACAATTGTTAAAAGTAACATTATAAAAAAAAAGTTATATTGTTACCTTTAAAAACAAAAAACAATGTTTGATGTTTTAAATAATTACAATGATAGAAATTAAAATCGTAAGCAAATAAACTTTTTAAAATTAACTAATCATAACATCAACTATAAATATCAGTAAACGATATATTATATTTAATTTTATTCATGAGTAACCTGCATATATAAGCAATTGAGACAATTGAGATTATAGAATTTTAAAATATGTTTACATTATCATATAATCCAAAACAAACAATCTTTATATCAACCTATTATAAGATTTATTATATAAGAGTTAACAACAACGTCATCGATATATTTAAAAAAAACATATATTAATTAGGATTTCATTATATACTTATAAAGAAAATATTTTTCCTTTCACCACATTCATTTGAAACTCCCATGCATTTTCCCTTTCACCACATTCATTTGAAACTTTCATGACTTTTCAATTTCTTTCTAATAATGATTATAAGTTGATTAATAAGGTTAAATAAATATTAAACCTAAAGTGTAATCATATATAAACTAAATTTCAATATTAAAAGAATATATTTTCCTCTACTTATAAAGTTATATTTTGAACTTTTAACATATTATACTTAATTTATTAGGTCTAATATATTATTGTATGTAAACTATTCTCATTTTAAAACTACAACTTTTGAACAATTTGTATAAAATACTTAAAATATATAGGGACTTTATTGCAGTTTTCCAATAATTATATTGTTACCTTTAAAATAAAATAAAAATGTTTGATGTTTTAAATAATTATAATGATAAAAATTAAAACATTAAACAAATAAATTTAAAAAAAATTAATTAACAATAACAACAACTATAAATAACAATTAACCATATATTATATTTAATTTTATTAATGTGTAACTCGCGGGTAGAAGTCATTCAAACGATTGAGATTATGCAGTTATAATAGATGTATATATTATCATATAATTCAAAATAATCAATACATTATATCAATTTAATATACAAATTATTATATCAAATTTAACCACAAAGTTATTGCTATATTAAAAAAACATATATTTATAAAAGAGAAATTAAATTGATTCCTACTTTTTATACCTACAAATGTTCCTACCAAATAAAATTATGACAAGTGTCATCTTTCCATATTTTTTAAACTAAATCATTAAGACTATATTAGGAATATATCAAATACAATTAAATTGAATGGTGATTTGTCATAATTTTAATGGGTAGGAATAATTGTAGGAATAAAAGGTAGGAGGCAATTTAATTTCTCTTTATAAAGACTTCAATTATATAGGTGTTTCTACGTAAAACGCAGACATTTGCCTAGTTGTATAATGAACATTATATATCATTTTTTTTAAACCAAAAACCCACCGGTAAAAATGGAGAAAATTAGTGATTTATATATAACAAAGTAACCACACACAAAACAAAGTTAGAGCAGATTCATGAATTAATTAGTTTTTTCTGGGTGGTTAAACCATTCAAATACACCTATTATTTATGTACACATTTGTATTCAAATACGGTTTACAATTTTGTTTTAGAGTTTATGGTTTTGGATTGTTCTTTATTAACTTCATATAGGTTTCAAATTATGCCCTTGTTTTAGAGTTTATGGTTTTGGATGGTTCTTAATTAACTTCATATAGGTTTCAAATTATGCCATTTACCTTTTTCTTATCTTTTACCATTTTGACTTTCAGTTTATATAAATTTAAACATAGTTGTTACACTCAATTAATCGTACGTCACTCTAACAAATATTATTTTATTAATGTAATGAAAGTTACACAAATGATGTATCATATATTATTTTTTTTCTTTTCCACTACTATCCATGTTAGACTGAGGTTGGTTTTCACTTCCATCTTGGACAAAAGCATCAGTTTGATAGTCAAAATCCCAAAAGTCATTCATCTGAGCTTGGTTTAATTCATCCATCTTAGCTTGGTTTTCTTCATCCATCTGAGCTTGGTTTTCTTCATCCATCTGAGGTTCATTGACATCATGCATGTCAGTGCCAGTGACTCCATCAACATTGCTTTGTAGTATTTGTTGGTAGAGTCCAATATCAAAATCAGTAGCTGCCTCAACAAAGTCTTTAGCTATCTGCTCAGTCTCACCAATATCATCAAAGTATATTTTCTTACTGCAAGATGCCATCACTCCATCCTTTTGCTCATAACCCTTCTCCTATTATATCCAGGTGATAAGGATACGACTTAAACTATTTCATTGACTTGGATTTCAGGTTGGTTTGCTTGAGTGGGCACCACATCAACTAAATTATTAGTAAACTATTTCATTGACTTGGATTTCAGGTTGGTTTGCTTGAGTGGGCACCATATCAACTAAATTATCAGTAGGTGTAGTCATCACAGGTGTTTCCTTTGTTTGGTCATCAGGAGCTTCATCAATGTGTTGCACATCCTCATGTGGTTCATCTAACTGTACAAGGGTAACCTTGGTAACAGGCTTAGGATTCAAGAAATATGTGGGTAGTCTTGTTTCACCGTGTTCTGTGTATACCTTCATCACTTTGTGCTCACTGACATATTGAGAAAAGTTTGCAACATCTTGATCATTTCCTAAAGGGCGAAGACCAAAGTGGAAGTCTCCACCAGGCACAAGAAAATGGTAGTATATAACAGGAGGAACCCTATATCTAAAACCCTTCATGATTGCATCGAGCTCATGAACTGAAAAGTCATCTAGATCTACCATGTCAACATAGTTTACAGTTCCATCAATGTAACGGACATCAGGGTACTTGGTGAACTCACCTCCATGGTACAACTTAATGGTAAACAATGTTGGGTGCCATCTTCAAAACAAGAAAAAAAAAAACACCTCAGGTGGACTTACTTAAAAAAAATCAAGAAATCAAAAGACGAAAAAGGGCAAATTACGTACCATAACCAACCTTGGGATTGAAGGGTGTGTTTAACAATCTTACGTGCCACATTGGTATGTTCATCCACCGATAATCTCTACAAATCGCAGCTTAACTAACAAAACTGATTTTGTGTCTAGGGCTTTTATTGATCTTGGTTAAACAACGACGATCTACTTTATTGAGGAGACAAACTACTTTTATTGAGCTTTAGCGGGAACGGTTACAGGGATGAACGGACTAAAATACCCTTAAGTGAGAGGGGCATGGGTAAATTAACGGGAGCTTGGTAACGGCTGTTAAGCCATTGGACTAAACTCGCAACAAATAGAAACTATTGGAGCATCCTTGCAAGCCAAACCCATTTTGGACCAAACATGCTAGTTTTGACATACCATAGGGACCAAATTTGCAATTTTGTCTTTCATTTTATTGTACTGAGTTAGACATCGACTGCCTCATTGATAGCTTTCTTTTACATTTGATGGTAGTAGGGATAAAAATTTCACCCAATCCCGTGGGGGACCCGGTTGACCCACCCAAACCGTGGACGGGTATTCCCTGCCAAAATGGGTATTGGGTACGGGGCTGGGGATCCCCGTTATGCTAAAACCGGGGATGGGGCCGGGTATAGCAATCCCCTATCTGTCCCGCCCCTGCTTTGATGACTATATATATATATATATATATATATATATATATATATATATATATATATATATATATATATATATATATATTGGAGCATCCTTGCAAGCCAAACCCATTTTGGACCAAACATGCTAGTTTTGACATACCATAGGGACCAAATTTGCAATTTTGTCTTTCATTTTATTGTACTGAGTTAGACATCGACTGCCTCATTGATAGCTTTCTTTTACATTTGACGGTAGTAGAGATAAAAATTTCACCCAATCCCGTGGGGGACCCGGTTGACCCACCCAAACCGTGGACGGGTATTCCCTGCCAAAATGGGTATTGGGTACGGGGTTGGGGATCCTCGTTATGCTAAAACCGGGGATGGGGCCGGGTATAGCAATCCCCTATCTGTCCCGCCCCTGCTTTGATGACTATATATATATATATATATATATATATATATATATATATATATATATATATATATTAGTATAACGATCTTTTATTGAATTTGAATTAAGTCTACTAAGATGAATTGATTTATATTAGACCATCAAAGATAGAGTACATATACCAAATTATGTTCCCAAGTCCAAGAGTTCATCAATCGTCACTTTTTTCGATGGTCTATATACTAAATCGTCACTTTTCGTTTTGATGCTTGTTAAACTTTATGATTGATGTAAACATAATCTGATTATGACATATGGTTTTGATCACTTATTAAACTTGGTTGTTGTTTTGTAAGTTGAGTTTATTATGTTGATAAATCGTCACATATGGTTTTGATTCCCCGCATCCGTCGGGGATGGGGATAAGGATGAGGATGGAGACGAGGTTAGCAACTCGATTATGGGGACAAGGATGGTCAATCCTGTCCCAAACCCGCCTCATTTCCATCCCTAAACGGTAGTAAGAATTATTATTTTCACATTAAATATATACCTATTTTACCTTCTTGCTTCCTAACTTGATAACTACACTACATCATGTCTTTAGCAAATCTTGGCAAAAGAGATATTCCTTATAAGTTTCTCTCTTGTAAGTTAATGGAATAAACTTATATTTAAATGATATTACTAATTTTTAGTAAAAGAATATTCTTAAACTTTTTGTTGCTACCAATCCTTTTACCCATTTAAATGATGATATATGGCATATTAATATACTAAAATATCATTAAATTTCATTAAATGTTACATATATCACCATTTAATTTGGTAAGAGAATTTATAGGAACAGAAGGTAGAGGATATTTAATTTCTCTAAAATAGAAATTAAAAATCCTACAAATTAAATGTATAAGAGAAAAATTAACTGAATAATTATAAAATCAAATTAACTGTATAAGAGAAAAAGATTTAGTATATAAATTATGATTTTAAAAAAATTTAAACGTAATCTTTTTCATAGTTATAGTTTAAAAAGGTTTGCCAACCATGTGTTTATTTTGCTTTAAACATTTACGTTATAAATACTTAATAAAATAAAAGGTGTTACAATATATTCATCGTTCTTATTTTTTTAGTATCCATAATATTAATTTTGCCAAACATATTTTATTTTCAAAATACAAACAAAAATATTTAGGTTTTTTCAATCAACTTTTCCACAGCGTAATCATTTAGAGAATTTAGAAATAAAATCGATATCAGAAGAAAGAGGTGTTTGCACATAGGCAATACATCCTTCCTCAAAAACAAGACCGGTTATTTGATATTGAGGGCCCTCTACGGAGAATAGAAAAAGTACCCTTAAATATAATGAAACTAATTAGTTTAAAAATTACAATGAAAGCGAGGGAACAAAGATTCAAAAGCATAATAGTTAATTAAAATTTTAAAGGAAGTGCTGAAATGAAATCGAACTCTGAAGGTTTAAAAGTGATTGAAATAAAGGCGCACCACCAAGTGTTTGAACTACAAGTAATTTGCTTACATTACTACGTGAAATGATATATATATATATATATATATATATATATATATATATATATATATATATATATATATATATATATATATATATATATATATATATATATATATATATATATATATATATATATATATATATATATATATATATGGAAAAGTGAATATACACATTAGGTACCCACATAATCAAAACTACGATAGTTTTGTTAAATGGTTTAATTTTCTGAAAATAAAAAACAAAAAACAATTTCCTTTTTCTAGTACGTGTTTCCTTATACTCAATTCCATCGATTTTTTGTTCCTTGATCGGCAGTCCAATTCAATAGATTTTGTGTTCCTTGATCGGCAGTCGGCAATTCCTTCATCGTCCTTCTGGAGAAAAAAAATTGGTTTTATGCTTTCTCTTTCAGCGATGAGTAATTCACAGAACTCATAAAAAAAAAAAAAAAAAAAAAAAAAAAAAAAAAAAAAAAACGCTGAAGATATAGCAGTCCAATTCAATCGATTTTGTGTTCCTTGATCGGTAGTCAACAATTCCTTCATCGTCCTTCTGGAGAAAAAAAATTTGGTTTTATGCTTTCTCTTTCAGCGATGAGTAATTCACAGAACTCATAAAAAAACGTGAAGATATACTTTCGTTAACTGCTTCACTGACTGAAATCATAAAAAAAAAAAACAAATTTACAAAATTGGATATTAGTCGATGCTTCATAGAGGAGAAACGCCATAAACAGCAACTCGCCTCCATCAGGTATATCGATTATTGACACCCTTAATTCAGTTGATTATGTTGTAGTTAGCCCAATTATTGGTTGGTAGAAATTACGTTCAGCATGGGACATTCCAAAAGAATCAATCTACTACTAAACAGCAACTCGGTGAAGGTGGACGACCTCTCAATGTAGAATAATTAATGTTAGATTAATAACTCTTTATTATTATTTTATTGTTCTTGATCCAATTATTAGTGTTCTTGGTAAATTTGTGTTATATGATTTGGTTGGCAAATTTGTGCCTATTTAATTGATATGATGATTTTATTTTTCAAATGTACAAATAATATGTTTCTGGCTACACCAAAGTTGTATGAGGTAAACTTTTAATTTGGCATATTAACTTGGTTGTTAATCAATTAAGATTGCCTAACCTAACATAAATGTAGGATAAGAGCTTTTCATGATAGGGTTGTTACTAAGATACTCGTAGATGAGGGTGGGATTGTAAAAATTGTTAATATAATCATTTATTCACATTCAAGTTGCTTTTGCTTTTGATATAATGAAAAAGTTAGGCTATCTCTAAAAAGTTTCTGGCATGACATTAATAGAGTCAAGTTCTTATTGTCTTTTACTTGTGGTTTTGTGCAGACCATGGTATTTGAAACCGAAGCAGCTGATCAGGCTATAGAACCGTATATATATGAAAATGTTGACACGAACGATTTTGTGGAAGCAACATATGAATTAGAAGAAGTTAACGATTTCGGTGTGAACATTGAAATTCACGAAAATGATGTTGATGATGAAAGGATACTAGGAAAGGTTTTTGATACACCCGATGATGCCTATACATTTTATAATGATTATTCATTTTTGCATGGATTTGGTATACGTAGAGACGATACAATTAAAAATCCTAAAACAAATGAGCCTTTTCGGAAAATATATGTATGCAACAAAGAAGGTTTTAAACGGATGGACAAAAATGATTCAAGTGAAAATGAGAAAAAACGTCGTAGAGATGTTAGAACCGGATGTCAGGCAAAGCTTTGAATAACAAGATAGGAGGATGGAAAATGGTTGGTGGACTCGTTTAATGACACACACAATCACGACTTGACCATGACACCTACGAAGGTGATGAAGCATCGATCTCATAGCAATTTCCACCATTCAATAGAAGGTAAATCTCTTATGGTGCAGTTTGGTCAAGCAGGGTTGAAACCTTCTCAGATTAAAAAGGCTATTAATACACTAAAAACCTCAAATGTAGCTGATGTAACATCAAAGCAATGTGCTGATGTTTTATCTGAGCATCGAAAACAACATAGAGATAAGGAGTTTTATGGACTTATAAAACATTTTCAAGATAAAACATTAGTTGACAATGACCAGTATTTTGTTGTGGATTTGTCGGATGATGGGTATCCTAGAAACATCTTTTGGGCTGATGGTAGATCAAGAGATGCCTATACAAAATTTAGAGATGTTGTTGTGTTTTATGTCACTTATATGACTAACAAATTCTAGATGCCTTTTGCTCCCTTTACCGGGGTGAATCATCATGGGCAGTCTATACTTTTTGGTGGAGCATTGCTTGAAAATGAAAAGGAAGAAACATTTGAATGGTTATTTGAACATTTCCTTAAATGTATATTTGACAAGTATCCGAAGGCAATTATTACCGATCAAGACAAAGCTATGGGCAATGCCATAAGAAAAGTGTTTCCAAATACTCGACATCGCTTTTGTTCATGGCATATTAGGAAGCATGAAACTGAGCACCTTCGGTCATATGTTTCCCGTTATAGTGATTTTTAAGAAACACACAGACGATGGGTAAATAGTGACACCGTTGAACAATTTGAAGCAACATGGGAAGATATGTGAATTAAGTATGAACTGGAAAGCAATTGTTGGCTTAGTGACATGTATAACCAACGTATACATTGGGCTAAACCCTTCTTGAAGGATATTTTCTTTGCTGGTATGACCACAACCGGACGAAGTGAGAGTATTAATTCATTTTTTGATGGATTTGTTAACTCGAGGACCATGTTAAATGAATTCGTTGTACAATACGACAAAGCAGTTGAGTCACGAAGGGTTGCCGAAGAAGATGAAGACTTCAAGACTATGAACTCGAGACCGGTTCTTTCTTCAGTGCATCCAATCGAAGCAAAAGCAGGTCAAATTTATACTAGAAAGATGTTTGATACTTTCAAAAAAGAATGGACTGAAGCTATTACCAATTTGACCCACGAGACCATAACAAAAACTACAGAAGAAAGCACATATAGAGTTGGCCAATTGGATGTTGATAATAAATATTGGCGTATTGTTACCTTTCGTTCTTTAAATCAAGTCAGCATCACATGTTCGTGTTCTATGTATGAGACAAATGGGATTCTATGCAAGCATAGCTTGTATGTGATGAAGAAGAAGCATGTTCAAGAACTACCGAGTCACTATATTTTACCGCGATGGACCCTTGATGCTAGGTACAAATTGGGTAGTGTTAGTATAGGACTCGAAGAAATAAATAATGAAAATGGAGTTAGTGCGTACACATTATTTTGTGTTCGTTCGAATTTTACGAAACTAATTGAACAAGCAAGGGACTCCCATTCAGAGATACAAAAACTTAATAAGATATTGACAAGTCTTTTGAATGATCAAGCAAATCGAAAAAAATCTATGTCCTTGGAGAATACATCTCAAAGTTCTTGTATGGGAGTTTCGCAAGTAGATATGATGCCACAGTTATCTATCCGTGATCCTCTTGGTCCAGTTACTACAAAAGGGCGTCCTAAACTTGCAAGTAGAATCAAGTCTTCTGTAGAAGCCCCTAAAAAATGAACATGCTCTTATTGTCAAGGATTAGGTCATTATGCTACTAGTTGTTCAAAAAGAAAGGTAATTATAATAATAATTTAGTTTTCATGATTGAGAACTCTAATGATTATATTAACAATTTTTTATTTTTTTTTCATGTATCAGGCGGATGAATCGTTGCAAGAGACATAATGATGATATGTGTTGTTTCTATGGGCAAAAGAAAAAGTAGATGCTTCATGACATTTTTTTTGGTTAACTGCACGTTTTTCATGTTTTAGACACAAACAATATATGAATATTGATGCTTCTTAAGAATTTTAATTTGAAACGAATGAGGGTATTTTGTGAAAAAAAAAAAACGAATATATGATGGTATTTTGTAAAAAAAAAACAAAATTATGAGGGTATTTTGTGAAAAAATAGAATTACGATGGTATTTTGTGAAAAAACAAAATTATGAGGATTTTTTGTGAAAAAACAAAATTATAAGGGTATTTTGTGAAAAAAACGAATATATGATGGTATTTTGTGAAAACAAACAAAATTATGAGGGTATTTTGTGAAAAAATCAGAATTACGATGGTATTTTGTGAAAAAAACAAAATTATGAGGATTTGTTGTGAAAAAATGAAATTATAAGGGTATTTTGTGAAAAAAACGAATATACGATGGTATTTTGAGAAAAAAAATTATGAGGGTATTTTGTGAAAAAAAAACAGAATTACAAGGATTTTTTGTGAAAAAAACAAAATTATGAGGGTATTTTGTGAAAAAACAAAATTATGACGATTTTTTGTGAAAAAAATGGAAGTATAATGCTATTTTGGGTTAAAAATGAAATGTTTGTGGAATTTTGGGTTAAAATTAAAAATAGGTTGTCATTTAGGTTAAATACGAAACTTTTTTACAATTTTGGGTTAAAAATGAAAGTAGGTTGTCATTTTGGGTTCAAAACGAAATTTTTCTGCAATTTTGGGTTAAAATGAAATAAAACTGTCATTTGGGTACAAAACAAAAGTTTTCTGCAATTCTAGGTTAAGAATGAAAGTAGGCTGTCATTTTGGTTAGTGTTGTGTTAATCTACACATACATTTGATGGTTTTTAAAATTGTTGGACGATTTTGCCCCTGTGCCAATGATGATAATCCTCAAGAACTTAAGGATAGGAAAGTTCAAGTCACATAAATAATAAGACCAAAAGCGAAGAATTTCAATTGCTAATTTTGATAACTCACAAAAACAATATGACCAAAAGCGAAGAATTTCAATTTCTAATTTTCATAAGTAACATAAACATATGTTACATGATAAAACAAAATAAAAACATGACTTGTTTTTCTGTTTTCTTCAAATGTTATAATATATTATAGTGTGGTGGTTGTGGATTTTTTGAATTGTATATTTGGGCCAATGTCCTTGAGAGCACAAATTTGTTCCTTTCCCGTTGCTGACATATGAGTCACAACCAGGTCCTTCCCCTCTCCAAATCCAGAGTAGAGACTACCATACAAATCCATCTTCAGACATATCAATTAGCTGGTAATCGGTACAATTGACACTGTGGACCTGTAAAAGCGAAAAAAAAATAGTGCGATTAGAAAAATGAAGAGAATAATTAAAATGAGAAAGAGCAGTAATATTACATACATCACAATTATGGGATGATGGAACAATATCATCAAGCTTTTTCCTGTTGAAAATCTCGATTGCAACAAAGTGACACTATAGTTTGGTTTAATCCCACTAAAAACAAGGCTAGCCTAATTAAAATAACAAAAACCACCAATTACAGAATTAAAGTCGATCACTTGTTCACTATTTTCCTGTAATGATACATACTTTCCTGTAATGAGACAAACAACTCAATTAAATTATATTAGAGGAAACAAGACAACAAAGGACCCATTAAACTAAGCAAAAACAAAAGTCAAAGTCCTACAATTCCATGTTTTTGAAACTTATAGCTGAATTCAATCAGATTTGTCTTCAGCAGATCATCCACTTCAAGATGAGGATATCTTAAACCATCAGGTCAAATTACATATCAAAATGAGGCTTTCTTAAACAACCAGGTCAAATTACATATCAAAATGATGAATTCTAAAATCAATCAGGTCAAATTACATATCAAAATGAGGATTTCCTAAAAAATCAGGTTACATTTATCAACCAAAAACGAACCTGGTTGGATAAAGATTACCCAATTTCGAAAACATTTGTTACGACTACCTAGATTTTTTCATGTTTTAACGAAGTAAATGTCAAAAATAAGAAGCATATCTAGTTGTTTTTAGACTCCGGATTTAGAGAGGCAGAAAAAACGAAGATGCGAACATGAAAAATGAAGCTAATTCCGGTCTCCGATCTCCGACAACGACAGAAGAGATGGGGTAGATGAGCGGCTAGGTTTAAGGAAGATGAAGGAAGAGGGGTCATTTCGTATTAAGCAAAATCAAGACATACAAACATGTTGACTTGAAACAGACGAAAAGCAACAAAAACCCTAACCCTAACAGCATAATTGAAAAACAATTGACGCAAAACTGTCTAAAAATTAACACAATTAAATAAAATATATAACTACGCAACACAAGGATTTTCCAAAACAAAACTGAGATTGAAGAAAGATGTTAACCTTGCAAGCACGATTCTTGATGACGATATAACCATTATTGCGAATGGTGCCGGCTTGCTGAGGATAAGTCTTGGAGGCTCCGGCATCGGCCTTGGACTCAAATTGATGCTCTTCATCGGGAACAAATGAAATGAAGTGAAATTAGAAAGGAATTTTTGTGTTCTATGATATCAGTCGATTATGGAATTAAATAAGTGATAAAACGGTGTAGTTTTGATTATGTGGGTACCTAATGTTATATACCCTTAAGGGTATATTCACTTTTCCCATATATATATATATATATATATATATATATATATATATATATATATATATATATATATATATATATATATATATATATATAAAATAAGCCCTTCACATGCCTTTTTTCTCCTTGCTTAAAACCATGCCTCCTAATAAATGAAGATACTTTGTCATCAACTAATTTATTATTCATTTTCCTTTTATTCCACTTGGCAAATTCTAGTATTTTTTTTTCTTCAATTATAAAAATACTAGTTTATAAACCGTGGGAAGCATGATGATTAAGTTAATTAAACTTTTATAATAAAAACTCAAAGTTATTAACAAATTAATTTAAATAAATTATTAATTAAGAAATATTTTTTTAGTTATATAAAATTATAATTGTTGATTCAAATAAATATATGAAATTATATCACCTTATAATTTGTATTTATTTTATTTTATTTATTTTATTCTAATGTTATTAATTTAATGTAATTAGAGTGAAAAAAATTTAAATTTGAAATTTGAAATTTGAAATTTGAAATTTGAAATAGAGAATTAGTAGGTTGAGAAATAGTATGACATTAATTAGGAGGCTTAATAAGATTATACATAACAAAATAAGTATTCTTTTATTAATATAGAGAAATAAGTTGACTAACTCCTTACACTTCTGCAGTATGTTATATATGTAAGGTATTGATTGTAATTATTTGTTAAAATCCGTTATTTTCTTTCATCTATTGTGATTTCACTTCTTTTTCACATTAGTTATATCTATTACAATTTCATAACTAATCTTGGATAGTACTTAGAATCAAACGAATTGATATCGATCATTGTATTTTTGAAACGACCCAAAAATTTCTTTAAAAAACATTACTAAAATCATATTTAGAAAAACTGTATCATAAGTCATAACATAAATTCTCGAGTATTAATTCAAACATAATATCATTATCCGAGTCAAACATTCCCAGGCTATCTGACTATGGTGTGTGCACTGCAATCTTCCCGAACTCCCTTTTTTTGTTTTTTGAAAACTGAGTACCTGAAACCAAAACTGAAAACCGTAAGCACGAAGCTTAGTGAGCTCCCCCAATCTAACACATACCATGCAATAACATATAAAGCACATACTGGGCCTTGCCCACTGCATCGGACCGATGTCCGGACTAACTGGGGCCTTGCCCCCTACATCGGACCAAAGTCCGAAAACTGACTAGGACCTTGTCCCCTGCATCGGATCGAAGTCCGGACTAACTGGGGCCTTGTCCCCTGCATCGGACCGAAGTCCGGAAACTGACTGGGACCTTGTCCCCTGCATCGGACCGAAGTCCAGACTAACTGGGGCCTTGCCCCCTGCATCGGACCGAAGTCCGAAAACTGACTGGGACCTTGTCCGGACTAACTGGGGCCTTGCCCCCTACATCGGACCGAAGTCCGGAAGCTGACTGAACATAGCAAAGCATAACATATCAACTACCATGAACACATATACTGCATACTACATCGGGCCGTAGCCCGGAACACATAACACTTAACACATAACACATAAATCCTGTCTGAGCCACGAAGGCATCAACATACTAACTACTGCATCGAATCGAAGTCCGGAAACTACTACTAACTGAACGGGCCGGCATTGTGGCCTTAGACCCGTCCCTACTGGAAGGAAACTCACCTGATGCTGCTGAACTACTGCTGCTAATCCTTTTGACTGCTACCTGACCTCTGACTCCGACTGCTGCTCCACTAGCTCCTCGAGCTACCAATATCAATATAACACTTAGTCCAACTGGCCTCCAAAGGTCACTAGGTCAAAATCCTGGTCAAAGTCAACCTTCCGGGTCAAACCTACTCGCCGAGTCTACCTACTGACTCGCCGAGTTCATATGTTCTGGGTCTTTCTTATTCGCGACTCGACTCGCCGAGTCAGCCCATGACTCGCCGAGTCCAACAAGTTCCAAGTCTTGTCCTGTCCAACTCGCTGAGTCACCACCCGACTTACTGATTCGAGTCCCAACTCGAAGGGTTTAGGGTTTCGCGATCTGACTCGCCGAGTCCAAGAACAGACTCGCCGAGTCCTAGACAATCTTCAACCAACTCGTCGAGTTGCTCATCCAACTCGCCGAGTTCATGCCTAACTTCATCCGACTCGACGAGTTGTTCATCCCACTCGTCGAGTTCCTCCTCATCTTTAAGCTACTCGCCGAGTCCACTCGAAGGACTCGCCGAGTCTATCCAGTCCTTAATCCATGCAGTGGCTTTTCGAGCCAAACAGAGTTTCCAACTCATAGATCCATACTTCTAGGGACCATCCCCCACGTAAAGTGGCAAACTTTACGTGTAGATTAAGAGATCTAGGCTCAAAACACCCTAAACTAGGGTTTATGGCAAACATACTTCTTCAACATACCAAGGGCTGATACTTTAGGGGATTCAAGACCAAAACAAACATGGATATGAGGTAGCAACCTCAGATCTGAACCTCCAA
The DNA here is from genome assembly GCF_052625555.1 of Lactuca saligna. Taxonomy (NCBI): domain Eukaryota; kingdom Viridiplantae; phylum Streptophyta; class Magnoliopsida; order Asterales; family Asteraceae; genus Lactuca; species Lactuca saligna. The sequence continues at coordinate 282,624,204 of NC_136421.1, read as the reverse complement.
CTCGGATTGGTTACATATCAAACCAACAATGACCAAAACTCACATATAAGAATAGATCTAGGTGCAAAGGGAGTCCAAGCAACCGCTTATTACCTCCAACTCGTCTGAAATGTCTTCTCAATCTTGGATCTACAGTCCCTTCTTGCACCTCCAAGGCTTTTCTTCCTTCTCCAAGCTTTAGTGCACTCTACAAGGCAAGATCTAGCTCAAAAACGGATATGGTGGCTAGAGTTTGGTGTTCTGGGGTAGAGAGGCAGTAAAGGAACCCTAGTAAAGAGAATGAGACGCTTAAATAGGCTCCAAATCTCGGATTTAGGGTTTTTCCTCGCTCAGACCCAACTCGTCGAGTCTCCTTGGCCGACTCGCCGAGTCGGTCGCTTACACCACAACCCGGATCCCGCTCGGACTCTCCGAGTCCCTCCATGGACTCGCCGAGTCTCCCCTTAAACTTGAGGTTTTTCTTTCTTTTCTTGGCTTTCCAAACTTTGGGGTGTTACAACTCTACCCCACTTAAACTAAACTTCGTCCTCGAAGTTTGCTATGACCAACTGCCTGCAAACCACCTCCAACTCTTTGTCTGGGAAATCTAACACCATTTTTGTCCTTCACTCCAGTCATTCACAATGCCGACCACTACCGTTGGTACATACTAAATCCTTTTCTTTTCCATAATTTCCTCAACGTTACTTCCTCCGACTGAAAATCCTGTTGCCTCTCATCTGCCTGCTGGATGCACTGAGACTACCCTTGTTCAACTATTCTGCCAATATCTGAGTTACCGAACTCCCACCGGTCACTACACTCCATCGCAATCTCCTAGCCGCTCCCAGCGACTTCGGAAGATACCTCGACTGTCTATAACTGTTCTATCCATTCTGCCATCCATACTGAATCGATGCTGCTGGAACCAGCTTGCTTATCTCTCCCTGATTACTCAACTCCTACTAACTCGAACCTTTCATCCTGAAGAAAAGCTACCTACCTAGTTATCCTTACATATCACTTATACTTGGCCGAAGGCTCAACTGATCCTGCTGAGAGAGACTTGCCATTTCCAAATCAACCAAATATACCGCCAGCACTTGCATTATACTAATACTGATCATGCCTGAAACTCTAAACTGCCTGAGACACTGAACTGACTGAAACACTAAATTCTGACTCAAACGCGGAATTAAGGACTCCTCACTTAGTCGCTTCCACGACTTCTTAACGAAATCTTTCTCTGGAACTAGTTTCCACTAGTTATCCTGTCGCTGTGGCTCTAACAACCTTCCGATCCAACCGATCAGGTCCACACATCACATCCTGACATCATCCATTCCATGGCTAACAACATGATGGTTCCCAGACTGACGGTAGCCCTTAACATACCCGAACCCCAACGGTCCACTGCTACTCTGATCTCATAACTGATGTGACGATCTATAGCCAAAATTTGTTGGCTTAGTCATAACTGAACCATTTGGGAAATCCGAATCTAACCCGTGGATTCCCATATTCCCACTGCTGCACCCAAACGGGTGGGAATTACTACGTTCCCACGTTCAACAACGCGCTCATGCTGCTACCAATATGATAAAAGCCATGGCTACACTCGCGGACTCACAACTCTCAAATACTACCTGGCTACTAATGAACGCTACGGCTACCCCCGCAGACTTACAACACTACTACTACTATCTGACTGCTAGTGAATGCTACGGCTACCCCCGCAGACTTACAACACTACTACTACTATACCGAGGACATCCTGACTATCCCTAGTCCCGCTCGTGAATCCTTATCCTGATTTCTCAAAACCAGCTCTCAGTCCTTGAATTACTGCATCATCCTCAACATCCTAAATCCTTGAATGCTCAGCGCTTCATCGAGGAACTCTTCGGCTTGGTTCCCGAACCAACCGCCTACTAATCCAGATATAAGAAGCTATTGTTGGGAAGTTTCCAAATTCCCAACTCCTTAATCCACATAATCCTACATGCTGGCTCTGCCACTGGCTACTAATACGAAGACATCTTCTGCTAACCGTTTCTCCGGATCCTCATTCCAACTCACTTGAGCCTTTACAGGTGGTCCTCAAATCCTGGATTCCCAACCAGCTTCTAACCATCTTCATTACATGAACTAACTGCTGGGAAAAGTTCTCGAACTCCCAATTCTGAACTTCTCCATCCATCCATCACTGTGCTACTACCACTTCTTCTCAGAGGCCGCACACTCATTCTGGGTCTACGTGACTCTTATCCATGTATACCCGGAGGGTTCTCCCCCACTTCAATCTTGCTTACCATTCCAAAACTTCTACTGGGGAACCCAAGCCCGCCAGGTAGGAATTTAACCAATCCATCCCAAACACTAACCACTCTGAACTAGCGAAACAAACCAAATCTCTCCCAACCATGCTACAGTTACTGCATCCTCCGAAACCTTCTCCATAAGAGCACATCCCCTAACTACCAACCAATTATCCGAGGTATGTAAATGGCATATAACATAATCACAAGCAAGCCACTCCATAACACAACACTTATACCACAATTGATGCAGAACCATAACAATATAATCATAACATAAGCTGACAGAAAAAAAAACAAAGTTACATACCTCCATTACTCAGTGTTGCTCGAATCCCTACTGAAATCTACCGGAGAAACTCGGCTCCGAGCCGTAGGCACCCTTGACCGGCCTCGACAACCACTGACGATACTTGAAGTCTCAAGGGCAGGAGCTGGCGCCTGCCCTGCTGAATACAAACTCGGACAGTGGGCCTTCTTGTGGCCCCTCTGACTGCAATGGAAACATATCGGATCAAGTCCCTAGGCGATGGTAATAATGCAATCCCTGCTAAAATGGCCAATCTGGCCGCACTTGAAACATCCGGCATCGCCACCACTCCTACTCCTGCACACACCCATGTGCGTCCTTCCGCACTTCCCGCATCGACTGCGACTCTGGTAGTTCCTCATCCTCAAATCCGAAACCTTGGGCCTCTTACCTGAACCTGTGGCTACCTGAGTCTCATCCATTTTCCTCTTCCTTTCCGACCCCCTGCCCGACTCTCGCTCCTGCGTTACCCCAACAGCAACGCCTGCCGACTGAACAGCAGATGTCTGATCCTGGAGCCTCGCTATCAATCTTTCAGTGGTCCTCGTAACCATGTCGGGCAGATCCTCACGAATGGCTCGCGAAACTTCCTCAACTATCCGATCATGCAAAGGTCTCTCTTGGAGACAGAATGCCCCACTCACCCCTGCCCCCTGATGGCAGGAACTAGAAATGGGATCTCCCTCCCTGATGGATCCCTGAACTCCATAAGATTTGGGACCTAGACGAGCCCCAATCTGTCCTGAAACCATCCCGGCCTTAAAGGCCTCAAGATGACTGTCCATGAGCTCCACAATGGCCTCTCTAACTGAACCGAAGATCACTGGAGTCTGATCAATGATGTGATTATGCGGAAATGAAATCCCTCATCTGATCATCAAGCTGCCCGACTCTAAAGCCCGAGCCAGACCCCTCCCCTGCACCTGAACCGCCAACTGATATCTCGCGCAACGTCACCATGCTGAAAATATAACAATTCCTGATCAATTTACACACTACCGCTGAGGGATCTTCCACACACTCTACTAGTTCCTTGGTTTTGCCTCGGCCCCTCTTGAATCGAGTACGGATCCTCTGCTTTCAGTAGTATGGGCCCCTACTACCTTCCACATCTACCCGTACTTTCCTCAAGAGTTACCTTAACTCCACCAAGTCCCATTTACTCTTCTACTGATCTCTGCTACTCTCATCCTAGGTTTACCCTAGGGAACCTCTGACTTTACCCAAACAGTCCTCAGCTACTGAAGGCCTCCTTGTAATGCCAATTAGCCACCACCTGAATACCATCACATGTAATGAGGCTCGGATAATCCTTCGAGTAAAAGTCTCGCCCCTACAACGGTTGGACTCAGACGAGAGCTGCGCAGTAGGGCCAAATCCAGCACTCTGAGATTATCCAAGCCTAATCACATGTGATGTGACGTATTCACCTAATGGCTAACTCCCATCACTCAGAGTCCCACAAAGCACAAAGCAAGTAGCATTCGGATAAAGGAAACATACTCAGGCAAAACAATTCTCATAACAAGAAACTGCACTAGCATACAATGCTAAGCTCATGCTATCAGGCATAACCTACACAGGCTATCCTACTACTGTCTACTCAATACTAGCATGCAATTCTTATCAAGCTGAAACACATAAAACAGGCACATAAGGCATCATCCTAGATCCTTAGTCCTATTCTAGCATGTTGTTCTACTGAAGCTGAAACTGAAACTGAAACTGAACTGAAACTGAAGCTGATAATGATAATCATAACATAACTTGTATGGGTAAATTGGGAGTACTTACTTGAGCTCTACTGATTGCATGCACCACACCTTTTTTTCTTTTCAAAGTTCCTTCTTTCTGAATTCTTTTTACTTTTCTAAAACCGTTTTCTTTCTCAAAACTCTCTTTTTACAAAACCGGCTTTTCATTTTTTTTGAAAATCTTTATACCAATCCCTCAGTTTGAGTCCAGACACGCTCGAGAGCATGTCCAAATCCCTCAAACCAAGGCTCTGATACCAACTTGAAACGACCCAAAAATACAACCCAAAAATTTCTTTAAAAAACATTACTAAAATCATATTTAGAAAAACTGTATCATAAGTCATAACATAAATTCTCGAGTATTAATTCAAACATAATATCATTATCAGAGTCAAACATTCCCAGGCTATCTGACTATGGTGTGTGCACTGCAATCTTCCCGAACTCCCTTTTTTTTCTTTTGAAAACTGAGTACCTGAAACCAAAACTGAAAACCGTAAGCACGAAGCTTAGTGAGCTCCCCCAATCTAACACATACCATGCAATAACATATAAAGCACATACTGGGCCTTGCCCACTGCATCGGACGGATGTCCGGACTAACTGGGGCCTTGCCCCCTACATCGGACCGAAGTCCAGAAACTGACTAGGACCTTGTCCCCTGCATCGGACCGAAGTCCGGACTAACTGGGGCCTTGCCCCCTGCATCGGACCGAAGTCCGGAAACTGACTGGGACCTTGTCCCCTGCATCGGACCGAAGTCCGGACTAACTAGGGCCTTGCCCCCTACATCGGACCGAAGTCCGGAAACTGACTGGGACCTTGTCCCCTGCATCGGACCGAAGTCCGGACTAACTGGGGCCTTGCCCCCTACATCGGACCGAAGTCCGGAAGCTGACTGAACATAGCAAAGCATAACATATCAACTACCATGAACACATATACTGCATACTACATCAGGCCGTAGCCCGGAACACATAACACTTAACACATAACACATAAATCCTGTCTGAGCCACGAAGGCATCAACATACTAACTACTGCATCGAATCGAAGTCCGGAAACTACTGCTAACTGAACGGGCCGGCATTGTGGCCTTAGACCCGTCCCTACTGGAAGGAAACTCACCTGATGCTGCTGAACTGCTGCTGCTAATCCTTTTGACTGCTACCTGACCTCTGACTTCGACTGCTACTCCACTAGCTCCTCGAGCTACCAATATCAATATAACACTTAGTCCAACTGACCTCCAAAGGTCACTAGGTCAAAATCCTGGTCAAAGTCAACCTTCCGGGTCAACCCTACTCGCCGAGTCTACCTACTGACTCGCCGAGTTCATATGTTCTGGGTCTTTCTTATTCGCGACTCGACTCGCCGAGTCAGCCCATGACTCGCCGAGTCCAACAAGTTCCAAGTCCTGTCCTGTCCAACTCGCTGAGTCACCACCCGACTCACTGATTCGAGTCCCAACTCGAAGGGTTTAGGGTTTCGCGATCTGACTCGCCGAGTCCAAGAACAGACTCGCCGAGTCCTAGACAATCTTCAACCAACTCGTCGAGTTGCTCATCCAACTCGCCGAGTTCATGCCTAACTTCATCCGACTCGACGAGTTGTTCATCCCACTCGTCGAGTTCCTCCTCATCTTCAAGCTACTCGCCGAGTCCACTCGAAGGACTCGCCGAGTCTATCCAGTCCTTAATCCATGCAGTGGCTTTTCGAGCCAAACAGAGTTTCCAACTCATAGATCCATACTTCTAGGGACTACCCCCCACGTAAAGTGGCAAACTTTACGTGTAGATTAAGAGATCTAGGCTCAAAACACCCTAAACTAGGGTTTATGGCAAACATACTTCTTCAACATACCAAGGGCTGATACTTTAGGGGATTCAAGACCAAAACAAACATGGATATGAGGTAGCAACCTCAGATCTGAACCTCCAACTCGGATTGGTTACATATCAAACCAACAATGACCAAAACTCACATATAAGAATAGATCTAGGTGCAAAGGGAGTCCAAGCAACCGCTTATTACCTCCAACTCGTCTGAAATGTCTTCTCAATCTCGGATCTACAGTCCCTTCTTGCACCTCCAAGGCTTTTCTTCCTTCTCCAAGCTTTAGTGCACTCTACAAGGCAAGATCTAGCTCAAAAACGGATATGGCGGCTAGAGTTTGGTGTTCTGGGGTAGAGAGGCAGTAAAGGAACCCTAGTAAAGAGAATGAGACGCTTAAATAGGCTCCAAATCTCGGATTTAGGGTTTTTCCTCGCTCAGACCCAACTCGTCGAGTCTCCTTGGCCGACTCGCCGTGTCGGTCGCTTACACCACAACCCGGATCCCGCTCGGACTCGCCGAGTCCCTCCATGGACTCGCCGAGTCTCCCCTTAAACTTGAGGTTTTTCTTTCTTTTCTTGGCTTTCCAAACTTTGTGGTGTTACAATTTTGGTATTGAGAGTTTGTCACATAAGAACCGAAACTGAGAAGCCGATAAAGCCTTCGTAAAAATATCCGCAAGCTGCAAAGTTGATGAAACAAATGGAAGCGAAATGGTCCCAAGTTGCAGATGATGACGTGTAAAATGACAATCAATCTCAATGTGCTTCGTCCGCTCATGAAAAACATAATTCTTCGCAATTTGTATCGCACTTTTATTATCACAATTCAAGGGAGTAGGTGAAGAAATGTAAACTCCCGTATTCGCAAGTAGCCATCGTAACCAAATAATCTCGCATGTAGTTACAGCCATAGCACGATATTCAGCCTCTGTGGAAGATCTAGAGACAACATCCTGTTTCTTGCTCTTCCATGAAATAAGAGACTCTCCAAGAAATACACAAAATCCAGTGGTAGACTTACGATCATGACGATCACCATCCCAATCAGCATCACTATAGGCACGTAACTCAAGAGAAGATGTCGAGGAAAACAAGAGAGTCTGAAACTGAGTGCCATGAAGATATCTCAGAATACGAATAACAGGTCCCCAATGAACAAAAGTAGGTGCAGTAACAAACTGACTGACAATATGAACAACATGAGCAATATCTGGACGAGTGATTGTGAGATAAACCAAATTTCCCACCACAGTACGATAAAGATTCGGATCAGACAAAGGAACACCATCAGTAGGAGAGTATCGGGCATTGGTTTCAAGAGGGGTATCAATAGTCTGATTGTCAGAAAGTCCTGCCCGTGTAAACAAGTCAGATATATATATTTAGTCTAGGAAAGAAGGTACCATTTCTTAGACTGAGCGACCTCAATACCCAAGAAATAACGCAGCAAGCCCAAATCCTTCATAGCGAATCAACGAGCTAGATAATGCTTCTAGACTCAATACCACCATGGTCATCACCTGTAATAATCATGTTATCCACATATAAGGACAGAAGAATCCGTCCTGCACTCGAGCATCTAACAAACAGAGCAGAATCGTGATTACTATGGATAAATCCAAGAGAGGTAATCATTGTGGAGAATTTCTCAAACCAAGCACGAGGGGCTTGCTTGAGCCCATACAAAGCTTTGCGAAGCTGACAAACCTCGCCTGGTCGATGCTAAATTCCTGGAGGAGGGGTCATATAAACCTCTTCATGAAGGTCACCATTCAAAAAGGCATTCTTGACATCCATTTGAAAGATCTTCCACTGTCGAACGGATGCAACTGCAATCATAGTACGAACTGTCGTCATCTTTGCAACTGGGGCAAATGTATCATTGTAGTCAAAACCATACTGTTAGGAATACCCTTTTGCTACAAGTCTAGCCTTATATCGTTCAACAGAGCCATCATATTTTGTTTTTATCTTGTACACCCAACGACAACCTATCGTATGTTTCCCAGGAGGAAGAGAAACCAAATCCCATGTATGAGTCTGATGAAGAGCAATGAGTTCTTTAGCCATAGCATTCTGCCAAAGAGGATCTGAAACGGCTTCTCTATATGATTCAGGTTCAGACAGATGATGGATGCTTGATATAAATGAAGCAAACGGTCTAGAATATGTAGATTAAGAAAAATCTGGTAGCTTGGTGGACTTGACATGACGAGAAGATCTCCTGAGGGGTGGTGGTGGAGGAGGATCCTCAATTTCAATAATCGGAGGATCAGGCTCAGGAACAGGTGGAGTCGAGGCACCCTTTGAAGAAGTGGGTTTGTCATGTGCGGAGGAATCATGTGGTATAGATGAGTCTTGAGCCTCTATATCTTCATTAAAAGGATCAATACGTAGAAGATCAGACTTTGTTACATTGTGGGCTGTAGCAGGAATTGAGTAGAAAGGAATGTGTTCCAAAAATGTAATGTATCGAGAAACATATAACTTCTGACTCACAGGATCATAGCAACGGTATCCTTTCTGACCAATCCCATACCCCAAAAATACACAAATAGCATATTTTCGGCCCCAACTTGTTCCTTTCAACATGAGGACGAAGAACAAAACAAGTACATCCAAAAACTCGTAAGGAAGAATAGTCTGGTCGATGACCATATAACTTCTCAAAAGGAGATATTCCTGAATTCAATGAAGTAGGGATACGATTAATCACATACACAACAGTTAGGACTGCTTCTCCCCAAAAGGCACTAGGGACCTGCGCAGACAGGAGCAAAGAGCGGGCAGTCTCAACAATATGATGTTGTTTTCGTTCTGCCACACCGTTTTGCTAAGGTGTGTCAGTACACGAAGACTGGTGTATGGTACCATCAGAAGCAAGTAACTGAGTGAAATCATTAGAGGTATATTCTCCCTCTAAGTCACACATGAAGCACTTAATCACAGCCGAATGTTGAGTTTTAATAAGAGCTCTAAAATTGCTGTAAATACCAAAGAAACCAGATCTGTGTTTCATAAGATAAACCCATGTATATCGAGTATAATCATCTATAAAAGACACATAATAGGTTGACCCACCCTTTGTGGATACTGATGTAGGACCCCACACATCAGAATTAATAATATCAAAAGGAGGAGTAGAACAAGGCATACTTTTATTGAAGGGTAAAGCATACAATTTTGCTAGTTTGCAACCACTACAATCAGAAATATCACAAGAGCTTAAATGACCCAAAGCACCACTAGATGCTAAGAAATTCAACCGTGATACAGACACATGTCCCAAACGAGAATACCAAAGATAAAACTCAGACGAAAAAGGACTCAAACGAAAAGAAGATAAATCAATGTTGGAAGCAGCAACAACAGATACTTTGAGGACCTCCAAGACATATAGTTCCCCCACCCTACGGTCGATCCCAATCACCTTCTCGGTGTGTTGATCCTGTATAACACAGACAGAATCAGAAAAGAACAACCAGTTACCAAATTTGCATAACTAACTGACTGAGGCAAGGTTCAAAGTAAGTTTGGGAATGTAATAAACATCATGAAGAGTTATATGAGAAACAGAGACAGACCCAACACCCTCAACTAGCATAAATGTATCACTAGCATACTTAACAGAAATGGATACCACTTGCGACAAAGAAGTAAATGATGACAAATGAGGAGTCATATGATGGGTTGCATCAGAATCTAAAATCCACAAAGATGAGGGAATACCTGAAGTGTCAGATGAAGAAGGACCAGAGTGAGACATAGATGCAGGCATGGTAGTGGGATTAGAAGCAAATACTGTCTAAAGCTCTCAAACACCTTGGGATCCAATGCAGATGGTGGCATATGTCCAACAGATTCTTTGTCAACTGGTGGAACAGCAGCAACAACAAACTGTGGAGGACGAGGGGTCTATGGAGAAGTACCAGAGGAACGTGACTAATGCTTCTGTTGATCAGACCTATTTTGTTTCCATGAATGATATTGACCATATTTACCCTTGTTGACTAACAATGGACACTGAGCTTTCTAATGATTCTTCTTTTTGCAGAATGCACACTCATCATAAGCGACTCTTTAAGGTTGTCGAGATTGACTGGAGGAGACAACAAGCACAGTAGGAGTGAGAGTAGGAGTAGAGGTTGCTTTAAACCCTTTATCTGCATGGGACTTGATACGATTCTCTTTTGCAATTAACTCATGGACAACTGAATCAACTGAAGGAAGAGGAGAGCGATGAAGAATTATGCCACGAAGACCTTCAAAATCAGAACGCAAGGCCATCAAGAACTGAACCAAGTGTTGTAATCCTCCTAGCAATGTAAGGCTGGAAATCTTTTAACTCTTTAGATTCAGTAAGAGCCAATTGATCCTAGAGATCAGATATAGCAGCATAGAAATCTTGAATGCTTTGGTCATTCTGTTGAAGGGCACGAATATCATATTCTAATTGGTATTGTTTAGCAAAATTGGACTGAGTATACAGTCTCTCCAAGTGATTCCAAGCTTCCTTTACTGTATTATACTTAGCCAACTGCATACTAATGGATTGAGTAACAGAGTTATTGATCCAAGTAATGACCTTGGAGTTATCAGTCTCCCAAGCATCAAGCAACATATCAAAATTCTCAGTTTGAGGCACTGAGAGTTTGACTTTAGTCCCAGTGACATAGCCCCACATATTCTTCCCACGAAGGAAGTTCTTCATAACGTAACTCCAATACGTATAATTCTTTCCATCCAAACGAGTACTGATTGACCGAAGGGAATTATCCTTTCCACTCATGTTGATAGTGAATGAATAACCACAATGACAATATAATAATCTGAGAATAACCACAATAACAATATAATAATCTGAGAATGAAAGGAGTAACAAACCAGCTGAAGCAATCGAAGCAATTATGAACCAACAACAGCAACGAACCAACAGTCACAACGAACGGACAGTAGCAACAAACCGACAACAACAATAAATTAATAGTAGCAATGAATTAACATATCAAAAAAGACGAATACCAGTGATAATGAATGGAAACGACATGCTATAGTAACCCCCGATGGTGGCGCGCTGCCCCTCGTAACCCGCAAGCGAACTCACCGCGGAGTTCGATCCACTCCACAACTGACTGCTACAAAGACTTCTAACAACGTGTCACAGCTTTGATACCATGATAACATTGTCATATGATTATATCAAAGAGAAATTACATGGGTTCTCAGAGAAAAGCATAAAGACTACAAGGAATAAAGCGGATATAAATACTAGCTAGACAGAAACCCTAATGGGCAAAAGATAAAAAAAAAGGGCTCATAAACAAACAAGCTAATAATATAGACTAACATCTACAAACCTTTAATTTGCATCATCATAGTCGAATACACCACCATCTACATAAGGTTAGCAAATTATTTTGATCTAATGATGAACTTCTTTCGCAAATTATCTGATTATTGTTTATGTGCTCATATTTTTTATTTATCTTATATTTTTTCTTCATTGGTTGACTTCTCATGTAATTATTATATTCAAATCCTTGCTGATGTTGGAATGCATATATGGTGTTCGATTAAATGTGTCAAAGAAATACATTTTCTTTTACATTTAAAATTTTTAATTTCATTATATTTGGGTTGCTTGGTCCCTGTTAGAGACAATTTTAACTTTCTAATAGTATTGTAGCATAAATACATGACAAATCTGCCCCTGCCCTTAAACAAACATGTTACATCAAGTTTGTCAAAATGCAAAAAAATGGTGCATGTATAAGTTTTTCTAAATGGCTTTTTCTAATCTGATTTTCATACAAACCATAACGGTTCTATAAGATTGATTCTTTTACCCCAAAACTAGTCATATTCCGAATCAATTTTTTTTTTTACGATTTTACCCTTTCTATCAAAATTGAATTATTTTGAAGTGATATGTGGAAGAAGAAGGGATTGGATGGAAATGTGGTTGTTGTCGATTTGCTTTATTTGGACTTGAAATATAGCTTTGCTTTTTGGTTCATTTTCGATATCCTCAAGCCATCTGAAATATTGAAAAAAAAATCTGATTTCATGTATCTGTTTTTTGTTTCATGCGCCTGTCATATAATATATATCAAATTAAGAAAATGTTATGTATTTGTTTATGTTAATGTTAGTAGTAGTATATACCAGATTCCACATCAATCACTAATGGCCTTTTTTGAATTCTTTGTGATTTCTTTTTAGCCTGAATATAAAGTACAATTTTGAATTCACGACATTTTTTTATGGAATTCGAATTTTGATGTGAGATTGGATTCATAATCTCAATATGACTCATGGGAAAAAGATGGTGTTGGAAGAAATTATGATGACTATCTAATGGGTGCTTTGGCAATTCAGAAAATTGATGGTGTTTGGAAATGAAAAGCAAAGAAAAGATACGATTGTTGATTATTCGATTAATTGGTTCATTAATAGAAATAATGAGGTAGTCACAACTTAGATTCATTGGCTGCAAAACCCATTTTTGTATTTTTTTTTTTTTCTATGTAGGTCTAAATGAAATTTTAGGTGTTAAAAAAAACAAAATGAAACAAAACTAAACCATTCTTTTTTAAGTATGGGATCAAACTATATAACTCTTAGGATGATTATAGATGTAGTTTAATCGTTGTTTAATTATTGTTACCCAACTATGGGATCTACCATTTATCCAACTCCACGTATACATTATGAGTTGACATTATATACTTTGTCATGCTTTCAATATATACTATATACATTTTTATTTTTTACACAACGGTAATTTGAAAAAAAGAAACTTATTTGTATTTTATGAATTTGTTGTTTATTTATTTCTACTTTTTTAGATTTATGACACTTATAACATTTTACTTATATGTTTTAAAACAAGTATTAAAATAAAGAAAATTAGGTTGCTAAAATTGTGTCGATTTGATACTTATATGTTTAAAAAGCATTTTTAACCCATAATGGAAGCCAATTATAATTTTGAACAGGGGAAATCTAGGAAAAGGGCATTTTGGTCATTTCATTATGAAACATTGTTATTTGTTTAATTTTTACTTCATATAATTAATTAATTGCTTTAACACTTTCACTTTGCACCTAAATTGGTTCTTTTAGACTACTTACACGAACAGAAAAGAAAAGTTTCTTTCGTCTTTTTTAAACTATAATTTTGAACAAGGGAAATCTTGAAAAATGGTAGTTGGTCCTTTTATTAAAGGTAATAGTACCTTGCTAAGTATAATGCTATTTCGAATAAAAAATGAAAAATAAGATGCTATTTCTAGTGTTTCTACAATTGTTCCAAAGCTGGCATGCCCTGATCATTTTCATTTTTTACACATGGGTAAATCTGTAGATTGGAATGATGGGTTTTGAGCATGCTAACACTCTTATGATATACATGCAACCCTATAAACCTTGGATCTATGTTTTCTCTATTATACATGCAAATATTTGATATTCCAAGGTTTAATCCTAACTAGCATAATATGAAGCAACTATACTACAAAAGCCTAGTTAGATGACATACCTTTTGATGAAGCTTGAAGTCTTGAACTTTAAGAGATTAGCCCCAATAGTATGGAAGCCTCAAGTGGAATCACAAATCACCAAAAACACCTTGGAAACTTGAGAGAATAGTAAGCACACTAGAAATTGGCCCACTCTTGTTTTTCTCACACACTAGTGTCATTTCATGTGCCAAAGACCTCTTTATATAGTATGAAGGATTAGGGTTTCATCCATGTAAACCCTAATACCCATAACCTTTCATTTTCATAGGATCCATGGGTTAAAAACTCCATGGACTATCCATTACTAGAAAACATACCTTTAATGACGCGCTTTTTACGACACGCACTGATCAATGATACGCAAAAGGATGTGCCCTTAAAATAGTGTTATCTCTCCAACAAATTTAAGGATTTGCGTCACGCATTATTGCGTGCCCTTAATTTAGTGTCTCAAGAGAAAAAAAAAACACGGAGGGCACTTTATCTTAAACGCGCGTCGTCTGTACCCATCGCTTTATAATTTTAATGAAATCCCAAAAAACACGGAGGGCACGAAATCCCAAAAAAACACGGAGGGCACGAAATCCCAAATTTTTTGAAAACCACCTCGTTTTTTCTATCTTCTATCTATCTTTCATCCTTGCAATCCACTATCCCCTCTCTGATACTCTCTCCTCTAGATCTCCCTTCATTCTCTACCTCTCGTCTCTCTGTAAACCCTAAGCCATCGCCACCTCCCTTCTCTCTAGCACGTGCTAGGGTTTTATTTTCTTTCAAGCTTCCGCTTCTCTCGTTTTCTCTCAACCCAGTACGTGGGAGGGTTCAGAATAACTGAGCGAATCCAAACAATCAATCTTCCATTTCAACTCTGGATCATCGGGTATTTTTTCATATTCCTTTTCCGATTTTGTTCACTTTCGAAATTGGAATGGGACCCGTTCTTTTCTACTTCAATACTATCGATCTCAATCGACTTTTCTTCTTCCACTTCGTCTTCTTCTACTTCTTCTAACAATGGTGGTTCCTGCTCAGGGGTAACCTCGGCAATATGCAATTTAAAAACCCCAAATAAGTTGGTTTTTTAGGTATAGGGTTCTTTATTTGGAAGCACAAGGCGATCTGCAATCGATTCAACTAATCTGAGATCATAGGTACATGTTATAGTCAACAAATCGCCATCATCATCTTTGTATTTTATCAAAACAGACTTCGATTCTAACACTTTTTCGTTCCCCCCCCTTCCTTCGCAAACACACATGAATTATGAGTTCCTTATCTTTTCCTATGGGGTTCACAAAGCGTGGTTTATACATCTAAGGTTTCTAAATTTCGAGTATTATGCACACAAATGTCAGAAGAAATATGGTTAACCAGCTCCAATATGGCCCGATTCCAGTTCTCAAAGCCCTCAACTCCGATTGACATGTAATTAAGGCTGAACAAGTACCATAATCTTTATTTTTCTATTTGTATATCTTTGTTTCTTTATTTACATATTTTGTGATTATATTATGATTGTTCAGACCTGCTTGGAAAAAGCTTAGTCTGTATGATGTATGATTGTAACAGTTGTTCATAAACTAATGTTTGAGGAACAATGCAGGTTTGTATCAGAAAGCAAAAAATGTTGGGTTCCTGTTTTTTTTACTTTAAGGTTGGAATGTTGGATCCCCCAAGGGAGGAAGTCAGAGAGGTTGCTAAGAAAGGAATTGACTGGAATGATGCTAACAATTGGGTTGTAGAGGTTCAGAACATGCTTAAGAAATATGCACATAACGTGTTTGTAGAAATGCCAAAGATAGAAAAAAAAGTGGTGAAACTGTTAAAACTATGGTGACAGTATTGAAGCTAAGAGGTTCTTCACCAAATTCCTCCAGAACGAGGTAGTCCATGAAATTAGTATCAATCATAATGTAATTATCTATAATCAATGACCATGGATTCTCTTGCAGTCTTGTAATACATCCATTTTTTTCCATGTCTGCTACTGAACATGTGATATTTGACTTCCGGTTTTGTGCACTTCTAGCTGTTGCAGGCTCATTAGCTGGCTCCTTGCTATGCTTTCTTGATGTAATAATTCTCTATACACTAATTTATTTTAGTAAATTTATTTGTAATTCTGTTTTCTGTGTTTCTATTGTTATGTTTGGATGAATCAAAGTGATCTTGACTTTATTGGATGTTCCTAGGGTTGTGTTTATGTTGCTGATGCATATAAAATCTACTGGACAAGCTGCTTGAAAGGATCTCTTTCAGGGAAAATGGTGATGCGTTTGGTTGAAGCAATAGGTGAGTCTACTAGCTTCTAGATTTTGCCCCCCCCCCCCCCCCAATAGAAATGTGAATACCAAAAAACAGTAACTATTGAAGTTTAATTTGTATTATTTTCAAGTAAAGGTATTTAAAATTTTGCTTAAATTTTTAAAATCTGAATGCAGATGTGTATCTTGCTGAGATAGTTATGCTGATATTTGCAGTGGGTTTGTACGGATTATTCATCAGTAATGCACCAGATAGTATAGCTAGGGCTGTAAACGAACTGAACGTTCGGCGAACCGTTCGTGAACTGTTCGGCGGGAAGTTCGTTTATGTTCATTTATTTAATAAATGAACGAACATGAACAAAAATAATCGTTCGTTTAGTTAAATGAACGAACATGAACAATGATCTCGTTCGTTCATTTATGTTCGTGAACGTTCGTTTATGATGTTCATTTACGTTCGTTTATGTTCGTTCGTTTAAGTTTATTTATATTCATCTATATTCAATTATTTTTTATTATATTGCTATATTATATGTTCATTTATGTTCATATATGTTCAATTGTGTTTTTTTATCATTGTTCATTTATGTTTGTTCGTTTATGTTCGTTTAGCATGTTCACGAACATAAATGAACGAACATGAACAAAGTAATTTGTTAAACGAACGAACATGAACAAGAAAATCTCGTTCGTTTATCCGTTCGTGTTCGTTTGTTGTTCGGCTAACTTAAACGAACGAACATGAACAAGACCTTGTTCGTGTTCGTTTGGTTCGTTTACAACCCTAAGTATAGCACCAGAGGATGATCGTGCTATAAAGGGTTCTTCCCTATTTTGGGATGTTTGCTTTGAGACTAAATCCTTTTTTAGCACTTTTTACTTTACATTATAGCATGCTTTTGTACAGTGTTTGACCTGTATTGGACTTGCAATGGGACCATAACTGATTACAGTAAGACAAAAATTGCAATATTTTTTTCATCAAAAAGTGGGACACCATGTGATAGAATAGAGTGTATTGTGTTTACTGTGTTTGGTGCACGTTCGACTGCGACCTTAATGAATAGGACAAGACAGAACATGGTACTGTGTTTGACACTGATTCCAATGCCAATGGGACAAAAAGATGTACCAAAAGGTTGTCATGTCGGATGTAACAAACACAGCCTAAATAGTTTATTTGTGTAAAAGATGTGGGATAGATAATTAATTAATATAATTTAATTGGATTGAAGGAGCGACCTAAATGGATGAAGATAAGTTTGCTTGATGAATTGAAGACAAAAGTTGGTCATGTAATTGTTATGATTCTTCTAGTAAAGATGTTTGAGAAGAGCAAAATGGTGACAATTTCAACTAGTTTGGACTGGTTAAGCTACTCCATTTGTATATTCTTGTCATCTGCTTCTTTGTATATTCTTCACAATCTTCACAAAGATGAACATAAATAACAAACTTTATTATAATCACTCAAATGTCTTTATCACTTAAAGTTATAGTTTTAATCAAACAAATTACTTTTCTTTTCACCTCTTCATCTAATAACATTGGATTATGTTGCATGCAGCCAAACCCGTATACATTAGTTGTCACCCTGAAAGATGCATCAAACAACATTATCGACAGTGAATCATGTCAAGTAGGCATACAACAAATTTCAAAAGCTCCAAAACAGTTGCTTGTTAATGAGCATCCAGTTGTAATAAGAGGCGTAAAGAGACAAAAACCATGTATGCATAATTTCTTGGTCTTTAGGAAATAAAGCAAGATATGGACCAAATCATGCTGCTCTTGCTGGTATATATACGATTCGAATTGTGTTGCATCAACTTTATCTTTCACTTTATAATTTACATCAAAGTTATCTTTCACTTTATAATTTAATGTATTTCAAGGTGGATTCGTGGGAATGATCCATCAAGAGTTGTACACTATGTATATTGGGAAGCAATCGATAGCACATTTGGTCTGCAAAGAGGGTTTATTTGGGATTAGGTTGACCAGGTTTGAAACTCATCTCTTAAATTTTATAAAACTGTAAATGTGGTGCAAGGGTAGTTCTAAATATTTGCATTTGGTTTTAGGGGTTACTCAAGGAAAATGCAAATGGTAGAAAATACTGGGCATATTGAGGTGACTTTGGAGATACACCAAATGACTTAAATTTCTGCTTAAATGGTCTCATATGGCCTGATCAGACTCCTCATCCTACTCTAAATGATGATTACTATAATTTTTTGCTTAGTATTTAGGTTTTTGTTTAGTTATTTCCAACAAAAATGTTTCCATGATGAATCTTTTGGTAGAGACAATGTATAAGAATTACTTCATTGAGCTAATTATGATGCGATCCTTTGTTTATTTGTTTTTAGAGGTCAAGTATTGCTATCAACTAATTAAAATTTCGTTCACCAATGATGTAATTAAGGTATCAATATCATCACTCTTACTTATTTGTCTATATCATTTTCATGAAAATGTTTATGTTGCGTATTATATATTCATATGTCCAGTTGTGCTTTCTATATAGCAAATATTAACCTTGGTCTTTTCGTTTTTTGTTCATAGATTACAAACACCAATTTCTTTCAAACAACAGAAGATCTATAGTTTTAATTGGGTGATTGAAGGTGATGGGTGTAAACTTTATTCTAGAAGTCTCAGTCTACCAACATTAGAGTTTAATTGGGTGATTGAAGGTGATTTTGATTCTTGAAACGAGACTCAATATATCATATTTTGGCATGGATAGAAGCTTTGGAGGAAACGAGACTCAAGCAAAAGTAAACACACAGAGAGTTGTTGGTACATAGTAAGCTAGATGATGCAATTGTATATAAATGAGTTCATTTTTTTTATAACATTTACTCACTTTTGGAATAATTATTTGTATTTGACATATTAGTCAAATGAATTATCTTTGTTATTTATGGTATTTTATTTTATATTATGAGATTTTTAATGTATTATTTAATTTGAAAATTAGTAAATCTATAAATAATATTTTTTTTAAACATTTAAAATTATGATACGCAAAAATGTGTGTCATCTTCATTTATGACATGACCTTTCTTGACAGGGGCTTTCTTGATACGCATTGCGTGTCATTAACACGCGTGTCATAAGGTTACGACACACGAATGCGTGTCGTCTTCCTTTATGATAGGGCCTTCCTTGACACGCATTGCGCGTCGTCTCTCTTTATGACAGGGTCTTCCTTGACGCGCATTTGCGCGTCGTCTGAGCCTTTTACGATGCGCAATGAGTGTTGTAAAAGTCTGTTTTCCTAGTAGCTATCCATGCAATCTTAGCCCAATCTAAATTAACTTGGCACATACTATAAATAAGAGTCCATATTTAATTAGTTCCTTTTTATCACAAATTTAATTATAAATTAATTCTTGATTAATACTAATTAAATAACATGATTCCATATTAATATATTAGAACTTATAATATATTACTATAAATCATAAACATACTATTCTCAAAAGACTATCCATATAAATTGTTCCGATGAAGTGCAACCTAAATGGACCATGCCAAATTGGGTCAAGTACATACCAATTATAGTTATGGACTTAGACACTAATCCAACAATATCCCACTTGGATAAATCTAAAACTATTATTGCGTATGACTCCAAAACCCGACTAGCAATCGTAGCTCTTAAACCGTTGTCGAACTCTGACCTTAGTCAATGACTTGTCCATTAGATAAGGGATCATATATTCCTTTATTCTAGATATCATATGGACTGAGACATGGATTATAATCATTCTCTTTGTCCATTTGTTGTTTCCCAATTTCTGATTTATGACGACCGACTAATTGAACAAATCACATTAGTCCAGGCTTGGCCAAGCACTTCAGGGTGTCATCAATAAATCATTGAGGGCCCACAGATATTGCTTCTATCCCTTCAAGGGTAAAAGGAATAGATAAAGTTCGACTCACATGCTTGTTCTACTACTTGTTGAATCATACACAAAGGCACATTTTATAACATCAAGTTACCAATGTGTTTTCGTGCAATCAATGTATGACCAACTCATAGTCAACAACTCATATCTCTAGGTTTGAAGAATATAAGATATTATCGTCTCATGATCACTCGTGATAAAATCCATGAAGTGATTCAAATGAGCGTGGGTTGAATCCAATACTCAAAACCTATGAGCACTCATGAGTGTTGTAGCAACTCTTGCTATGTCCAACATCTTAGACATCTACAAGCCAACTTCATGAAAGTCTTGATTCATATCTACTTCCAACATATGACTGACTGTGGATGGTTTGAATAACTTAGTCATTCGGGAAGAATGACCTAGTTTTTCTGGAAGTCAAAACATGCAAAGTGAAACACAAGAATAATCGAATCCAATATGGTCTCAGAACTTATGAGTATAAACAGAACACCTTTTATTTATCACTATATTGATTACACATTATTCATTGTATAATGTTTCAACTAATCAACTTTATACTTGAATCAAAACACTAGCCATGCCATGCTCTAAGCATGCACACTATGTGTATCCAAACAATAGTCATGCCATACACCAAGTATTCATATTATGTTTGTCCAAACATTAGTTATGCCATACACCAAGTATGCACACTAAGTTTGTCTATGATCTTTACTTTGTGAAATAGATCAATTAAACATAATTCCAGTGATTCTCACTTCACAATCCCAAATCCTTACTGCAAATGCAAGAATTCCAAATTTTTGCCATTTACCGAAATCTGTTAGATTTTAAACTTATATGCATTGATCCTCTGTAATGATTATGCACAAAGTCACAAAGACTTGTAAACAGATATTATAGAGTATTCCAATGGAGATCAACTCCTTGGAAACGAAGTCTCAAATTCAAATTACATGGCTTTGAACATCCTTCTTGCATTAAGTTTTCTAATCTTACGGAAATCTAATGAATAACATCCACCTATGGCAACATTTCCACATTCCCATTTTGATTATCACTTCTGAACAAGAGTTGCCTCCTTTCAGAATATATCAATATGGTCCTTCCAAAATTAACACTATACTTCCAACTCTCCCTGAGCAACCAATCTTTGGTAAACCTTAGATTGTCCTTGACAATTGCTTAATCATTTTAGTCATATCCAATTCTAGACCTTTTCCCCACTTAATGCCACTAGGCATTTAGAAAAATTTAGAAAGGATAAAAATTATAGCACATGCAATCGATCATAAACCCGAAGCATATAGGATACGATTCATGATGTCTCACATAAAGACATGATTCTAGACCAGTATTTTGCTACAATATTTTTATTTGCCATGTTTTCATAATTCGACTATGAAGAGGGATGCCGTAATCATAATCAAATTTTGAGAACGCAATATATATAGAATTTCCTTAAGTTGATCCATTCCAGCATAAAATTCATATATATCCTTGACTAAAGATGATTAAAATCTCAATCTAAGCTTTTAGAATTGAAATGAAGTATAATTTCCTCTCCCTTAATTATAGCAAAACAACTTTTCCCAATTGAAACTTTTTGTTTTCTATAATTAACATTGGTAACTTGCAACACTTATCATAATTATCATGCTCCCACTAACATGAGATTATTATCATAACACTTATGCTCGCACTAGCTTTGACATGTACTCAAAAATCAGCTGGACTTCTAGAAATCAATACTTTATTGACTTTCTTACCAAAGTTCAGACTTCTGATACGAGATGCTTTGATAAAACTTTATCAAAATCATACACCTTTCCTTAGATAACACACACATGTGTCTAAACAATTTCAGAACTATGAAAAGGAATGCCATAATCATAGTTTCAATTGTTTAGACCTTTGCTATTCCTCACAAGTTCATGTTAGTGTGTCGGTTAACCACACACGCTCCACTAACGACTTTGAGAATGCAAATATCACAATTCCTATCTACCTAAAATCACTTAGAGAAAGCGCTTCCTCACCATCATTTTCATGAATCGGAGACAAACCTTATGACACTTAGATTTTATGGACTATGTGTTCCTATCCATGTGAATTTGTCAAAACCATAATCACAAGACAAGGTTAGTCACAAATCCAAACTCATATGGATTGAACTTATGCAGTCTTAACTTCTTGCCACCTAGCAGCACAAAAGTCTACCAGTGCTTCCAAGTTGTTATGCAACCAATTGAGAAATCTCAGAACTCATATGCAAAGCCAAATTTAACTGGAATGGGCATAGAAATAGGAATATGTCAACATGATAGGTTATAAACCTCAAGTCCTGAGCTAGTGAGAAACTATAGGTTTTATTCTTGATTAGATCTTGAAATTCTTTTAGGTTCTTTTAGACTCCCACTGTCCTCTTGATTATAAGACTCTCTTGCCAAGACCCATTCTTTGACAAACAAATATTTAAGAGATAGTGTGGATTCCTATTAAGACAAACACTTCACACAATTGGCCCAAGTTGGTCTCTATTTTATCCAAAACATCACAACTTAATTACCAATTTCAAATGTACAAGAGTAGGACACATTTTACTTTACATTTGACAAGTGTTAATAAACTTTCTTTAAGATGTGTCACTCAAATTACAATCTTGGAGCATGACTCTAAAACTTGTTTTTGGAGCGAAGTATGACTCATCTTGTTGATTTAACCATTTCAAAAATTCATGATTCCTCTTCTTAGCCATAGGAATGCACTAAGTTGTCCTTAGAGAACCAATTGTGATATGGTTTCTTAATCATTAAGATGATCACAAAACATGGTACTAAAGTACTCTCCCATCTTTTTAGATTTGAAAAACTTTTATCTTTCTACCTAATTTGATTCTACTAATTCGTTCTACCATACATCGAAACTTTTCCAATGTTTCGGAATTATACTTAAACTATTAGGTATAACCATATTTACTAAACTTTTGTAAATCATGACGAATAGTCTTATCGATCTTTTGTATTGGACTTGACCAATGCACACGAATGTGTACTTGATCCCTTAGTCCTTCACTTGACTCACAAATACATGTGAACAAGGAATTAGTCTTAATTTTCCAAAGATGAAAATTCTCATTCATCATACTATACAAATTGCATGATTCCAAGTTTCGATCTAATTGAAAGCTTGGGTGATGAGAATCTTTCCTTATTTGGTAAATTTAGACATTACCACAAATGAAAGAATCAAATTCATATTTCCAATATTGCTAAAAACATACAAACATCAATTTTCCATAAATGTCATTGCAAGGAGATATAGAATAAAGTAAAACATAATTATATTTATTTATAAAATGTGGAAAACTTTTCCTTACAATGAAACTTTAAATGTAAACTATGTTATTACATATTTCCTAGCAATCTATCATAACTCCTAAGTAGAAGTTCAAGATTCCGATCTTCGAACCATGCGATCGAAATCCATCTTCGCGATCAGATTCAACATACTCTTCCTTTAAGCTTCCTTCCCTTTGCTTGATTCTGCCAAACATCAAAATGTAACCGAGTCACATTTTGTATTAAGAATCACCAATAAGGAACTTAACAAAGTTAGATACTGGACTTAATTGAAGCACATTCAAACTTTTTGACATGACCTTTCTCTCAGATCTTTCAGGTAGCCAGGGCAGCTTTGCAACTAATTCCCCTTCCTTTGGCACTAGAAATATATGGACCCTTTGGTAATGGTACATGGGACTATCTCAGACTTAGCCTTTCTCTTTACCATTTGGTCAACCGATTTTACTATGGCCGATCCCTTTCCATTGGGAAGAGAAAGCTTTTCTGGATATCCAATGTTACCATTGTCAATGTCCATGGTATTTTGGGAAGTTGATATTCTAATCAAATTTTCTTTACTAGTGCTCCAAATCATTGTTGATTCAGCAACACCAAACAAATAGATAAGATCATTAAGGGTCATGTCATAGTCTGTTACATAGTAGTCTTTAAAGAACTCACTATGTGACTTAGGAAATGATTAGTCAACATCCAACTTACTGAAGAATTTGACACCCAACTCTCCCGGCTTGTCAATATGTGTCTTCATCTCCAAGATGTGAGCACACATAGACCTTGCTTTCCAATATGGCTTGAGTGACCTTGAACTATTCAAGAACTTGTGGGTTAGGGAGAATAATTGGAGGAGGTGGAGGAAAAGAGGTATGATTTCCATGAGATTTGGGAAGATTATAGTTGTCTAAATCCAACATCTATAATGGGAGAAATTCAAGTTAGTTGATTTAAAGTCCTTAATATAACACCCAATATGAAATATTAAGGCTAGGACCCAACACAATATTTTATAACTTGGAAGAGGGATGCCGTAGTTCAAGCTATAGAATATTTGAAGGTAGGAGAATGACGATTCACCTATTTCCACCATGAAAAGCGAAATAATTTATTAGGTTTTAATTGGATTTGAAATTACTATATCTTTTGAGATTCATTGAACTTTTCAATGGCATGTTTCAATCTCGATTGTGCCTTCTCAATTTTTGTGACTGGGATGCCGAGGATCACAAAACAAGGTGTGAATAACCATGCAAATATACTTGGTACCCTTAATATTTATCACTTAACCGATGTGTCAGTTAACCACACGCGCTCCACTGATCCTATGATAAACATTAAGTTACCCTTTACCTACGTTGTTAAATCCAGGTTAGTGTGTCGGTTAACCACACACGCTCCACTAACGATTTAAGCAAAGTGCAAAGTGTAATTTCATGGGTTAGCACCAAATTCACATTTTACTAAAGTAACTAAGATTGGGAATTTATAAAAGATTTAGTTACTTTATATTTATCATTATACTTATCACGAAGATTATAGTCCTTGTCCTACTCGTTCGGCTAACGACCCTCCACCAGTCAAGGAAGCGATGAGTGAGAGTGGATACCCATTAAACTGCCATTTTATTGGCAGTAACCTTATACCCCCTTTATAGACCGGCTTCGCGAATGAGGCCTACTAACGGTAAGACTGACTTGATTTTATTCATATATATATATATATGTGTATGTGTGTGTGTGTGTGTGTGTGTGTGTGTGTGTGTATATATATATATATATATATATATATATATATTATTAACTTATAATACTATAAAGTATAAGGGTTGAATTTTAACTTTTAAAACTCTAGGATTTGGAATTAAAGTGTGTGTGAGACTTTACAAATTCCAAAACTTGAGGGCGAGTTTTGAACTATTCAAAAACTTTTGGATTTTCATATTTTATGAGTTTAATATGGTTTTTTATGAAAAACTTTTCAAGTTCCATAACCTGATGACAAGTTATGGAAGACATAAAAAACATTTTATGATGACATTAAAATTAGAGACTCTTCCATTTTCATAACCTATGACTTTTAATGACACTTTAAAAAAAACTCTTCATTTTCCATAACTTGAGTATAAATTATGGAGTTCATAAAAACCATTATGATCAAATTACCAACTAACACAATAATCAAGTAATTTTTCTATGAACACGATCAAACTTAGCTAATCACATAAACTAAAACAAGTCTTGAAACTTTGACATTTATCATTTATTTGGATGAGAATAAACATTACCATAACATCAAAATCAAGTTTTATGAACAAAAACACTTTGTGGTAATGATTCTAATCCAAAACAGGCTAAAAACTATTTTTTTTTCACTAAACAGTCATCACCTCGTGGTAAACTGGCAGATTCCAAAAAAACGATTTTTCTTGCAACTAGCATCAAGTATAATTGAAAACAAGCCTAGGCTCTGATACCACTGATGGGTTTTGAGCATTCTAACACTCCTATAGTGTACATACAACCCTATAAACCTTGGATCTATGTTTTCTCTATTGTACATGCAAATATTTGATATTCCAAGGTTTAATCTTAACTAGCATAATATTAAGCAACTATACTACAAAAGGTTAGTTAGATGACATACCTTTGTTGAAGCTTGAAGTCTTGAACTTTAAGAGCTTAGCCCCAATAGTGTGGAAGCCTCAAGTGGAATCACAAAACACCAAAAACACAATGGAAAGCTTGAGAGAATAGTAAGCACATTAGAAATTGGCTCACTCATGTTTTTCTCACACTAGTGTCATTTTATGTGCCAAAGACCTCTTTATATAGTATGGAGGATTAGGTTTTCATCCATGTAAACCCTAATACCCATGACCTTTCATTTCCATAGGATCCATAGGTTAAAAACTCCATGGACTATCCATGCAAGCTTAGCCCAACCTAAATGAACTTGGCCCATACTATATATAAGAGTCCATATTTAATTAGTTCCTTTTGATCACAAATTTATTTCTAAATTAATTCTTGGTCAATACTAATTAAATTATATGATTCCATATTAATATATTAGAACTTATAATATATTTCGATAAATCATAAACATAATATTCTCAAAAGAATATCCATATAAATTGTTCCGGTAAAGTGCAACCCAAATGGACCATGCCAAATCGGGTCAAGTACATACCAATTATAGTTATGGACTTAGGCACTAATCCAACATGGAAAAGAAACTTGTCTTTTATAAATTTGTTTTTTATTTGTCTTTTATTCTGAAAGTGACGAAAAGACCAAATTTCCTAACTGATTTCCTAAAAAGGTAATAATAATTAACAAAAAATATGTTTTATCAATATAACGAATCAAGAATACATAACACATCAACATATGGTCAATAGGTTTTTCAGATGGAAAAAGAAAACTCTCCAAAATTCCACAAAGAGTTTTTTTTTTTTTAATGGGTTCACAAATGGATGTTTATACTTACACCACATGCATAGTCAAATGTGTTAGGTTTATGGTACTTAGTCGTGATGCACAACACAAAAAGCAAAACTCTAGGGTTCTAGTGGTGGGTGAGAATGGAGAGAAATACTATGGCCAGTTAGAAGAAATTATGGAGGTGCAATATCCATATGATTATTCGACTGTAATATTTCGGTGCAAGTGGTTTGATACAGGAGATATTCCTGATGATAATTTCATCAGTATCAACACAGAAAAAGAAGTGTACCAAGATGATCAAATCATATATGGTTTGCAAGCTAAACAAGTGTTGTACATTCGCAAGCCTGTTAATCATCGAAGAAACCAAAATAACAACGCTCTTTGTGTCGTCGAGCATGTTAATCATCGAAGTATTTGGGATCTATCATCCGACAATGCTTGTTCCAAAATGCTTACAGTGCCTCTGCCCAAAATGTCAACAATGTGGAGGCCGAAAATGTTCATGTAGTTCAAAACAACTCTTCATCTGGAGCTAGACTTTTTATCGACTTTTCACAATACTTTCAAAACGATGTTGATTATGATGATAAGGATGATACTGAAGTACCTTTGCCAACTGGTAGAGTCGATAATGTTTCTAAGGAAGAAACTGATTATGATGATGACGATTCTGATTATGAGACTAATGAAGAAGACATTGAAGTATATGATGCAGATTCTGATTAAAAAAATCAAATGTTTTTTTTTTGTAATAGAAACATTATTTGAAGGCTAACTTTTATTATTATTTTTATAACTTTTATTTATGTTGTTTGTCTATATTGTATATCTTATAATTTTGCAGGGTAACTAACTTTTATTCATATTTTATTTCCATATTGTATATCTTGTAATTTAAGGGCTACAAATGAGCTTTACTTGGGTGATACTCTTTTTCATGATGGCCTATGTTATGGGCCTTGGACATGGAGGTGATGGAGTCGGGGATCCACCACCTCTAGTAGGCTTTGGTCGCGATCAGCACGAACAGGATTGTAAGTTTTACTATGATATATTTATTAGCTATTTTTATTAATTTATTATAAGTTATCGTGACTAATATTTTTAATTGTATTTTTTCAGCCGAGCGTCCAAAAAAAGAAGGGGCTTATCAAAAAACATCGAGTTAGGAAAGTGGCTACGGGCAAACAAGGGAAACTCATGGATTTGGATTTCGAAAGGGAGATCACATGTTCCCATGTCGGGAAGCTTGCTAATTGGTTTACACATGAAATTGGGAGGTATTTGTGGAACAACATCCCTTTCAGCGTATATGGTTGAGACAATGTTTTCCCCGCTTTAAGGAATGCAACAGTCGTGCATCTAAAGTTAACTTGGATAATATTTTAAGTTTAGTTGTGATTGTTATTTAATTAACTAACTTTTCTGTATTTGTAGAATAAGTTTGATTTGGATAAGGTTAACTTGGATCCAGAGCATGCACAATTGTTGTAGAGCATTGATTTGAGTCTTGCAAAAGTTTATAGAGGCCGAAAAAGTAAAGCTCATTCTTATTTTTAGGAAAACGGAGGGTCTTCAGATATCCCAATGGCATTAAACAACCCCCCCAAGGGTATGTCACTTGAAAATTGGGCGAAGGCAATCGAACATTTCAAACGCCCAAATTTTTAAGGCATTCGGCATCAAATAAAGAAGTATGTGCAAAACAACAAGTTGTAAACAAAGGGGGTCGAGCTCATACAGCAATGCATGTTTCAAATAAGTAAGTTATGATATATTTAACTATTTATTTAAAGTATAATTAATCTAATTTTTAATATTAAATAGGATATCACTCGAATCGAAACATTTCGTAAGGCTAATTCCAATCACCAATGGGTATTTTATAGTCTTGCAGTCATGCAACAATACGTAAGTGGTTAATTTGTATTTTCATATAAGTGTTTATATCGCCAAGGGTATTTAGTAATTTAATTTTATGATGTTTATCATTTTTTGAAAATACAGAATGCTTTACTATAGGAGATCAATCAACAAATCCAAACTTCTTCTGCAGCAAGCAGTCTAACACCAAGTGATATAAGAAAATGTTTTGAAAGAATATTGGGTGTTCGACACGGACATAACAAAGGCATTGGGCATAAACCTCATACCGTTGTGTCTATGTACGACCAGGAACAATCGATGATACAAGAACTACCACAATCAAAGGTAATTGTTTGTTTAAGTTGAAAAGTATAATGCTATAATGGAAAAACGAAAAAAAGTAGGATGCTATAATTATATGTTGGTAATTATATGTTTAGTATATAGTACAATGCTATAATGGAAAATAGAATGCTATAATCATATGTTGGTTATGGTTTGATATGTTGACATTTTGTAGTTTGGTAATTTTTGGAAAGTACAATGCTATAATGGAAAAATGAAAAAAAGTACAATGTTATAATGCATATGTAATATTGTGTATCATGTAGTTTGGTTATAGTTTGATATGTTGGTATTTTATAGTTTGGTAATTTTTTGGAAAGTATACTGTTGTAATGGAAAGTAGAATGTTATAATGATATGTTATGTATAATGTATGTTTAAGTGTCTTTGGAAAGTAGAATGCTATAATGATATGTTGGTTATAGGTAGATATGTTGGTATTTTTTTTGGTAATTTTCAGAAAGTACATTGCTATTATGATTTGTTGGTAATATATTTTGTTTTCTTTGTAATTGGAAATGCTTCAGATGATACAAAATGACCCGACCTGTTCTACGGCATTGAAAGAGTGGTTTCGCTCATTGCCACCACTAAATAATAATGAAGAAAATGATCAGATTGATGAGGACAACTAGCTACTATTTTAGGATTTTATGAAATGTTTTGTTTGGAAGAATACTTTGGATACATTGCACTTTGTATGGATTAATATTTTGGATTGGTTGTGTATAGATTAATTAATATTTTGGCTTGGTTGTGTATGCATTAATATATTAGGTTAATATTCCTGTAAGATTGTAGCAGCTTTTATATATATTATATTGTTTTTTATAATGTTAATGTTAAATAAACAAAAAAATAAAAATTATTTTAGCGTCGACACAAACCTATTGGCGGCAACGTTGTATTTGCGGCGACAAGTGGCTATTAGCAGCGACACGCAATTATTAGCGGAGACTAATACGGAATTTGCAACGAAGCATTAGCGGCAACTTTTTGTAGCGAATGTCGCCGCTAATACTTAGTGGGAAATCTCCCGTATACATATTAATTATGGTAAGGAACACAGTGATACTATAAAAATTAAATAAAATAATCAGAAATAAACAATTTTTTACGTCAACTAGTTTCCAAAAAACGAGTTTCTTTAGATCGAATGTCTTTTTTCAAGACCAGCAAAGGAGTAGCGAATCCACCTTTAGTTGAAGGAGATATCCAAACCATGGAACTTTTCTCTGGTAATTCGATCTAAATTCTGGCTCATTTCATTGGTGAGATGGTTGGTCCAATCTCCAACTTCCCCTTTCCTGAAAAAAGCATCATTAGGTATACCCTCACGTAGATTTCCATGCTTATTAACCTCGCTTAAATTTTCGAAACTGCATAGTCTGATAATCTCTTGGACTGCACCTTCAGTCTCTTCTTTCTCTGTGAATGGGTAGCCCAAGAACTTCGCAACTCGCTTGACATGATTTATAGTATCCGTTTTCATATCCTCGTACGTTAAAAATAGAACCTTTCCCGGGTGTTCTGAACTAACCTTGTGGTACCCTTTTACATGGTCCCAGTAAGGTCCTATTGGCATGACCCCATTACTAAACGAATCGAACGCCTCCTCAAATGTCAGTAGACTGCCCGATTTGTCTCTCAACTTGTTTGCAAAGTGAAACATAGAGACCAAAACATCTTTAGGGTTTCTACATAAATAAATTAGTCGACAATTCGACTGAAGAATGGATTGAGGCAATGAAATGTAGGGTATATGGGTAGCAAACAGTCGTGGTGAATGTGGTTTGGCATATGTAGGTGTGTGTCTATATACTTCAGTCTCAATGAAAGGCAAACAGTTGTGAGGGTTGGAGATGAGTAGAGGGTGAGTTGAAAGAGAGTTGTTTTTGTAGCGATTTCTGTTAACGATAGCAAACACGAGCGCCTTGAGCCATGTCGTGCCAGATTTTGGCAGTGTGGCCAAGTATATATCTGTTGGGTGAGCTTTGAAAGTGTCTTGTAAGGCCATCACAGTTTCTATTGAGATTATACGCATCGACTGGTGCCAAAAGCCTTGGTACATGTATAGGTTTCCTGTTATCCAACCTCTCTCCTTGGGAAGCATTTGAAGCCTACCCTTGTATTTATCAAAAGTGAGGGCCATATTGGCTCTTTCTTTTTGAGCTTCGTGACTGCATTTAGGTACAGATGAAAGAGAGAAAGCTTGAGAAGCTATAGACATTGACATTATGACATATGAAGGTTATTTCTATTCAATGAAATGAAACGAGTTTTTTTCTTTTATTTATAGATCCAATTCGTTTTCGTGTTTACTTTTCTAAATTTAATATTGGTCATGAATGGATATATAATACATCGCATTTAAAGAACCAAGAAATCTTAGGTGAAAATATTCATGTGATCAGATTCCATGAAGCTTGTTTTGCACGATTGAAACTTGTGTTGCGTGATTCTGTAACGATGTGATATGATTACATTGCATGAACCAAGAATTCTTAATATTGGTCAAAAAAAGCAATTAATGAACAAGTCTGTACTACATATATAATATTCAAAAAAGTATAATAATAATCATTTAATTATCTGGTACGTTTTGAAACTAGTTTTTTAACTTTAACTTGAAAAAACGCTAAACCCTATACCAAAAATGTAAAACTCCTCTTTCTTGAACCTATACCACGGTTTTACCCATCCTCTTTCTTGCCCTTTATTACTCAGCCATTCGGTATGGAGGCTATTTTATAATTATGAATCCTATGTAGAGGGGATTTTTACTAGTGAATATCACCCAAAGCATAATAATTTTGTGGTAGAGTAAGGGTGGTCACGGATGCTAGTCTTTGTGCCCCATGGTTGTCGCCCATTTTGCAAAATCGATATGAGGAGAAATCTCATGGCTTCCCCCGCCACCTTCATCACTTGTGTTCATCTTTCTCCCCTCATTTCCATCTAAAATCCAAACCACCTTCATCACCATTATCTGTTGAATCAAAACCCCAAAACATTGAGAGTTTGTCTTGAACACTTCAAAACTGAAACACATGGCTCTGGACCCACTCATGCCCTCTTTTCACTTTGCTTCCCCTTCCACTACCGTAGATAGCTTTCACAACTCGATGCTACGGCACCATCTCCGACGATACATTGATCACACATTGCTTTCTCCGGTAAGCCCACCTGTAATTCCATCGACATTAAAATCAAAAAAGGGATAACAAATCAAGAACAAACCCAAAAAAATAAATAAATAATCAAGAACAAACCTAAAAAAAACTAAAGATAAAACTCCACATAACTTCACACTAACCATATATCAAGCTAATATAATCAAATTTATTGAAACCTAAATAAAACGTAGAAATCGAGGTTCAAATTAAACACTTAATTTTCTATGAACCTAAACACGCGTAACAACCTATAAATCAAACACATGTCTAAACCATTAACCAAATCCAGAGAATCAATTATATTGAACGAGGGAGATGGATATGAGATCTCGTGAAGGTTAGGGACGTATGATTTTCATGAAATGTAATCTATTTCCATATTTGGTGAAGTGCTATTAAGATCCAAATTTGGTGAAAACTCGAGAGCTGTTTGGTAGGATCCGAAATTTTAAAAAGTCTGAATTTTTAAGATATGAATTTTTAACTTTTATGTGGTTGGAACCTCTAAAATGTTGAATAATAAAAATGACTATTTTACCCTTTTATATTTTTTTTTTGTTGAATTCAATGTTTCTATTTATAAAATATCTATATATTCGACAAGTTCTTATTTCAGGATTTTAGACAATAAATTGATCAAATGGAGACCTTGAGCTTCAATGGAATGAAGTTGAGACTCCATTAGAGGTGTATGAGGTTGGATAAGTGATTTAAACCTTGGATTGTTCAATGGAAGCTGAGGGGTAAAATGGAAAAGGTTATGTTTCGAGCTTCTTGCATAAATTAAGGATTTTAGTTTAAGATGTTTTTAGTCATAAGTATCTAGATAGAATTATAGAGCTTTTCGATGCCTTTTCATGAATATAAAGATCCTCAAAAACAGAGTTGAAACGAATAAGTTATGGTTGTTTGAAGTTAAGACGGAAAAGGGAGTCTGACAGTACGCTGGGCGTACACTAAGTAGTACACTGGACGTATTGGTTGAAGGGGGATGCGCTTTTAGAGGGTTACGCTGGGCATAACTTATGGTAAGATAGGCGTGTTGCCGCAGTGTTAAAACCCTAATTTTGTGGTTTTGAGCCCTATTTAAAGACTCTAACGCCTTGAGGTCCTTCCTAACATCAGCCTTCACCCTCTTAAGCCTCCAACTCGAAACCCTATCCCCCCTAGAGAAAATCTTGAGCCTTTTTATGTGTTTTGGGTGCATTTTGGAAGAAAGGGAAATCCAAGTGTGTTGATTGTTGGAGCTCAAGCTGATCCAAAACCTACATTACTTTTCTCAACTTCAGAAGGTATAAAGCTTAGACCTTGTTGAATACTTCGTTAGCTCTTGCTAGTTATTGAGTTTTGTGCCTTTTGGTCCCATAATCTTTGTATATATGAGTTTGCCTTACTCTAGACCAAATGAGTTGTCCTTTTAGACATTTTGGGTGCTTTGAGTCATAAAAATGTCATCTTGGTTCTTTCCTTTCACCCATGGAAGAGATATGAAGCTTGGAGTTGTGTAATCAGTTAGGATTTTAGTTTTGGACACTTTCTAGCCATGAAAAGTTATAAAGTTGGAAACTTTATGATTTAGAATGTTATTTGGATTCAGATCTAAGCTTTGGAAGAAAGATCTTAAGAGAATAAGTTCTTAATAGGAAATTGGATCAGCCTTGTATACGTTGGGTGTACCTAAGTGGTACGCAATGTGTACAATGCTAAAGTCACATACATCATGCATACAGATGGACTACACAGGATATACTCAGCATAATGTGGGCCTTGACTATCTTTGACTTTGACCTTTGACTAGGGTTTTGACAAAGTTTGACCTAAGGGTATTTTGGGTCATTTGAATAGTAGTTTGAATTTTGGGTCCTGGTTAATTGTATAGGTGATCTGTAGAGGCAACATTTGGAGCAGTGATTTGTTCAGCTATCTTTTAGACTATGAGGTGAGTTCTCATCACTGTACTTATGGGTTGAAGGCACCAATAACGACCCATTATATTATGTATCCTGGTATATTGGATTGATGTTGTGTTGGTTATATGATAAACTGGTAGATATATATATATATATATATATATATATATATATATATATATATATATATATATATATGATTACATGCGTTCACTGATTTTGTGTTAGACTGGTAGATCTATATGATTACCTGTGTTCACTGATTATGTGTTCGACTGGTAGATCTGTATAATTACATGTATTTTCTAGTTATTGATTATTATTGTATATGTCGACATGTTATGGTTTGTTGGGTTGAGGCGGTCTTTCTTTGTATTGAACGCCAAGATACCTGGGGCGATCTGGATAGACTAAAGACATGCAAGGCGGTCCAGTCAGGTCGAAGGCCTGGAGAGCGATCCAGATAGCTTGTAGGCCCTGCGAGCGGTCCAATCAGGCTGAAGACTCATATATGCATGTTGTTATCTGGTTGGTTTTGTGTGGTACTTTAAGGAAACTCACTAAGCTTTGGCTTACATTTTGATTGTTATTGTTTCAGGTATTTCAGAGGGCAGGGGCAAGGAAAAGGCTTGACTGTGTACATCATCCTGGATTTTATGTAATTTATGATTTTGGGATACTGCAATTCATGATAGTGACTTTTGAGAACTTGTTTTATAAAACTTATGGATTTTTGGAATAGTTTAAAAAATGAAAATTTTGCCTTGTTTTGGGATGTTGCAAGTTTGTACCATAGCCCTGATTTGAGTGAATTGGATAAGTGATGTGTGTAATACTCACTTAGTTTTAAACCTACTTTAATTATCAAATAACACACAAAAGGCAGTGAACCTATCAATTGTGGTATAGCTAAATAAGCAGGGTATCGAACACAGGGAATGACAAATTAAATTAAAAACTAATTCTATCTAGGTTAATTAAGAAATAGGGGTTTTTCTCTAGTTTTACAAGACTAGAAACATGCTACTATTACTAATTTAAGACTAGAAAATAACGACTTAACTAGATTCAATAATTGGAAAGGAACTTCTGTTTAGTTCAACTTGGTTAACTTTATGGTTGATTTCAAGGTAATAGTGTAATGGATTAATTCTTTCGTTGGTTACCGATTCAAGTGATTAGGTTCATGTTCACTACCCTAATCCTTAGCAAATAAACTAACTCAAACAGTGGCCAATTGTTTAATTTAATTATATTTACTAGATTAATTATTCGGGTTAAGTTAGACTTGCAATAGCTAATTAATTTATTATTTTTAATTAACCTCTTGTTTGATGGTCATCTTACAAGCTTGCACATGAATTTACTCAATTTTCTTATTAATTCTAGTTTCATATTCATTAATCCTAGACATATAGTATAGTGGTCACATATCATATGAGGTTGATAATCAATAGATGTTCATGCTAATCAATTATCTTCCTATTAACAGAAAATTAATTATTATTCACACACAAGGTTCTTTAGCAAGCTAAAATAACAAAAATTCACCAACTTGGAATTAATCCTACCAATCAATCAAACCATATTGTCAACTTTGTATCCCCAAACAGAAGTCTAAAGGTTTTAGTTCATAATTAAAGTAAATAACAGCAAACAAACAAAGTCAAGTTGCTTAATCATATTGATAAAACAAAAGAATAAGTGGAATGATGAAATTGTGCCTTAATTACTCCCCGGAATTGAATTCTAGCTTTCTTTGTCGACTTCTACGGTTTTTCTGGCTTCTCAATCGCAGCAAAACACTTCTGAATCGTCCCAGAACTCCCTCTAATCGATCTGTGGAGTTATATTTAAATAAGCGAATCAACTCGTCGAGTCCCTCTCACATTCCCCGTATTGCGATAACTATCTGGAATCCCGAGTCATTATCTTTTTGATTCTTCGACCGGACTCGTCGAGTAGGCTATTTGACTCGACGAGTAGGTGCCATTTTTAGTGTTTTTCTTCTTCATTCCATTCTCGAGTTCCTAACCGCTTCTCCTGCTTCCTTTTGCTTCCGAGCTTCATCTTTGGACTGAAAAACATAATTTAACACTTTTAAGTACCTTTTGTCCATAATATGCGATAATTTAATTAATATATGAACAAAAAAACTATACTTAATACACACTAAATATGCACATATCAAAAATACCCCACACTTGACTTTTGCTTGCCCCCAAGCAAAACTGAATTTTAACACATTAGAATTATGTATGAGAACTCCAATCTAACCCAGCCATTATGCCAAGACCGCAACGCATGCATTTGTGTCTAAAATTTTTCCTAAAGAACCCCCCATACTCCAAATACTCACAATCCTCATAAACATTCTCCCACTCACCCCGAACTATGCTCATTTTATGCAACCCTCCGAATCCATCCTCAGAAAACCTCTTTACCCTCAAGGTATTTTTAATTGAGCAACCCAAGCATACATATTCTAGAATTACAACTTTTGGATACCACTATGGAGCTCTTTGGAATTCTTCACTTCCTTGATAATTTGATCTTTAATTTCTTTGAATTCACCAACTTGTATTGATTTATTTTTGGTATCTTCAACTTTTTTGGATTTCTTGGAATTTTGATCTTTAGATCTTCACTTCATTTGCTCCAAAATTCTTACAACTTTTCTTGTAATTCTCTCTTTTTTTACATGTATACCTCACTTTTGTCACTCAAATCCCTACATGCTTAAGCAGGGGCGCTCAATCTCAACCTTTATTGGCTAACGATAAAAATTTTCTTGGATACATTTCAGGTTTAGGCTACTAAACATATTGCATCCCTCAGGCTGAGCAAGGTCGTGTTTTTGTCTCATGATTTCACTGGAATAAGGAAGCCACAAATGCACTAGAACGTATATAGGCTCAACTAAACATTTGGGTTTTCATGCACTTATCAACACAATTCTAACATGGAATCCTAATTTTTTACCAAAATTCTCTAATTAAGTCCTAAATAATACTTTTGGTATGCAAAATTTTTTAAAATTGACTATAAAATTGACTATTATGTAACCAACCCCCTACCCCACACTTATGTGATGCAATGCCCTCATTGCATATTATGCATAAAAACATCAAAAAAAAAACTAAAGAGGGAAGTGGAACAAACTCCCCTGGGATAGCAGTGGATAGATTGATCGCTTTCATTTAAGCTCCAACTTCAATTAACTTTAGACATGGTAACATCTCATCCATGCCTTGGGTGTCTCGTGTCGTGTGGGTCGCTCCAAATACGCGGAAATCGGTGTAAGATCTTCAAGAATGGATATGGAAGAATAAGTGAGCAAGTGGTACACTTAGCAGCATCAAATTAGCAGTCCGTCGGTATAAAAAATGAATGACTCGTCGAGTCATATGGTCAACTCGTCGAGTACCAGCGCGCCATCTCAGAATATGTGGAAATACAAGGCGACTCGTCGAGTCAGTTAAGTGCACTCGACGAGTAGGCCACCCTAGGGACCGGACTCGACACTTTGACGTTAACGTTCCGCTTCCATGACTCGCTTTCACTTGGTATAACACCCGTTCGCTATAACTCTAAATGCTTCCTAAGCAAGCAATCCTAATCCAATCCTGAAAAATAACTAATGCATACAATCATTAAACACAATAAAGTTTTGAACAAGTCATACACACCAAATAATAAAAAAACATAAAATAAAAATTGTTTGATTAAAACACAAATCAATCTTCTTCCTCATGATCATCTGCGGCGACTCCACTTCCTCCGGCACCACTTCTTCTCGGACCAATCACCTCATCCCAAGACGGAATAAATGGGTAATTTCCACCATCAATATGTGGGATATTGAAGTGGTCAAAAAGTCGGATATGAGATTGGTTGCTAAAATTCAACTCCCGTGCCATTTGATCCTGTAGCCGCCTCATCTCCACATTGTACCAATCCATTGGTACGTCTTCATTCTCAACCGGAATCACCGGCGGCTCGTCCTCCACATCCCGCTCTCTTCTTGATCTTACCCTCCTTCCCGGTGCTTTGGGACCAACAACGGGGTCATCATTCGGGATGGCATAATGGCCACCTCCATAATCTTCAATAATCCTCGCTCTTCGGAAAAGAATGGGATTGAACGGAGGTGTAGGGATCAATGTCATGAAGTTCCATGCACCGCGGTTCAACAATCCGAATGAGTTGGCCAACCGGGTGACAAACATCCCACCATTAATTCGGGAAGTTTTGCGATCTTTGACCGCACCCTCCGAGAGATATGAAGCTAAACACCAAGGAATGTTGCAAAAGACGCCGGGTGTAATGATGCTCCATAAATAGAAGACGTCGAGGTTGGAAACCTTGTCATCATCTTTTCTTTGATTGATGGTAGATGAAATAAGGCGGTGTATGAGGCAGTGTGTTGGGGATCGGATGCTCCCTTCCTGTGCAGACTTTGGGATATAAACTTTGTTACCAATAGTATTCCACCAGCCCGTACTCGTAACTACCTCGGGAAACACCGTATGGGTTTGTGCCAAAAAGGCCCGAAAGATGTGTGTTGAAACCAAGGGCTGATCGTAGATCCCTAATCGACAGGCAAGATCCACCACAGAGCATTGATGAAACTCGCCCCCAAGACAAAAACTAAAGCTAGCCAGGTGATAAACATCCACTCCCCCGGTGAAAGATACCGTGGAGAAAAACTCCAAACAAAGCTCCAAATAAACCGGCTCTTGAATACGGAAGACCTGGTTCCACCCGTCACAGACCATTGTTTCGCCTTCATGGTGAAACTCCTTCAAAAGGTAAGGAGCTAATTCCTCCTCATATCGAACATTTTGCAGCCACTCCTAATCCATCTGGTTGGGCACATAAACCTCCTTCTTCTTGATATCAGTCAGCTTCTTCTTCCATTTCCACATTGTCGAAGCGGACTCGATTTGTGGGAAGTTTAGCCATGGAAAATCCCCTTGGTTGCCACTAGAACTTTGTCCCCTTCTGAACATGATTTCTGCAAAACAAATACACAAAACCCAGAAAACACAGAATATAATTAAAAAAAATTTCTG
The DNA here is from genome assembly GCF_052625555.1 of Lactuca saligna. Classification (NCBI taxonomy): domain Eukaryota; kingdom Viridiplantae; phylum Streptophyta; class Magnoliopsida; order Asterales; family Asteraceae; genus Lactuca; species Lactuca saligna. The sequence goes on along the minus strand of NC_136421.1, from coordinate 282,585,106 downwards.
CTATATGTTACTCGACTGGACTCGTCGAGTCCAGGTCCGACTCGGCGAGTCGCGCGAACTGCACGAGTCAGTCGATGGGTCGATGCAGATTAGACCATAAAACCTGGAAATTTTGTCAAGGGTTTTGTCTAAGCACTTAGTATTAATGTATTAAGGCCAAAATAAGCATTCAAAACAACATAATTCATGAAAAATCAAAACCCTAGATGGCCTTATAATCATGTTCTTAATAGAAAACAAGAAGAAATTTGTTACCTTTTGAGATTGGGCTTGAGAAATTTGAAAGAAACTTGAAGAACAATGATGAATGCTTGAGAGAGAGAGAGGATGACGGCACCCGGCGAGTATGTTTGTGAAAATTGATTCTTAGGGTTAAAACCCTAGTTACCCATTATAAAAGTAATTTCGAAATTTTTTTTTCTGTAAATAATACCGACTCGTCGAGTCGTGGTCAGACTCGGCGAGTCTGGTCACGAAGTCATGTTTTTTTTTTCTGAAATCCATATGGACTCGTCGAGTAGTGGTCAACTCGGCGACTCGCTTAAAAAAATGCATAATTTTCAAAATTTTGCTATTTATTGTAAATCATTTCACCCCACACTTAACCTATGCACACTCTCAAGCAGACATGTCCGATGATTTGAAAGATTAAGATTAAAAAAAATGAAGGGAAAATTAAAAAAAAAAAAGTAAAAAGTAAAAGAAAGCAAACTCTATATAACGGGTTGCCTCCCGCCAAGCGCTTCTTTTTAAGGAGTCATTAGCTAGACTCCTTCCCATCTACGTTTCGTCATCTCCGAGCATCGGGAACGCACGCCTAACTTTTTGTGATTTGTACTTGGTCTTGTAAGCGTGGATCTTTTTTTTGTAAGCCCTTTTCAATGCATCTCTTTTCTTTTTCACTGCCTCATCCTCAGCTGCTTGGGCTTCCCTTTTCCTCTTTTTCTTCTTTACCCCCTTCTTTTTCACCTTCTCTTGAACCTCCTTCTCTTTAAATTTAATTACTTCACATTTCATGATGGTCCGTGCTTTAGGTTTAGTAGTGAATAGGTGATCAGCTTCCTCCCTCCTTTCATTTATCTCTTCGTCATTTCCAGTGCTTAACTCATCCTCAAAATGAACCGTATCAAGACATGCTACATCGGCGTATTGAACTTTCTTTCCCTTTCCTCCTTCTGCTGTTTGTTCTTCTAAAGAATTATGTATATTATCAAAATCCAAGGTATGGGAAGAACTAGTAACAAGCAGCTCTAAGTCGGCCAAGTGTTTGCCCAAGTCGACTGGACTCGTCGAGTCCATTAAAGTGACTCGGCGAGTCGGAATGAATTCCATCAATTCTTGGGTTTTTTCTGAGTGGGCTCCTTCCAGTAGCTTTTCTAATTCATCCAAGTCCTTGTTAACATCTCCTTCTTCTTCAGAGTGTATCACAAACTTGCTTGGATCCTGTTTTAGCAAACGTGCAAGCTCTTTTTCTAATATCTCATCATCCAATTGGATCATTGAGACTTCTTCAATCTTTTCTTCTTTTCGCTTGATTTCTGGAATAGCTTTAAACGTCACAGCCTCATCACCCACCCTTAATGTCAATGTAGACTCACATATATCAATTAAAGCACACGCGGTGTTCAAGAAGGATCTCCCCAAAATAATTGGAATTTCGGGGTCTTCTTCCATATCAACTACCACGAAGTCTACTGGGAAAATAAACTTGTCAACTTTTATAAGGAGATCTTCACAAACGCCTTGTGGATGAATTATTGTCTTGTCCGCCAAATGGATCTTCATATTCACCGGTTTTGGTTCTGGTAAATTCAACTTTTTAAAGAATGAAAAAGGCATCATATTGATGCTTGCCCCCGAGTCAGCTAATGCTCGAGTGAAGACCTTATTACCAAATTGGCACGGAAGCACAATATTTCCTGGATCACCCTTCTTTTCAGGTAGCTCACTCATCAATACTTCTGCGACTTCAGCCAAATCCTTCCTAGCAGCAAAAAGGCCCTTAAGCAAGTTGAAGTATTTAGGTGTTTGAAGTATTGTTTCCACAAATGGCACATTAACTTGTAGAGCGTTAACATGATTCATGAAGGTTCTGTATGCTTCTACTTTTTCTGCAGGCATGGCTTTGATTGGGTATGGCAGCGGATTCTTATAAGGTTTCGAAGAACTGATAGGTGTTTCAATTTCGCATGGACTCGTCGAGTCCAATGGAGTGACTCGACGAGTCGGGTCGGGTTTTGCTGGCTCCGATTCTTCTACCTTTTCTTCCTTCTTCTTGGAGATCCTTATTGCTTCTGTAAATTTTCCTTCACTGCTGGAGGTCATTACGCTTACGTTCTCCATTCTTGGATTGGGTTCGGTGTTGCTCGGAAGTTGGCCCGGTCTTCTTTCATTCACTTGATGTGTAAGCTGTCCCAGCTGTTTCTCAATGTTGAGAATAGATGCTTGCTAATTCCTCAACATCTTTCTGGTTTCTTGCATTGCTACATCATGATCATTGTGTCTTTTCTCGGACGCGGTAATGAATCTTGTGAGCATATCTTCTAAACTGGCCTTCTTTTCCATCACCGGCTCTTCCTTTTGATAGAATCCCCTCTCCCTCTGTTTGTATTTCTCCTCCTTAGCCTTTTTATATTCTTCGTATGGGAGTCATTCCTTCTTCGGTTTCCTCCAATCTTCATCGTATCTATCGCCACTGGAATAAAATACTTGAGCCTTTTTATTTCCGTTTTCGTCTCGATCACAATCCTTGGTGAGGTGGGGGCCGCCACAATTTTCACATCCTACCCTAATAGCATGGATTGTTTGATCCATTTTTGTCATTCTTCGGTCTAGGCTATCGAGTTTAGCTATTACCGCCGCCATGCTATCGTTCACAGAGTTCACTGCTCCACGACTTACTTCATTCCTCGGATTGTGGTATTCTCTAGAATGCTTCGAGAATTCTTCAATTAATTCCTTTATTTCCGGTGGTGGCTTTCTGGTGAGCGGGCCTTGTGAATCGAGTAGTTGCCTCGTGGTGACATTAACTCCATCATAAAAGATGGAGACCTCTTGTTGGCTATTAAGGTCATGGTGTGGGTAATTTCTAAGTAGGCTCTTGTACCTTTCACAAGCTTCATAAAGAGATTCTCCGGGTTGTTGCTCGAAGTTGGCAATGGCTTTCTTTAGCTTGGCTATCTTGGAAGGTGGGCAAAAATGGTCTATGAACTCTTCTTTCATCTTGGCCCATGTGGTGACCGATCCGGGAGGGAGTGACTTTAACCAATCTTTTGCAGCTCCTTTAAATGTGACAGGAAGCATGCGAAGAAGCTGGATCTCGCGAGGCACATTGGGTACATTGAAGTAATCTGCCACATCATTTACTTCATCCAAGTGCTTATAGGCATCTTCGTGATCTCTCCCATGAAAAGGAATCTCCTTGAGTTGAGTGAGAATATGGCCCTTTAGCTCAAAAGCAGCGGTTGCGGGAATTGCGGGTTGCACAAGTCTCGGGCCAGTGTCATCACACATCCTCTTCTTCCATTCCCCCATGGGGATTTCGTCAATATTAGCCATAGTGGTGGCTAAATCGTCTTCAAACTCGGATGTGGGCTCGTTTTCTTCCTCGGTCTCGTACTCGGTGTCTTTTTGAATCGGGTCTTCGATTGTCAACGATGCACTGGATGCTCCTGATTTGCTACTCCTTTTCTTGCTAAAAACGGATTTGAGGTTTTTGAGTGGTGAGTTCTTTGAAGAAGCGGATTCTCCAATGGTTTTGCCTTTGTTCCTTCTTAATGCGGTTTCCGGATCTTCAAGAGGGGGAACCAGAGGTGTGTCAGATCCTCGGGTCATGAAACAACTGCAAACAAAACAGAAAACGCGTAAAAAGAACAAAAAAAATTAAATCTGATTCAGCGTCGTACTCGCCGGGTCTGGGCGAATGCACTCGGCGAGTTCAAGGCAAAATCAGGTTTTTTTTTTAATACCTAAAAACTTAAACAGAAATGAACTTTGTGTAAGATGAATCTTACATAAAGGATCGATTGAATTAGAATTTTAATGCTAATTTTAGAACCGTTCCCCGGCAACGGCGCCAAAAAATTGATGTGTGTAATACTCACTTAGTTTTAAACCTACTTTAATTATCAAATAACACACAAAAGGCAGTGAACCTATCAATTGTGGTATAGCTAAATAAGCAGGGTATCGAACACAGGGAATGACAAATTAAATTAAAAACTAATTCTATCTAGGTTAATTAAGAAATAGGGGTTTTTCTCTAGTTTTACAAGACTAGAAACATGCTACTATTACTAATTTAAGACTAGAAAATAACGACTTAACTAGATTCAATAATTGGAAAGGAACTTCTGTTTAGTTCAACTTGGTTAACTTTATGGTTGATTTCAAGGTAATAGTGTAATGGATTAATTCTTTCGTTGGTTACCGATTCAAGTGATTAGGTTCATGTTCACTACCGTAATCCTTAGCAAATAAACTAACTCAAACAGTGGCCAATTGTTTAATTTAATTATATTTACTAGATTAATTATTCGGGTTAAGTTAGACTTGCAATAGCTAATTAATTTATTATTTTTAATTAACCTCTTGTTTGATGGTCATCTTACAAGCTTGCACATGAATTTACTCAATTTTCTTATTAATTCTAGTTTCATATTCATTAATCTTAGACATATAGTATAGTGGTCACATATCATATGAGGTTGATAATCAATAGATGTTCATGCTAATCAATTATCTTCCTATTAACAGAAAATTAATTATTATTCACACACAAGGTTCTTTAGCAAGCTAAAATAACAAAAATTCACCAACTTGGAATTAATCCTACCAATCAATCAAACCATATTGTCAACTTTGTATCCCCAAACAGAAGTCTAAAGGTTTTAGTTCATAATTAAAGTAAATAACAGCAAACAAACAAAGTCAAGTTGCTTAATCATATTGATAAAACAAAAGAATAAGTGGAATGATGAAATTGTGCCTTAATTAATCCCCGGAATTGAATTCTAGCTTTCTTTGTCGACTTCTAGGGTTTTTCTGGTTTCTCAATCGCAGCAAAACACTTCTGAATCGTCCCAGAACTCCCTCTAATCGATCTGTGGAGTTATCTTTAAATAAGCGAATTGACCCGTCGAGTCAAGTGGTGACTCGTCGAGTCCCTCTCACATTCCCCGTATTGCGATAACTATCTGGAATCCTGAGTCATTATCTTTTTGATTCTTCGACCGGACTCGTCGAGTAGGCTATCTGACTCGACGAGTAGGTGCCAAAACTTAGACACAACATAAACACACGAAAGGCAGTGTACCTATCGATTAGTAATATAGTTCAAGCAAGTAGGGTATCGAACACAGAGAACGGTAAACAATTAAAATAAATGATAATATTATATAAATAAAACAAGTAAAAAAAAAGAGTTTTCTCTAGTTTTGCAAGACTAGAAACTTAAATACTTTACTAACACGCAAACTAAGCAACTAATAGCTAAGAAAACAAAGAGCAACTAAATTCAATAATTAAAAAGGCCTTCTGTTTAGGTTCGAATCATTTGTTCCCATGGATGACTTTATGGTAAATATATCGAATTAATTCTTCATTGGTTACCGACTAAAGTGATTAAATTCACATTCGCTATAGCTAATCCTTAGAAAACAGATTAATTCAAGCAATGGCCAGTTGTCTAAATTAATGAATTTCCTATTTTGTTGATTCGGGTTTAGAAAGACTTGTAATTAGCTAATCAAATTGGTTATTCAATTAACCTCTTGTTGATGGTGTATCACACAAGCTCACACATTAACTTACCTATCTTCTAGTTAATTCCAGTTTCACATTCGTTATTCCTGGACATACAACTATGTGGTCACGTAAATCATATGAAATTAGCAACTAAGAGATGTTCATACAACTTAATTACTGATTTATTAATACAAGAGTAGTTATTGTTAACACATAAGGTTCTTTAACAAGCTTAATAAAACATAATCACCAATTAAAATTAATCCTAATCAAATAATCAATCCATGTTCACAAATTCATCTACCTAAACAGAAGATATGAGTTTTAGCTCATGATTACAGCAAAAACAAGCTCAAAAACGAAATCAATTGGTAAAAACATACTTCAAACAAGATATTAGGTAAGAGTAAACTTGATTTTGACTTGATTCTCCTTAAAATTGAATGTAGGGTTGATTCCTTAGCTTCCTACGCTCAAGCAACACCTTTAGTCGACAATTGGCCTCCAAGGGTTCATCTATATCCTCTGATATCGATCTGAAAGTCCCTTTATGTAGATTTTCACAAAACAGAGGCTACTCAGCGAGTCCAGTGACCTACTCGGCGAGTACGTCACTTAAGAGTCAGGGATGGTATGTACCTGGTTGAGCTGTTTTGAGATATGGTTTGTTGCAACGCCATTTGGTGGTAGTCTGAACCCTAAGTGGGGGAGAACTAGGTATTCTGCTTGGATGATCATCAATCTATTCAAGTTTATGATTTCGAAAGAATGGTTCATAGGGATCTGTGGTTCAGGTATGTGAGACTTTGGTTCAAGATTTGGTCAGTCAGGAGTGTAGATCAAGTTGCCATTAGATGTATATACTTATGAAATGCACGATTCGTCTCGTGGAAGGGAGTGGTTGGTCAAGGAGCTCATTGTAGCCATTGGTTACTTGTGGGACATTGATGAATATATCAGGAGGTGTTAGGGTCGCTCAGGTTGAGTATCGGTTGTTGAGGGATTTGTTAGCTTATTATATAGATTATTATCTATAGTCTAGGTTGGGCAGTTGTTGATCGGTAAATCAGCTTTAAAGTTAAGTATGTTTAGCTCCACGTGGGTTTCGGTTCAGTAGTGTATTGGAGCATTGAATTAGTTATCAATGCATCCTTGATCGTTGGTCATTTTGTTCATCATCAATAGTGGAGATTCTTCGGAAGTATCTAGTTGTATAAGTTGATGTTTAATTGATGCATCAACCTATCGTGAAGTTTATCTTGAGTTTTCCGGATTTCCTTGGTTATGAGAAGTTTAGAATTCAAAGAGGTGTTGTTCAGTTTTCCATGTGTGACTTTAGATCTGCGTAGAATCCAATTTTGGCATGTCATGCTGGCAGGGTTGGTATTTAGATGGATCCGACTAGGGTTTTAGCAACAATTATGGATAAATTTAAAAGTTTTATCGAGCTAGTTACGTATTGATGGGATGTGCTCGGTCTCAATCAAGATATGAGATCTTGTTTTGATTGTCCATAAGGATGTTTCTGTTAATGATAGAGATTCGTCATTTTGTTAGATCAATTGTGATGGGTTTTAGCCATATGAACATTCCTATGTGCACATACAAACCCTAATGCTCGGATCTAGGTTTCTCTAATTAAACATGCATTGAATCCAAGACTTCTAATGACTAATTAGGTATAAGAACAATACAAAAACCAGAGTTAGAAGCTTACCTTGAAACACTAGTTTGATCTTCTTGTTCTTGGAGCTTTAGAGTCACAATTGTCACGCCTCTAATGGCTTACAAACACCAACTAGCAAAGAGGATGATTTAGGAGGGAGGAGAGAGGAGGAAATCGGCCAGGGTTTCCTTGATTTAGAAGAGGTGCCGATTTCCCTTCCCCAAGGGGTCTATTTATACTTGTAAGGCTCGTAGGGTTTCACCCTTAAACCCTAATTGGATAAATTAAACTCTAAGCAATCCTAATCCTTACCTTAGATAGTCCTTGGACGGATTTGAGGCTTATCCTAGCCCTAGAAATCGTCCAAACCCTATCCCATAAGGATTTACAGCCCAAAGTGTAACTATCAAACAATTGACAGTTTATACCCTCTTATTTAATTAATCTCTTTAAGTCACCAAATTAATACTAATTAATCTATGACTTATATTAATCAAATAATGATATTATTATTCCTTATATTATTCTCATAATATATTAATAATATCTATTCTCTCATAAAAAATCATCTTGTCAAGTTGCTATGGTGAAGGCAACCCAAAAGGACCATGCACAATTGGGTCAAATACTTGCCTAATATAGTTGCAGCCTTAGAAACTATTCCAACAAATTGGTACTTTACCCTTTGGGTAAGGTTATGAGGAAAAAGGAGCGTAGTAGATCCAGGGTTGGTTATGGGTTCCCGTAAGGTTGTGTGTTGTGGTAAGTTCATTAGATATTGTTATGAGGGGTGTATGTGAATTGGACAAGATATCAATGGAGAAATTGGATCGAATTATACAAATGATTCTTATTTGGGTTATAGCCTTTGAATTGGAACAAGAGTGCGACCGCCTATCCCATTCTCTGGCTGTGTGCAACCATGTTTTTGTCTGATTTTGCATTGTTAGCATCTTATGTTGTGAAAGGAATTATGTGTGATAAAAGGGTATGTCATGTGTTGGGTTTAATGAGCATTGAGAAGGATGTTGATTGGGTTCTTGCAAGACGATGGATTGATGGTCAAGTATATTTAGGCCCCTGTGGTGCTGGTGGTAAGTTTTCAGGCTAATGATGGAATGATGGCAAGATCGGTGTAGTACCATGAGCTTATTGTTTTAGTGGTTAGAAAGTGACACGATGTGTCTTGAGCCAGTGGTTGTATGTTTCATATGCGCGGGACCTGGTTGTCTTTTGATTGAGACTCTTAGGTCTCAAGATTGTTAGTCTTATTGTCATGTTTGCATGTTAGTGCATTGTTGGGAGTCAAGAGACTCCATGACCAGCTAGGTTGGATCTTAAGGATAGTAAAAGTTTGTTTTGGTGGATATATTAGCGGTGTAATGGAAGTTGCTTGATGAATGTTTTCAATTGTTGAACCTGTTTTCTAGAGGGTATTTTTTTAGGGGTTGGGTTATCAATGTTGGGTATCAGTTTTGAAATATCAAGTCATGAAGTTCATCGTAAATGTATCGAGTGTTTTTTCCGGTGGGGATACACGTAAGCTGGTAAAGTATTTAGACACAACGTGAGAATTCTTGGATTGACCATCATTATACTTGTGGGAGTAGCAGGTCAATGATAACTGTTCGGGAAATCAAGTGTATATACAAGGTTTTCGGGCACGATTTTTGAAATTTGGAATTTAGGGAAATTCATGAACAGGATGTTTTGAGTATTCTTTTTGTATGGTTGGGTGGTCTTCCTACTCAGCGAATTGGGGGTAAGTACGATGGTTGGATGATCATCAACCCTAGGGTATGGTTCCTAAATTTTAAACTAATGGATTACCGTCTCAGGGAGTATACTATCGAATTTGGTTTGTAACTGTACCTTTGATAGTTCTTGGTTAGCGTGGTTTTCTCTAGAAGTTCTTATTTTAATATTTTGGATAATAAAGGGATCAAATGGAGGCCTTGAGCTTCAATGGAATGAAGTTTAGACTCTATTGGATGTGTATGATATTGGATAAGTGATTTAAACCTTGGATTGTTCGATGGAAACTGAGGGGTAAAATAGGAAAGGTTATGTTTCTGGCGTCTTGCATAAATTAAGGATTTTATTTCGAGATGATTTTATTCGTAAGTATCAAGATAGAATTGTAGAGCTCTTCGTTACCTTTCCGTGGATATAAAGATCATTGAAAATGGAGTTGACATGAAGAAGTTATGGTTGTTTGAAGTTAAGCTGAAAAGGGGAGTTTGGAAGTACGTTGGGCGTACTGCGTGCAACTTATGGTATGTTGGGCGTACCACTACAGTGTTAAAACCCTAATTTTGTGGTTTTAAGCCCTATTTAAGGACTCTAGCCCCTTAGGGTCCTTCCTAACATCAGCATCCACCCTTTTAAGCCTCCAACTCGAAACCCTAGCCCCCTAGAGCAATTTTTGAGCCTTTTTATGTGTTTTGGGTTAATGTTATGTTGGTTATATGATAGACTGGTAGATCTGTAAGATTATGAGAGACGATGGAGGCTGAAATGGGACAAGATAATGTGTTTAAATAGGGTGCAAACCCTAAATATTAGGGTTTCACCCAGACAGTCCTACTCGCCAAGTCGGGCTCTCCCACTCATCGAGTTGGTCACTTAAAACCCGCATCCAAGATTCTAGTCTACTCGACGAGTTGGGCCTCCAACTCACCGAGTCTGAGTGTAAAACATGCAGTTACTTGAATTTAAATATGTACTAAGAACCAGTTATTACATGCTCACTGAGTTCCGTAGAACACAAGTTCTTATGAAAAGCATCAACTAAAAAGTTGGTGAGTTCGTAAGCATATTTGTAGAAAAGATTTGTAACAACTTTGATTTGTAATAGTTTGTAAAACTCCAGAAGATCCGACATTTTTTGTAGAATTTGGTTTGTAGTATTGTTCTAAAATAGTGGATAATTGCATGTCTGTTCTTTGTTTTCTTTTATTCGTAATTGAAGAGAGTGTGAGTTCCCAAAAAATCTCATATTTCTTGTTTTATAAAAAAATGTAGTCTTAAAACCCTAAGACTGGAGTGGTAGTAGTAAGGTACGAGAGTGATGCTTAGTTTTATATTTTCATAAAATCGGTGAAGTGTATAATTTCGTAAATCCAAAATAACATTGTTATTCCCTATTTAAGTCATTAGAACCATGCTTGATACGACTAAAATGTCTGTCATGACGTTCTTCAGGCGTCGGTTACGGGAAGATATTTGTCACCCTAGACTGGTCTAGTCTAGCTATAGCAAACATGTTAGGTGTGGGAGTGTCAACCCCGTATAGATCTATACACAATTACCTCGCTCTCCTTCCAGGAGATTCTGGTTATAACTACAAGACTTACGGTGTACGCTAGGTAGGTACAGCGAAGGAGAGTCTCACAAGTGCCTTAAAAAGGTTTACGCGAAATTTTCTGTCGTGAAACTTTTGGTTTGTATACCATTTTAGTTCAATTATTTATAACGTTTTTTATCAATAATCATTAATGAATTTGTCTAATAATAATATACGTTGAGTAAATAGTATAATCCTTTAAGTATTCAAACTAGTAATATATGACAACATTTTACGACTATTTTACTAATAAAAATAGTTTTTTGTTTAAAATATTCAAGTTTTATGGTGGTTTTAACACATCAAAATTTGTTTGAGTGTTAAACACAAAAATCTTCTATTTTTGTTGTAACTAGAACATGTCACAATTTTCACAAGATTTCATAAAATCCTTGAAATTTATAATATTTCAACATTTGCACAAGTATTCGAGGTAAAAATATATATACGACTAACAATTTACCATTTTTAAGTGTAACTCTCATATTTTAACAATTTTTCAAGCTTTTACAACCTAATATGTTATGACATCTTCTTTGATTTTTAACACACACTAAAAGTCATTTTTACTTAGTAACTTATTTCTTCTTCGACATAATACCAAAATATGTGAGCTTATTCAAAGATAATTATGAGATTTGTAAAATCTCGAGTTTATGGAGTGTTTAACTTGGAGTAATCAACATTTCAACACACATAGTCACATAAACATACAAGTGCATGCAAATATTCAAATATTTAAATGAGACTTGACTTGTAATCCCCCCCCCCCCCCCCAAAAAAAAAAGGATGGAAAACTCGAAAATAGTGGGGGTATGAAGCTCACCTTGAGGATTTTCGAGATGTTGAAGAAGAAGAAGAAACTTTCGAGCCTAACTTGTGTCTTGGAGAGTTTCTCGAAATGTGGCTGTTCTAAGGAGTTTAACACACAGAAAAGTGTGTAAATTGAATGTTCTAAGCATAAATATGAAGCAAAACACTTGAGTTAGACATAGACTTACCAAGTTTATGAACCTTAAAAGAGACTTCTTTGAAGATAAAACACATACCCATGAATTTTTAGAGAAAGGAAATGAGAGAATTTGAGAGAATAATGGAGAGTGTTCTTGAAACTTAAAAAGAAAAATGATTGAAGTGTTTGGGAGGGATGGGGTTTTTGTGGCCGAGGATAGAGAAAGAGGGGTGAGAGTATGGGTTGACTTATGGAGGGGTGATGGGAAGTGTATAGATTTTTGGTGGACAATGGCTTTGAAACATGGTGGACAATAAAGAGATGGCATGGCCACTTGTCCAATCTCATTTCTTTTTTTTTCTTTTTTTTAATAGCCCTACCGGCCCAAGGGGTCCTCGGCCCAATTGGTGGACAAAAATAGGGGTGTTCGATTTTTAGCTTGGCCCACAAGAGTTTTCAGCCCAATAGGAGGGCTGAATGAGGGTCTTCGGCCTAACAAGGCTTGTTAAAGTGTTTACAGCCCAATAAGGCCCAAAAAAAGAATCTTTAGTCCAATAAGGCCCAATAAAGAATTCTCGATCCAAATAAGGGGTATTCGGCCCACTATAAAGTCCAATAAAAATTTTCGGCCCAAAAAGACCAATTTAAGAAGTTATCGGCCCAATAAAGAAGTTTTGGTCCAATAAGGGTTTTGGGTCGAGAATTCTTGGGCTAAGGCCCAAAGTTGATTAGACTTGGCTTATTGGATCGAGTTTTGGGCTTATACGAGGTTGTTTCGACTTGAATCACAATGTATGAACGTATGGACTTACATAGCATCGTTGTTTGAATGTCACTAAATGTGATATTATGAGCTTACATAGAGGAATTGACTCGTACAGGGATCAAAATCTTAGCCCTAATTTTCTAGTCATGACACTTTCTTACTTTCTGGGGTGACCATCCTGGGGCATAGTGTTGCTAGGTTATTAAATCTATTAGTGTGGGCCACTATATCAGAGCCTGTCATGGCAAGGCTCCAAAGCTCCTGATCCAGCTTTTGTACTTCGCCCCTCGGGCAATACTCTTCCACCATCCTTGCTTTTAAGTTCTCCCAGCCCATTGAGTTAGCCACTGTAAGGGTCTGTGACTTGATATGGCCATTCCACCATGTAAGGCCTTGTCGGAGAGGGTGCAGGCAGCAAACTTCACTTTGCTCCCTTCTGGGCACGTGTATATCTCAAAAATCGACTCCTTTTTTCTCGAACCATTGCATTAGAGCAATGACTCGCCCACTTCCATTAAAGGATTTTGGTTCGCAATTCATGAAATCTTTGTAGGAACACTCCCTTGGGTGTCTGTGGCTGCCTCCGTGGTTAGAATTGTTGGCACCACTATGAAACAACCCAAATTACGACCCAGATTTTTTTTTAAAATAATACTAAGGTTATGAACGATGTATAATATATCATAAAATTGTATGTCATAAATCTCAAAAATTTATAATAGATGTGTCATAACAAAAGAACTGTAACAGCATAACATAGTATCTGAAATAAACTCCTGGGACAAAAGTTGAAGCTGTGGTGTGTGCAATGACATTATCCCTAGCTCTTCCCTTTGCTTGCGGAAGTACCTAAAACCAAAACTGAAACTGTAAGCACAAAGCTTAGTGAGCTCCCCCGGACTACCACATACCATACAATAACATATAAACACATATTGGGCCTTGCCCACTGCATCGGACCGAAGACCGGAAACTGCATCGGACCGAAGTCTGGAACTAACCAGGGCCTTGCCCTCTGCATCGGACCGAATTCCGTAATTGACTGGGACCTTGTCCCCTGCATCGGACCGAAGTTCGGAACTAACTACATCGGATCGAAATCTGGAACTAACTGGGACCTTATCCCCTGCATCGGACCGAAGTCCGGAAACTGACTGAGCATAACATAACATAGCATAAACAAATCAACTAGCGTAAACCCATATACTGTATACTGCATCGGACCGAAATCCGGATCACATAACACAAAGACATGCTTGAATCACAAAGACATCAAGTACACTGAACTACTGCATCGAACCAAAGTACGGAACTACTGCTAACTAGGCAGGTCGGCATTGTGGTCGTAGACCCGTTCTTACTGGAAGGAAAACTCACCTCGTAGTGCTGGCTACTAAGATGATAACTTTAAAAGTGGCTGGTTGCTGCTCCGGAACTGACCGGCTACAAATCCCAAAAACACTATATCAGTTACTTGTAAATGCCCTCAAGGTAAAATAACTGTTTTACCCCTGGTCAAAGTCAACTTCCAGTTGACCAGACTCACCAAGTCAGGGTGCAGACTCGCCGAGTCCCTCCTTTACTAACTCTGACTTTAACTCACTGAGCCCCTTTCCCACTCACTGATTCACTCTGAACACACAACTCGAAGGGAAAACGCGGACTTGCAACTCGAATCGTCGAGTCCGAAGAACAACTCGCCGAGTCCTATCACAGATTCCATGCAATCGAATTCTAATCCATTCCAAGGCCTCTAAATTGTAGATCTGAGCCTTGGGACCATCTGAACACGTAGAGTTGCTGACTTTACATGTAACTACAAAGGAATGAAGCTATTTCACTCAAACACTACTTTCTTCGGGAAAACTCATCCGGCTCGCTGAGTTGTAGAACCATTCGTCGAGTCTAAGGCAATCTTCATCAAACTTGCCGAGTTGCTCATCCAACTTGTCGAGTCCAAGGCTATCTTCATATGACTCGCCGAGTCAAGCTTGTGACTCGCCGAGTCCATTCAGTCCCTTTTTCATACAAGCCTGATTTGAGCCATACAACGGCACTAAGTCACAGATCCATGCTTCTAAGGCATGCTTATCAAGTAAAGTTGCAAACTTTACATGCATGCATGGCTTTAAAGGCTTCAAATGCCAACCCTAAGCTCTTAATGCGGTTCCAAGCTCAAGAGGGACTTCAATCACGACCATAACTGAAACTTTACACTTCTAGAATGCAATGAGAGTCTAGATATGAAGTTTTCATCCAAAGAGATTCCATATCTCAAGTTTTGAATCATAAAAGGCTCCAAAGAAGGCATAACAAGCATAAAGGAGGTTATAATGGAGGAATGCACAAGGTTATAACTTCATTACCTGAATGAAGAACAGATGTAAGCTAACTCCTGGATCTTCCTTCCCTTCTATGGACCTTCTTTCCTTCCCAAAGCTTACAAGCTATCACAAGCACACTCAAAATCAACAATGGGGCTAGGGTTTACAAGGGAAATGTTCTGAGAGTGATAGAGTCGGGGGTGGGGGTGCATAAGTGTGTTTAAATAGGGTGCAAGCCCTTAAAATTAGGGCTTCATCCAGACAAGCGGACTCGCCGAGTCCAGCGTATGGACTCGTCGAGTAGCCAGCTCAAAATGCATGATCGTCCCGTCTCTACTCGACGAGTCGGGCTACAGACTCGTCCAGTACCCCTTCATAAATGAAAATACTTTATTTGAATTATATACCAGAAATGGGGCGTTACACACTAACCGCCCCACTATTACCACTTGCGTGGATTTGAGTCATGGCGACTGTCACTATGGCTATTACAGCAGCCTGAAAGATAACAGGAGCATATTGTGGAGGTGGTGGTGGTGGTGGCGTTGGTGCGTTGTTTTTGTTTCTGTTTGACTTCTTTAGCGGCATCTTTCTGCCATAAGGTTTTAAAAGATGGAGTTGTGGTAAGTCTTTTATTAGCGGTTATAAGTCGAGTGTCAATCGAGCTTTGTTATCTTACTTCTATGTGTATCATGTTCTGAATTTTCTAGTGTTTTGCTATCAATTCATAATAGATGTCTATATAAAATAAACCTATGAATTTTTAATAGTGACCACCTTTAATGAAATCTTGTGACTTGATTTACTATTATTTGTTGTTACGAAAGTGGCAATAAGCCTAACACATAGTATAAGTAGCGTAAACACTAACTCACTAGGTTATATTAGTTTATTAATTATTAGTATGACGCGTAAGGCGCTTTGCCTCCTCGCATGATTCGCGAATGATCTCTTTTGCACTATGTCTTGGCTATGATTTGCCCTAGTTTCAGCTGTAAAGATTGGTTTTCTCCTGGCATTCCTATGGTGTTATTGTTCCTCGTAGATGTGTTGAATCCTTTCTTCGTCAAGCTTCGGACCTTAACACTGATCTCCATTACTTCATGATGGAGAATCTGAACCTGAATGTCCAAGTGAGCCTCTCAAGTCTTCTCTTGGCAAGCTAAGGTTTGTTAATGATCTCTCTAACACCTTTCTCTTTACTTGATCCCTTCTCGGACTCCTCCTCATGAACCCATTTCTGGTTCCTCCTTAACTCTTATGTTGGTTGTTGTAGTGGGGTTGCGATGTCTAGGTATGTCGTTTGTGCGAGAATAAGGGTGTCTAAATAATTTATGAGATTAATAAAAACATGTCTATTGAAATTTTAATGGTGTGATCCTTATTGGGTCCTCCTATAGTCACGCAGTGTATACTATTTATATATAACCAAGATCGAATAGACCTTCGAATAAGTGATCCTACTCTAAGACCGCAACCAAACAAGGAACATGAAGTAAAGCGAAATCACAAATTCTAAGCCTATCAAATCTTACTTATATATAACCCTTAGCGTATACACTAAGCAATTATAGATATGCCAGTAAGGATCTTTTAGTTTTCACATACATTATTTATAGTACGATAAAATACTCCTATAGTATTTTAATTGTATGTTTGATTCTAGAGCTTCTTGGTATATGAAAATAATAAGTTTTTAGACTTATTGTTATTGTATAGTGTCATAAAATACTCCTATAGCATTTTTAAACTTTATGTTTGGTTCTAGAGTTCCTTTGCATGTAGAGTTGGTAAGTTTTAGACTTGTTGCAGCACCACGACCATTCCTAGACATATGTTAATCATCTCTCAGATAAATATAGTTGATCAGGCTATATTTTTCCCAGACCTGATTATATATCTCTAGGCCTACTCGTGTTTCTCAACTTCCTAAATACTTTTGTATTATTCTTCTTGTGATACTATTCTAGTATGTATGCATACATGTATACTTTTATAAAAAAAAAATATTATATTTTAAAAGTATAGCTCTTGGTCAGAGTGTTTTTATCCCATTATATATATAGTTATATATCTTATGTGGGTTGATATACTTAGTTCACTATAAACAATGCTCTGATACCAATCTGTCACACCCCCAAACCGGAATGACGGAAACATTCGGGGGCGGAGGACGTCATGTACAGTATCACAATAATTGAATAATAGTAATCAAAGTAACAACAATCATTGTATTGATAATATGGTATTTACATTTTATTCGAATCATAGTTTTATGGACATTCAAAAGTAAGCAAAACTAAGACTTGAATCTACTATGCTCTATCTTCTCGGGACCTGTGTGTGTACCTGTCTACTAGTTTCCTGAAAATAGAATTGGTTTTGAAAGTATATTAACATTTAAGTTGGTGAGCTCATAAGCATTTTTGTATTAGAAAGTATGTTCTTTGTTACTTGAAAACATTAGTGTGTTCCTCCAGATAATCCAATATTTTCACTGTAAATGAAATGTAAGTAATGTGACCCATACAAGTTCTTTCTACGATCGCTTAGTGAATACAAGTTATATATAATCCAGATCGAACAGAAAATCGAATGTGTGATCCTACCCTAAGCCCACAACCAAACAAGGAACAGAAAGTAATGCGGATATCACACATTCCACTGCCTATCGGATCTCATTTATATATAACTCTGATGTATAAAACTAGTTCGTATGTATGTTCCTGGATCCTCCAGTTGTATTGTAAAATATTGTTTTGTAGTTTTATTATTAAATAAAACTATATGAAGTTGTTTATGTATTCATACACTAATCGTTTTGTTAATACCAAATTGTGAGTTATTATAACCATGCTTGATGACCTAGGATTGCCTGATACGACGTTCTTTAGGTGTCAGAATCATTATGACATTTGTCACCCCAGAACTTTCGTTCCAACTGTAGCTAACAGTCAGGGTGCGGGATCGTCAGTCTTATATAAATCTATACTCAAATTTATGATCTCCCTCCAGGAGACTCTGGTTATAAAATCAAGGCTTTCGTTGGCACTTAGATAAGTACTTGAAGGTATGTCTCACAAAGTTATATTGACGGTTACGTGTAGAATAATGAAAATCCATGTAGTAATGATAAATCGTTTTTATTACTCTTTTCATAGTGAAAACCTAGTATGTATGATCCATAAACTATAACTGTTATAGTTTATATGTTTGTTCTTGTATTGTTATCTGACCTTATAGAATAGTATGTAAGTTCCCTAAGCTGATTCGCCAGTTGCCACTGTGAATCTACAAGGACAACATTGTCTACCTACACACTATCAGTTCATTATAATCGTTAGTAGTTGGTTAATTTTTATGTTAATGATAAAAATGACAAGTAAATTTCGAATTTGGAAGTCTATAAAGGTCAAATAAAATAATAATGGACTTTTAAAACCAACTTTAAAATTAGTAGGGTCTTTACCACAAAAACCTTAAAAAGAAATGGGAACAAAAATTAAAGTTCAATTCAATGACAATAGTTATTTATGTTTCTAGTAATATTCTATATAAATATATAAAACTAAATTACAAATTTGGATCCCTTTATTTAATCGCTTTTTTTGTTTAGGTTTTAAAAATATATTTTTTTTAATTATGCTTTTAAATTTGTTATATCATTCTTGCCGTTGAAGCAAAATCGCAAATTGATACTTTATGTCCCCACAAAAATGCTAAACTCAAAGATCGATCAATTTTTGTAATTTCGTGAAGATATAATATTACTCGAATAGAGCATAGCGAATCTTGTATCCATGTAGCACTTTTTTCAAAAGATCGATAGCTTCCCATGGTAAAAAGTTTGCCTTCGATCCTGTATATTATGGCAACTATTTTCTCTATATATAGACTTCTTAGAATGTGAATCATCAAAAACTCCATCTATCCTATAGAGAGAATCCTTCAAATGTCAGTGCCTGTAACCTCCGATATTCCTACGTCAATGGACGCTCAACCAACTGCAGCAGATAATGAACGGAGAAAGGCTATGTCCATAATTATTAATAGATACAACGATAAGCTGACAACTTTGCCAAAGGAGAAAGGTTGGTTAACAGAAAACCTACGCCTGTATGAGGGCTTTTGGCAAGAGTCGATCCGTGTCATCTCAGTTCTAACTCTAATGGCCTCGCAGGACAGTTTTCAAGCTCAACCAACTGATATCTATGTAGCCACACTTCAAAAAGCTGGGACAACGTGGTTAAAGGCGCTTGCATTCGCTATAGTAAACAGAACCAGGTACAAAAACAGTTCTCTTTCATCCCACCCTCTACAAATTCTTAACCCACATAAATGCGTTCCTTACATTGAAATGGAAAGTTTAAGAACGCTTCCTAGTTATGCCGATGGACAATCACCTCGTCTATTTTCTACCCATATACCTTACACTTCATTGCCTCAATCCATTCTTGATAATGAGTGTCGAGTAGTTTACATGTGTAGAAACCCAAAAGATGTTTTTGTTTCTTTGTTTCATTATGCCAACAAGCTGAGAGACAAATCTCTTGCTCAAATGAGATTCGAGGAGGCGTTTGAGATGTTTAGTAATGGTTTGATTCCAGGAGGACCTTATTGGGATCATGTGAAAGGGTACTACAAGGCTGCTATTGAACGCCCATCAAAGATTCTATTTTTAACGTACGAGGACATGCAAAAGGATAGTGTGAATAATGTAAAGCGTCTGGCAGAGTTTATGGGATATCCTTTTACGGAGGAGGAAGAGAGCAAAGGTGTTGTGCAAGAGATTGTGGCACTATGTAGTTTTGAAAATATGAGAGAGGTTAATAAGCATGGGATACTTGCTGAGGGTGTTCGTAATGATGTTTTCTTTAGGGAAGGGAAAACTGGAGATTGGACAAATCATCTTACAAATGAAATGAGCCAAATTTTGGATCAAATCACCAAAGAAAAGTTTGATGGTTTGGATATCTCCTTCTAAGTGGCTACATGAGAAACTAATTTAAGGAATAATGGATAGCTAAAGTTTTCATTTAGTTTTATATATCTTGTACCAATAAAATATCCGAATACTTATTACTTCAACTGCTAATAAATATTGTTGCTAAAAACATATTAAACTTTCCATTTTCTTCTTTTAGAGATAGTGCGGCTACAAAGAAACAAGAATACTAAAGGGCTCTTTACGAATTACGATGCCTAATGGTGTTTTAAGGTTATATTTTTGGTCCAGGCACTTTGTTTGAAGCATATAGAATATTACTAAAAATATTAAAATTTAAAACAATTGTACATGGCTTCTACTAATTAGTTATATTAAGTGTAATATCGTTGAATAACAACAAATTCTCACAAAGTCCCTAACTTAACTTCAAAAAATTTCACACCGGTCATGTATGAAAAATGATAGTAGAGACCGTAGAGTCCTTGTAACGCTCTAGGCGGATGTACTTTGCAATAACTTAAAGAATTGTAATTTTCAGTTTATAATTTTTGGAAAGTGCGCAATTCATGGCATGAAATCCAATATATAAGTCTACAAAAATATATAAGTTTAGAAAGAGTGGTGCCACAAAAAATGACTCTCTTTACTGTAATGTAGGCACGTCATTTCTTGCCACAAAAATATAGTTTCATATCACACACAATGAGCGTTGTCATGCTTCTTTAGTTATTTTTATTTTTAAATAAATAAAATTTTTAGTTTTAATTAAAAACAAAATATTTCATTAATTAAAAATAAAATCATTACATTACTTAAAAAAAATAACATGACATTAAAAAAATAAAAAATAAAAAAATAAAAAATAAATAAAAAAAAACCTAGAAAATTAGAAAATAAAAAACTAGAAAGCTTAAACCTACAACTTTATAAATAAATAAGAGAGATTAAAAACTTGGATAAAAACTAGAAACTAAAAACGATCAGTATAGCAAGTTGCAAAAATTTATTCATTCTATCTTTATGCCTTACACATTCTCATTCATTTCTTTCAAGTCATCCGATTCCAACACTTTGTTCTTGCATTTGTTTTTTGTTTTGTCCATTCCCATTGGTCGGGGGTGGTAACACTTGAATGGGCTCATCCTCATTGGGTCAAAACCAACACGAGCATCCGATGAAGTATGTTCGAATTCAGAAGTTTTTGACCGTTTTGATCCACTGTCAATGTGCTTGTCGCTTGTTTTTAGATTTCGCCATTTTTTGTTGCCTTTGAGTAGATTCCAAAGTTCAACTTAAAAGTCTTCTTTAACTCTTTTTGGTAAATGTTTAGAGTTTTCTCCAAAATCACATCGTCGCTTTTCCATTGTTGTTTCATGTTGTTATACAAATCGTTAAACAACATAACGTCTTTGTTCATCTTTCCCCATTTTGAGTAGACTTGATGTTTAGAACGATATGGTTGTAGGTTCATTCCTTTATGGAACCTAGCTCTAACACACATCCAAAAATTATAATGTTTTTGGTCCCCTCTCGTCTTCACGTCCTCTGAAACGTCAATCCATGATTGTGCTAATACTAACACTTCTTGAAGTTTCCACATTTTAGATTCCGCATTCTCTTTTCTTTTATTTCCTAGTTGAGAGGGTTGAGTTTGTGGAATAAATTCTGGTTCGGATTCGGAAATGAGTGTTTGTGGTTGTGATTATGTTTGTGGAACAAACTCTAGTTGAGAACTCAGTAATATAACGATATAAATGTTAATATGGTAAAAAAAATGAAGTGTTTGTGAGTTATTTTGATTAATATGGTAATGTATTTATAGTGTTAGTATATATATATATATATATATATATATATATATATATATATATATATATATATATATATATATGTTAATAATTTTTTAAAATTTTAACTATTTGCGACGGTAAAGAACATTAGCCAATCAAAATCATCCGAGAAGCACTCCCTCCCACAGCGATAGTGCGGCCTCAGCCACAATTCTACCGCACCTAGGGGTAGTGTTTGCGCCTACGTGTCGCCAAACTAAGGCCTCAGCCGCAGTCCACCCCACTGATCTAAATCTTGAATGGTGTTTTGAAGTTATGATACGGAGTAGGATGATGATGACCTCTTTAAATTACAAATCAACCATGTTAATGATATGATTTAGGATGTTAATTAGGGTTTATAAGTGGTAGTTGAATGTAATATAAACGCATTGGTCTATTTGAATTGGATTAGAAGAGGTTAGGGTTGAACTGGTCATGTTTTTTACGCTAAAAAAAACCTTTATAATTATATTGTTAAACAATCCATTCGATCAAGTGGAATATAAGGCATAATACCATTCGACCGGGGTAATTACACAGTTATCATGTATCTTTTGTAAGTTTTGCATGCAAGCTCCCAATAATATCTAATTTCTCTATTGCCTTACTATGATCATAGTGAAACTATGTACGTTTAAGGTCATATATAAACTTTGATTACGATGTTTTGTAGGCAATTAGTCGTTAAAACATGATTAAATCTTGGTCGTTAGGTGATAAATATTTAACCAAATATCATTAGGTCCAGACCCGTCCTAGAGGCTGAGCGATAGGGACGACCGTCCAGAGCTCATCTTTTAAAATGGTCAAAAAGATTTATAGACTTTATTAATATAATGTTAGACATGATCGATTTCTCAATGATTTTGCATTTCAAAAAACTAAAAGAAGTTTTTTTTTTTTTAATATATGGGCTTTTATAATCAAAAATGTTATATTTAGAAGCTAATATAAATAATTTTTTTCAATTATTAAGTTAATATAAAAATAGTTTATGAAATTTATAATAAAAAATGTTATATTTTAAGGGCTTTTTTTCCTCTTTCATCCTGGTTCAAAATATATTTGGAACGGCTTGATTAATACTTGTGCGTTTGAAGATTTTTCTTCCATTTCATACATTGAGTTATATATACACTTGTTTATGTTATGATGTTTATATAAGTTTTGATGTTACTAACTTTGTACATAGAATTTTACTATTTTTCCCCGATCGTTAGGTGATAAATATTTAACCACCACACACACAAAGAGAGACAAACTCTCTCTTTCTCTCCTAACACACACACATCCTACCCTCACGTTCGACATATAAGTAAACAACAACTAATGTGTGGCAATTTTTATTGAGGAAATAAACTTATTATGGTAATTAACTTTTCGGGTTGTTCACATCTGGGTAATTATCTTTTTTTAGTACACATTCAGGTAACGAATTTTTTGAAAATGTTCACATATAATCATTATGACCGACTATAGCAGGTTACATCTTGTCATAATAGTTACCTAGATGTGTACAAATTACACCACTGTGGTTTGTGTAATTTATGCGTTTGATTCCTAACTTATTTTTTAACTCGTATGAGCCCTACTGTTTTCATGTCTTAAATCAAAATACTTGTGTCCTTTTAAATTTATTTTTAATTAATTTTCTTATTTATATATTTTTAAAAAAATTAATAGACCCCACATATTTATATCCTCGCTCAAAACCTAAAACCAAATTTGAGAAATTTAAGCTAGGTCCCACCAGTCACCATCTCATCTCTCATCCTCCTCAACTTCTATTTCTTTTCCATCTTTAGTGGCATCGACGTCTTCACCATCTCTTCTTTTTCTGGTATTTCAACTCCGACGAACCAACACCACAATCCACTATCTCTTCATTGAATTTTCCACCACCACAACCCAACAGATTGGGTTGTGGTGGTGGTTCGCCACAGTTGAAGGACCAAAAAAAAAGACGATGAAGACATCGATGTCACTATAGATGGAAAGGAAATAAAAGTTGAAGAGAATGAGAGATGGAATGGTGACCGATGGAACCCAACTTAAATTTCTCAAATGTGGTTTCAAGTTTAGGGTAAGGAGATACAGATATGTTAGGTTTATTAATTTTTTTTAATATATAAAAAAAATAAATACACAAATAAGAAAATTAATTAAAAAAAATTAAAAAGAACAGTCTTTTGAGGTAAGATAGAACCAAACACACAACAAAAATGAACAATAGAGATTATCCGAGTTAAAAAATAAGTTAGGGACCAAACGCACAAAATACCCAAACCACAGGGACGATTCGTGTAATTTATTCTTACATTTTCGGTTTGTTCACATCTGGGTAACTATCTTCTTTTTGTATACATCTAAGTAACGAATTTTTTGGAAGTGTTCACATATGACCATTATGACCGATTATAACCGAATGTAACCTACTACAGCCGGTCTACAGCCGGTCATAATAGTCATATGTGAACACATCTAAAAAGTTAATTACCTAGATATGTACAAAAAAAATAATAGTTACTTAGATGTGAACAAACCGAAAAGTTAACTACTTTAATAAGTCTATTTCCCTTTTTATTGTTGCCAAATGCCAACACTAACCCAATTAAATTGCAATACGTTGTTCTGAAAATCAATTTGGAACCATTTCACCTTACAACAAGCATACTTCGGACTCCTTTCATCA
Organism: Lactuca saligna; assembly: GCF_052625555.1. Lineage (NCBI taxonomy): Eukaryota > Viridiplantae > Streptophyta > Magnoliopsida > Asterales > Asteraceae > Lactuca > Lactuca saligna. Next base: position 282,560,835 of record NC_136421.1, on the reverse strand, counting down.
AAAATAATTGAACTAATATAATATTTAACTATTTTTTACTCATTTTATTTCGAAGCTAAATCGCTATCAGCCTTCTGTAATGCTCTTGTTAGATGAGTTATACGATAACGGAGTTTTGCATTTTCTTCACTAGCCTTTTGCGCCTCCTTCAAAGCCTGGATTATAGTTATAAAAAATAAAAATAAAAAATAAAAAAATAAAAATAAAAAAAATAAAAACCACAAGATTATATACTCTTTGATCGATAAATACTTATTACTTTTTAGAGAGCATTACTATATAAAATATGTGTCAAATAAGACATTGCAGTTTTTTAAGATGAAGGTAGTAACTACAATAGTTCACCTTTTCTTTTTCATCTTCTAACATTCTTTGCAGTTGAGCTACTTTATTTAATAGTTCCTCATTTCCAGTGTCTGCAACTACCAAATCCCATAAAAAGGAAACAGGGTAAAATGTTGGAACCGAATCATTTATTGTACCAAAATAATGATGGAATGGAATGATATGTCATAGTTATTAGTTAACTAGTTATACAAGTATTTATAAACTATTCTATAACACCAAATCACCAATGTTTTGTTAAAAATCAAAATACTAATTACTTACTTTTGTTATTTTCGAAACCTATTTTCTATTATAAACTTATTTCAAGATTTCATGGTATTTCACTCCATTCCATCATATTAAACAGGTGAGGCTTTATAAACTAACTTGAGTAAGAAACTAAAGAACCAACCTTTTCTTGTAGAAAAAGCAGCTTCAAGTCTTGCCAAACGTTCCTATAGATTAAACACAAGTTAATTATATAATTCTATTCAATTATGTTCTAAGGGTAAAAAAAACACATTAATATGCATGCTTGAAGACAGAGGATGTAATATAATACAATGCGTATAGCAGTATTGATCACAGATAGTGCCCCAATACAATAAAAGATGCTTCAATCATGGAAATTCCATCATTTAGTGCTCCAAATTTGGTATTTTCGATTTTATTTAGTGAAAACATTCAAATGTATTGGTATTTTTGCATTCTGAGGTTACTCCAATTGAAATTATATTCGAGGCTAAACACAAACCCTAAACCCTAATAAGTATGATGTAGCAAGATGCAGGACTCGTTCCTAGGGTGTATACTTACGCATACATACAATCCAAATTCTTATGCAAATGAATACAGACTAAGAGCTGATTACAAAATCTGGGACTTTCTTTGAATTTATGCTGAAAAATATCTTATTAGCTTATAAAGCTACTTATTAAAACGATGTATTAATTGAATAGAAGTGAAGGATTACGGCTTACCTCTGCCTCAGAAGCTCTTTGATAAAAGGGTTTTAAGGCTTCTTGAAGATCATTTGATGCCGCCATCACTCTCTCCCTCACAACCACATCAAAAAGACAAAAACCTTAAACCACAAGCAGGGTAGAAATTTACCCTTTCTAATTAGTTTCGATTTCAGTCCCTCAGTTATACATATTTGTACAGGTTTAGTCCTGGTTTTGAGATACTGATATGACTAGTCTTCATTCTTTACCATTTATATGGCTTCATTAAATGCATGTAAAAAGACGACATTACCCCTTTTTAGACGCTTACTTATTTTACATTTTCTCAATTTTATATTTATTTTTCTAATTAGTTAAAAAGGCCCTGCTTACCCCCACACCATCCAACTCTTGTATGATTTTGTTCGAAATTTCAAATTTGAATCTTTCAAGTAGATTTTAAAACGTTTGCTTTCAAATAATTTATCAATATTATTTTGGTGGATGTGATTAGATGTAAAATCTATGGTAAAATTGAATGGATATTTTATGTATCCAATTCGTATAATAGATATCCAGTAGTAAATAGTCAATGGATAAAAATGACTCGCTGCAACGTCCAATTGGATTAATATTCAGTTGGCCATAGTTAATTGTATTAGGACAACTGATAATATATATGAGAAATGACATATTACAAAGTTTCTAGCATTGGTCGATTCAGATTAGGGATGAGCAGCGTAACTGGATACCTGCTTTCGGAACCGGAACCGCCGGTTCCGGAATCGGAACCGCCTTAAAAAGTTTTGGTTGCGGTTTTCAATTTTACGGAACCGCTATCCGTTGGATATCATATCACAATCACATACGTTATACAGTATTCTTCTGAATAACATCATTTAAAATTCTAGAATTTTAAATAATATGTTTTGAACCTTTAAATGTTTATATACAATTTTCACTTTAAAATTAAACTATCCATTTTTAAAATAAATTTATAGATAATAAACAAAAGTTACTATTATGTTCAAGTTAAATTCTAACCCATAGAAATATTTGTTTAGCTATTGACTTTAATTCTTTAAATCCTAACTCATAGATATATTTTTAAATGTTTTAAAAATTCAACAAATTTAACGAACCGGGTACCCGCTAGTGGAACCGCTACTCGCCGGTTCCGGTTCCAGCTCCAACATTTTAGGAACCGCCGGTTCCGGTTCCAGATAATTAAGACAGGTACCCGTCTGCGCTCATCCCTAATTCAATTCCTAAAGTTAAAATTTGACTTTATGGGGTATTGTTTCCTTTCAGATGAGTTGGTTTACCCATCAAGTACGGAAGTTTCGATTGTAGTCGACTTTATGAGTTTTGATTTAAATGATACCCGATCTTATTGTTTGGTTTTATCGGGACATAATGTGTGTTTTTTTGTCTAAATGGTCATTGTCGTATGGTGTACCGGCTATTAAAACTTTAAATCGATTAAAAGGGCAGGTCGTAACCTATCTTATTCCCCTATAAAATAAAAAAATAACTTTAAGGACTGAATCAATCAACCTAAAAACTTTGTATGACATCTGTGTTATTTCCATATAATATATATTATCTAAGATCGTGTTAATCGGGGCTTTGTGTTATTTCCATATAATATATATTATCTAAGATCGTGTTAATCGGGGCTTCCCATAACCCATGTAGGGTAGAAATCATTGGATGATAATAATAATAATAATAATAATAATAATAATAATAATAATAATTAAAAAAAAAAATCAAAAACATAGCACACAACCAACCCGGCTGGCAAAGAATTCTCACAACCATGACTTTGCCCCTTAGCATGACTTAAGTAGATTGTAAGATTTGTTTATTAATAGATTAAACTTTACATAAAATACAAGATAAGGTAACATTCCTAAAACTTTGAATGATTATTAGTGTATGTAAATTCTAATATAGAAGGGTATTTTGGTCAAAAAAAATGAAATCTTGAACGCCAATATATATCGTATGTGTTAATATGGCTCTTAGAAGTTGTGCTTATGATCATTAGAAGTGGATTTAAATAGTTGATTGTGTAATTTTGGTTGTAAGGTTAAAAATAGAAGATTTGCTAAGAAGGTATAATCCAAGAGGCCTTTTGATGTAGAACGGTGAAGTACATTGCTATCACAGACGTACAATGTGAATGTGACGCGTACAAAAGTACGATGTTGAACTAAGGATAGCGAGTACACGATGCGTACATATTGGATGACGTGACGCAGCTTAAACAGTATTGGACACATACACGTGGGTCACATGATCAATAACCCGACGTGATAAGATCGCTATCAATTTTTTGTTTTGGTCGTTTGTTCTTATCATATCATCTTGAGAGTCAGAAAAGAGTGACGATTTCTTGAGGGTTTAAGGTAACTCTTCTCTCCTCTAGTTAAGTTTTAATGTCCACTAATAATGGAGTTTAAAGAATTATAAAACTTGGTTCAAATGACTTGATCCCATAGTATGATGTAATATAAAGCGTCGTTATCATGATTTAAATTTATGGTTGTATCCATGAATTTGAAAATGATGATTCAAACCTAATTTGATGATTTGTTAGATAAGTGAAATTAAGCCCAAATCTTAATAGATTAAACACATATGGATGATATATTCATGAAGCTTAATTACTTTTGATGATCTTGAAGAATCAACCAAGTTATGTGTAAGGGTGGTCAACCCCTAAATGAATTTTTAAGATACTTGAAATGAAGCTCATGTCTTGATGAATTAAGACATTTAGATGAATTATAGGTGGAGCTTTAATTGATTGTGAGCGTAAAAGTTGGAATGAGAAATTTATATGATCTAGTGAATGATCATTTTTTGGAATATGAATCCAGATTAAGCTCTTTATAAAATTAGACAAGTTATTAAGAGCTTAATATGCTATTTAAATAGGTTTTGGCAGATGAGAATTAGTCAATAATGTCAAATGAAGAATAGAAGTCAAAATGGTTGTCAGTTTTTACCAACTAGCATTGTGAGTACATGTGGTTTTTTTTCTAATGGGATACATGGTTTAGTTATGAGTTGTAACTCTATATTTCAATACTAAATCATTCAATTTCTACAAAACACCCTTAGCTTAATAGCTTTTTTAAAAGTTTCAAGTCTCAACAAACACTAAAATTGCGATAAGCTTCTTATACACACAACAATGGTTCAACACAACACCGCATCATTTAGTTTTACCAAACAAACCCTTCAGATTATTAGCTCTTTTAAGAGTTTCATTAAACCCTAAATTACAATAAACTCAAAAAAATAAACTTAAATTATGCATGCCTAATTTGGGGATATTGTATTTTTTCACCAAATAAAACGATGCACGTTCAAATAATGTTTTACTAGCAACCAAAATGCATTCAAAATCCCTTATCTTCACTCAAAAAGAAAAATCAAAGTTTTCATATGCACCCTTTCATACACATCCTGAGAAAAAAACTATTTTCAAAACTCAAACCTACAAACTTTTGCAACTTTACGAATATACCCTTTAGGTCGATCATTAAGAAGTTGTGAAACACTTTATTAGCAACCAAAACATCACAAAGAAAATTGAAAATACATAGAACATTAAAGAAAAAAAACAAGCAAGGTTGATTTACCAAAGGAACTCAAACCTAATATTAAACAAGATTGCTGTAGTCTTGTAGATACAAACCCTAAGCAATGAGAAAGGGCAAAACGGTCAACATGAAAGCTTCATATGTGAACGTTGCATTCCCTGTGTATGCCGTGTCCTTCTCCTTGAACTTTTCCGTTAGTCCCTGAAATCACCAACAAATACACCATATAAACAACAATTCATATGTCCTTTTGGTCAAGGTGTAGCTAATTTTTGCAATTTTGGTACAAATATCGTACTCATTTAATTTTGAACAAAACGTTACAAAACAAAACTCAAATAAGAACCAAAACTGCAATTGAAAAAAAGAAAAGTCGACTTAAGTTGAATACATACCTTAACAGTTAAGCAACATCTGAAACAATGGGAACATGAAATAAAAAAATCCATTAGGTACGACTAAACAAAATAATGAAAATATAAAATTATATAATATATAAATAATAACATACTCAATGAAGTTGTCGTATTCGATAGCTTTGTTCTTTCCACCACTCTTATCAAACTTGGAAACCAGCAAATCCAAAACAACAGGTGAAACTGCAAACCCTAGACTCATCAGCGCCTCTCTCAATTCATTCTGATCGATCTTCCCACTGCGATCTCTATCAAATTTCTCAAAATTTGCCTGCAAATATATAAATATAAGAAATTCGATCCGATAAACAATCTTAAAAAATCGATAATGGAGAAAGAACTGCATTAAGACTCACCCTCCAATTTTGTAAACTGTAGAACACTTGTGTGAATTCTTTCGGTCCTGAAATCAATACGAGGGTTAAATAATTTAATTTATTTAATTTTTATTTTTTACAGTAAAACATTGTCTACTGAAAAATCTAACTACTTATACCCGACCCAGATTAAAACCCAGTCTTCCCTAACCTGAATACCCAAAAATGCAACTCGGATCGGGTATCAGTTATTATTATTTTTCAAAAATACCCGAAACCCGAAATTATACTAATTGACTTTGAGATTTGACCGGCACTGCAGATTATTAATTATAAATAATACATTGTTGAACAATCATTAATTATAAAATATTAAAATATTTTTTATAAACTATAATAATCATATTGGTATTTTTCCGAAAGACTTACATATTTTTTTAAAGAATTATAATTATATATATAAAATAGTACCACGACTTTAAATTTTAAAATAGGGTCTGATGTAGATGGTGAGTTTTGCAGTGAAGTTGTTTATCTAACAACGGGCCCACGATGCTGACGTGGAGTACTACCGTGGGGCCCGTCATACGCGTTTGCCGTCCCATCAAATTCAAACAGACATCTACTAAAATACGCGGCGGACGACACGTTTCACCTCTAATTCAATGGGCGATCGGAAACGAAACGCAACCAAGCAAAACCAGTACGTGTTTGTGTGTGAGAGAGAAAGTGAAATTCTAGAGAGAGAGAGAGAGAGAGAGAGAGAGGGATTTACCGATCTTCCTAGTGTTGGTGTTGGTGAAGGTATACATAAGAAGATGAACAGTACGAATACTGAAGCTTTGATTGTACGAAGACAAAGCCCTCTGCAATTCCTTATCATCAATTACTCCACTTCCGTCCTGATCGGCGACCTGGAAGCATGCCACCACGTTCGGATCTGTTCCTGGAGGAAACGTCGACGGAAGAAGAGCCGAAAATGGGCTGCCGTATCCACCCTGTGCCTGTGGGTATCCACCGCCGGGTTGAGGAGCACCGTAGGGGGAGGATGAGGGTTTGTTCTCCTTTGGCGGTTTAGTTTCGGGATGTGCGCCGTAAGGGGCTGAAGGCGGTGGTGCGCCGTATGGACTGGCTACCGGTGCGTAAGGGGATTGTTGAGGGTGACCATGTGGAGGCTGTGATGCGCCGTAGGGCTGTGATGCGCCGTAGGGTTGTGCTGGGGCCGGAGCGCCGTAAGGTTGTGCTGGGGCACCGTAGGGTTGAGCTGGGGCGCCGTAAGGGGCGGCGGAGTATGGTTGTGATGACGGTGGAGCACCGTATCCCGATGTGTTATGGGGGTATCCAGACATGATGATTTTTCAGAGGGGGGGGTTTGAAGTAAGCGATGATACGTGTATTTTGTGAGAAGAGGTTATTTGTGAAGTGTAAATATATATAAAAAAAGGTTGGGAATATTATTACGAAAATGCCATTTGAATAAAACTTCAACTCCATCACATATTGCGAATTAATTTTCAAATGGGAATATATTATTATATACAATTATACATTCTTTGTCTCTAAGAAAATTCTAAATTTTTATAAAAAATATATAATATACGTGTAAAAGTTAATATCGTTTCATTAATTTATATTTAAGGAACAAATTTATTGATATTTTGAAGATTAAATTATCCGGATACTGTTTTGAACTTTTGATTGTAGAGTATTTTTGTATTTATTAACTTTTAGACTTTTGATTTTATTCTATTATATGAAACTTTTTATTAAACAAAGTTACAAATATTCAATAAAATAGTTTTTTTTTTTTCAACGCATATCTCATCCACTTGGCACATGTCTTTTAGTATTTATCCATTTTTTGTTTATCAAGTTGTTACTTATAATATAAAAAAAATGATTTATAGGAGGAGAGAGTCATTCCTTTCCACCAATGGGTTGCCATATCATTTTTTTTTTTTTATCTTTTTCAACCCACAACATACAGAAATTTTATTTTTTTAACTCACTCAATCCATTTAATTAAAAAAAAACAAAACAATTAAAGTAAAATCTTAATTAGGAATAGAGTTACAGCCGGTACCACTCCCGCTTCAACGAATTGTTTAATTGGTTTCATTAACTCACTTCATCATTTATTTCTACTTTCTCTATTTTATTTTCTCTTGTACCATGTGTTTTAAAACGTATACATTAATTGTTTTGTATTTTTTAAAAATTAAATGGATTGAATGTGTTCAAAAAGATATGGTTTCCGTGTATGTTGTGGGTTGGAAAAGATGAAAAAAAATAAAAAAAAAAAAAAAATAAGTGGGTTAAATGGAAATGACTCACTCCTCTCTAAGAATTGAACTTTTTTGTTTATTTATTTTAACTTTAAAATACTTCAAATCATATTTTATTTATTAAACGATGATGCATCCATCATTAGTCCTTATTCTCGTCCCATGAGTCAATTAATTAACCATGTGTCAAGAAGCTTCAACTAGGTAGACGATAATGTGTCAAAGCCTTAAAGGTTAAGATATTCTTGAATTGAACGAATTGATGATTGTAAGAAAATGGTTTCAACCCTATATATGTATTTGTATTTAATCGAAATAACTTCATTTATCAAGGTTCTAACTAATATTTAGAGCTATTTGAGCTATCTAGTAGAACTAGTTATATGTATTTATATTTGTATTTAATCGAAATAACTTCATTCATCAAGGTTCTAACTAATATTTAGAGCTATTTGAGCTATCCAATTGAACTAGTATGGTCAAATTTAGCTCTGGTGGATACTCATTCCGAGCAACTCAAGCTCCCTCTAACATATACGTCGTGAAAAATTGTCGAACTATCTCATCAAATTCATCAAATTCAAGCTACATGCAGCACCTATGGGTAATGGGTTTAGGTGAGATTTCTAAGATTCATTTTACGGTCAATGCTTTAAAATCCAATTTTTTTTTAAGTTGACACAGTTTAGCAAACAAAACAAAATTCAATAGGATCAACCATCAACATAGATATTGATGTCCACAGTATAACATCAATCGAAATACATAAAGAAACATAAACTACAATATATAAAATAAAAACATATAGTTCAAACATTAAACAACAATTACGTATAAGTTCACGATGAATCCAAACACATCACGATCAAACTAATTCACTATCATCTTCATCACTACGAAGAAGAACATGTCAGCATGACCACTCTTTTTCTACAATATGACATAAGAATTTTTAATGTCATGCATTAATAGGCTAATTATAAACTAAAATTGCAACACTAAATTAGTATATGTAAAAATAAAAATAAAAATGTAATATTGTATTTGAGAAGTCAGTTCTTGCTCTTGATTATCAAACATATTTTCTTAATCATCATCAAGTTATTTAGGTTCATATTCAACAATCCAAAATCCATTTTAGCAATACATTCACAATAACTCGTTTTTTGTAATGATTTCGGGTCAATGGTTCAACTGGATTTTATTGTAAAACTGACCAGTTCAATCTACTTCATAAATAGGCAAAAACTCGTTTTTAGTTGACAATCTTTTCACTGGTTCATAGTCCAATGAGTTTGACCGACCGGATCAATTCGAGTTTTAACACATTATTTGTTACACAAGCACTCCTTTCTAAGAGTTAATCTAATCTAAATCACGAATCGTGATTCTAGTGATATTGTTATACAAAGTTTAGGAATATACTTAACATAACTTATATAATTATCATTGTATTATATATATATATATATATATATATATATATATATATATATATATATATATATATATATATAGTAACACCTCAAATTTTATACTACATTTTTTATTTTTAAATTACCAAAATTCATAGTTTCACAACCAAGTTATCGAATACATGTTCATCCCAAAAACGACAAGCATCATAAATTATTAGAGTTCAAAAACATGTCTTAGTAGTAAATTCCCCCAACGCGTGTGTACAATCAGACTTTCGCCTTCCCGCGGTGTTGTGAAGTACCTTCCACATATAAATCAACAACTGTAAGTACAAATCTTAGTGAGTTCCCCAAGATATCACATATAACACAACATAAATCAACAATTATGGGTTATCCGCATCCCTGGGGCTATCAACAGTCCTTGAGAGTTAACAGCACGCTCAGTGGGTTATCAACAACCCTAGTTGGCTATCAGTAGCCTCAATCACATATAATTTTCGTAACATAGCTTAACATAGCAAATAGACCCATCTAGTCATCATAATACAGCTATCCTACCATACAGGTAAGAGTAAATGAGGAGACTCACCTGATACTTATGACACGAAAAACCTAGCACCCGAACTGTCGGATCTAGACTCCGCCTAGTCAACAAAATAATTAACCTTAATTAATAATTAAGGTTCAAAAACCTAGTTACAAATCCCACAACTAAACCTTCTAAGGGAAAAAGGACCATTTTGCCCTTCACATGGTCTAAAAACCCTAAATCTTTACTAATAGTCAAACTTAACCAAAGTCAACACTCAGTGCATACGTTGAGCATACCACAATCTACGCGGGGCGTACAACTTGAATCAACGGATAACAGGACAGGGACCGACTACGCGGGGCGTAGCCAGGAGTACGCCCAACATACTCTGTTTGTTCTCATTTCTACCAACTTGTGTCTTAAACCCTTAAAAAATTTACTCCTAACCACAGATCTGGCCATTCCATGACGTCTAAACCCATAAAGTCATCATCTTTAAGCCTTTGTAAGGCTAGAAAAGTCAAAAAGCAACATTCACAAACTCCCAACATATTCAAATCCATTTTATTCATGCGTGAACTAAAAGAAGTGATCAAGCTACCATTTTTATGCATCCATGAGCCTTATAATACATGAAAGGACAGCTACAAACCCCTAGAGTACCCCAAACTCATAAAGGTCCAGTATTTGGGGATAAAACCCTTAAAACTTCAAATATGGAGATCTAATGAAAGACTTGTCAAGGTACAAACTTTATACTTGAAAATGGTGCACAATGAGGAAAGTATTGTGGATCTATAAGTTTGTTAACATTTTCTTCTTCTTCTTCACTATCTTCCTTCTTCAAATAAATGCACCAAAACACCCAAATGAACTTGCAAGGCTCGCATATCACTCAAACTTGGGATTAGAGTTTAGGGTTTAGGGAAGGTTTAGAGGCTGATAAGGGTGCCCAAAAAGGGGAATTACACCCAGTGTACCACACGTAGGTTTTGGTCAAAACTCTAGTGGACAGCCTTAATTCAAATCAACACAGTCAGATGGTCATCAAAACTCTATCAATTCAACAATAAGAAATAATTAACAATCTATAACACATATGGATCTTGCAATCAAACTTGACAAAATAAATTAAACACGAATAAACAATCCTAATAGCAATTAATCTACAAATTCAATGATTCATCCAATAATAAACACAAAGTAATGGGTTTTAACACCCAAATCATAAAGTAAATGCATATAGAATCATACTGAAATGCTAATCTTGGTCGGAACAACGAACCACATGATTACCAATATGAATTTGCTATCCAATCCTTCAGATCTTCACTCCTATCAGCTTAACGGCCTTCCGGGCGCCTTCTAGACCCTCAAAACGGCTTCTTGGGGGTTTATAATCACAAGAATCAATCTAGAGTTCAAGATTTATATTAGGGCTAATTTTAGGCTCTATTTATAGGTTTTAGCATCAACACAACGTGTTTGATATCCAAAACACCGTGTTCTTCATTAAAATCCCATATTCCCCAAGTCAGCATCAAGAATCACGAAGCTTCTATTCAACACGAGATTTTTGTGATAAACACAGCGTGTTCGTTGAGAATTAACTTTTTCTCAAAACATAAAAGTCGTCCGAAATTGTGTCTAGTTTTCAAAACATTTTGAATCTTGTAAATCAAAGTTACGAGTCATGAGAAATGGCCAAAACACTGACGAGGGGTCAAGTTGTCCAACAACATCCTTCTTTGTCTTCTTTTTGCTTTATCTCCCGGTTTCCTGTTTCCAGTTCCTCGTATGCTTCATTTTGTCTCGAGCATGTCTTTGCTGCTACAAAACATATTTCATACATAGTAAGTAACTTTTTTTCTTGAATTAACACATAATGTAGCATAAAATATAAAGATAATGTATAAAATATATAACTAAATAAGCTCACATCAGAAACAGAGGTCTATCCCTTCTTCTCAACCCAAGTATCCACTACATATGTCAGGTAGCCCATACACCCATGCTGCAAACTCTGCCTTGCCCTGGTGGTAGAATAGAAAGCTGATCCCGACCTAGTACGTTCGCCATAGAAAGTCAGCACTCCCCCACTAGGGTCTCAAACTGTCACTAGTTGACTTTCATAGTCAATCAAAGCCCCGAACTGGCTCAACCAATCCATAACCACAATCACACAAACATCTCCCATCGCGATAAGGATAAGGTTTATCGGATATCTAACACTGAAGATCTATAATACACAACCTCAGTAGACATCAGTAACAGAGACTGATATGTGCATATTTAGTTCATACTAAGTGTAGATTTTTATCCATTTATTAGCTAAATTATTGCATTTCACGGACAAAAGGTACTTAAAAGTGCTTGAATTATGTTTTCAGTCCAAAAGTGAAGCTGGAAGCAAAAGGAAGCAGGAGAAGCGGTTAGGAGCTCGGGAATTGAACAAAGAAGAAAAACATCAAAAACAACACCTACTCGGCGAGTAGGGTCATCTACTCGGCGAGTCCAAGCGAATATTCGAGAAGATAAAGACTCAAAGACCCAGAGACTTATCGCATACGGGGATTGAGAGATGGAATCGACGAGTCGGCACCTGACTCGACGAGTCATTCCGTGTATATATAAAGATAACTTCTCAGATCGATAGAGGAAATTCTGGAACCCTTCTGGAGAGATTAGCTGCGATTGAAGAACCAGAAAAACCCTAGAGAACGAAGATACAAGCTAGAATCCAATTCCGAAGGAGATTTGAGGCAAATTTCATCATTCTACTTAATCTTTTGTTTTCCATTATGGACAGATAATTAGAATTCATTTGTTTGCTATTATTACTTCAATCATGAGCTAAAACTCTTAAACTTCTATGTGGGGATACAAAATTGAGACTATGGTTTGATTATTGGTAGGATTAATTCAATGTTGGTGATTTTTGTTATTTTAGCTTGCTAAAGAACCTTGTGTGTGAATGATAATTAATTTTCTGTTAATAGGAAGGTAACTAAATAGCATGAACATCGTTTGATTATCAACCTCATATGCTATGTGACGACTTTGTTATATGTCTAGGATTAATAAACATGAAACTAGAATTAATAAGAAAATTAAGTAAATTCATGTGTGAGCTTATGTGATGACCATCAACAAGAATATAATTAAAAGACTAAATTAGTTAACTATTGTAAGCCTAAATTAAACCGAATAATTAATCTAGTGGATTGAATTAAATTAGACAACTGATCACTGTTTGAGTTAGTTTATTAGCTAAGGATTAGTGTAGTGAATGCGAATTTAGTCACTTGAATCGGTAACCAACAAAATAGTTAATCCATTGCACCATTACCTTGAAATTAACCATATGATCAATTGAGTTGAACTAAATAGAAGTTCCTTCCCATTATTGAATCTAGTTAAATCTTTGTTTTTCTAGTTTGTTTTTTGATTAAGTATTAGTTAGTAAGTTTCTAGTCTTGTAAAACTAGAGAAAACCCCCTACTTATTAATCAATTTAGATAGAATTAGTTTTTAGTTTTAATTTACCGTTCCCTGTGTTCATACCCTACTTATTTAACTATACCACAATTGATAGGTCCACTTCCTTTGTGTGTTTATTTTATAATTAAAAGTAGGTTTAAAACTAAGTGAGTTTGCACACATCAAGTTTTTGGCGTCGTTGCCGGGGAACGGGTCTAAAATTAACATTAAATTCTAATTTAATCGATCTTTTGTGTGGGATTTATCTTACACAAAGTTAATTAAAAGGTAATTTAGTAAGTAGTATAAGTTTCAATAAAAATCCTTTTTTAAAGTAACTAGAAATTTTTTCTGTTTTTACCTTGGACTCGCCGAGTGCACTTGTGTCGACTCGGCGAGTACATCGTTATTTGCAGTTTTAATTTTTTATTTAATTTTTGTTCTTTTTACGCATTTTTTTTGTTTTGTTTACAGTTGTTTCATGACCCGATGATTTGATACACCTCTGGTCCCTCCTCTTGAAGACCCGGAATCCGCACTAAGGAGGGGCAAAGGCAAAACCGTTGGAGAATCCGCTTCTTCAAGGAACTCGCCACTCAAAAACCTCAAATCCGTTTTCAACAAGAAGAGAAGCAGCAAATCAGGAGCATCCAATGCCTCTTTGACAATCGGATATCCAATTCAAAAAGACACCAAGTACGAGACCGAGGAAGAGGAAGAACCCACATACGAGCACGAATCCGAGTTTGAAGACGATTTAGCTATCGATATGGCTAATATCGATGAAATCCCCATGGGGGAATGGAAAAAGAGGATGCGTGATGACACCGGCCCGGGACTTGTGCAGCCCGCAATTCCCGCAACCGCTACTTTCGAGCTAAAGGGCCATATTCTCGCTCAACTCAAGGAGATTCCCTTTAATGGGAAAGACCACGAAGACACCTACAAGCATTTGGATGAAGTAAATGATGTGGCTGACTACTTCAATATACCAAATGTGCCTCGCGAGACCCAGCTACTTCGCATGCTTCCAGTCACGTTCAAGGGTGCTGCAAAGGATTGGCTCAAGTGACTTCCTCCCGGATCGGTCACCACATGGGCCAAGATGAAGGAAGAATTCATAGACCACTTTTTCCCACCTTCAAAGATAGCTTAGTTGAAGAAAGCCATCGCCAACTTTGAGCAACAACCCGGAGAGTCTCTTTATGAAGCTTGGGAAAGGTACAAAGGTTTGCTTAGAAATTGCCCACACCATGACCTTAATAGCCAACAAGAGGTCTCCATTTTCTATGATGGAGTCAATATCACCACAAGGCAATTGCTCAGTTCACAAGGCCCACTCACCAAAAATCCACCCCCGGTAATCAAGGAGTTAATTGAAGAATTATCTAAGCATTCTAGAGAATACCACAATCTGAGAAATGAATTAAGTCGGGGGCTAGTGAACTCGGCAAATGATAGCATGGCGGAGGTGATAGCTAAGCTCGATAGTCTAGATAGAAGGATGACAAAAATGGATCAAACAATCCATGCTATTCGAGTTGGATACGAAAATTGTAGAGGGCCCCATCTCACAAAGGATTGTGATTTGGATGAAAATGGAAACAAGACAGCTCAAGTATTCTACTCAAGTGGCAATAGATACTGCGAGAATTGGCGGAAACCGAAGAAAGAATGGCTCCCATACGAAGAATACAAGAAGGCTAAGGAGGAGAAATACAATCAGAAGGAGAGGGGATTGTATCAAAAGGAAGAATCGGTAATGGAAAAGAAAGCCGATTTAGAAGAAATGCTCACTAGATTCATAGCCGCATCCGAAAAGAGACATAATGATCACGATGTTGCAATGCACGAGACCAGAAATATGTTAAAGAATCAGCAGGCATCCATTCTCAACATTGAGAAACAGCTGGGACAACTTGCACATCAAGTGAACGAAAGAAGACTGGGTCAACTTCCAAGTAACACCGAAAATAATCCAAGAATGGATAATGTGAGTATTGTGACTTCCAGCTGTGAAGAAATTTTCACACAGGCATAGAGGATCTCCAATAGGAAGATAGAAAAGATAGAAGAGTCGGCTCCAGCTAAACCCGACCAGACTCGCCGAGTCCCTCTAATGGAATCGACGAGTCCATGCGCTAATGACAAAACGGCCATTCCCTTAAAGCCATATAATCCCCCTTTGCCATTCCCAATCAGATCCATGCCTGTTGAAAAAGTTACAACTTATAGAGCTTTTATGGAGCATGTTAGAGCCCTACAAGTCAACGTGCCATTTGTAGAAACGATGCTTCAAACGCCCAAGTATTTTAACTTACTAAAGGGTCTTTTTGCTGCTAGGAAAGATTTAGCTGAAGTCGCGGAAATAATATTGAGTGAGTTACCCGAAAAGAAGGGCGATCCGAGGAGTATCATAATTCCGTGCCAATTTGGAAATGCACTTGTCACTCAAGCATTAACCGATTCGGGTGCAAGCATCAACCTTATGCCTTTCTCTTTCTTCAAGAAGCTGAATTTATCGGAGCCAAGGCCGGTAAACGTGAAGATCAATTTGGCAGACAAGACAATAATTCATCCAAGAGGCGTTTGCGAGGATCTTCTCATTAAAGTTGACAAGTTCATCTTTCCAGTAGACTTTGTGGTGCTTGATATGGAAGAAGACCCCGAAATTCCGATTATTTTGGGGAGGTCATTTTTAAACATCACATGTGCTTTAATTGATGTATGTGAGTCTACACTAACATTAAGGGTAGGAGACGAGTCAGCAATATTTAGAGCTTTACCAGAGATCAAGCAAGAAGAGGAAGGAAAAGAAGAGCTCTCATTTATCGATTTGGATGATGAGATACTACAAAGAGAACTTTCACTTTTGCAAGAAGAGGATCCAAGCGAGTTTTTGCTACCTTCTGGAGGTAATGGAGATATTGACAAAGACTTGGAGGAGATAGAAAAGCTGCTGGAAGGAGCCGACTCGGAAAACACATTGGAAATGGTGAAATGCAATCCAACTCGCCGAGTCACTCTCCCAGACTCGACGAGTCCAGTCGAAATTACCAAAAACTTGGACGATTTAGATCTGCATGTTGTTAGTTCTCTACATGTGCTGGACATGGATGTTTTTCCTCATGCCTTAGAAGAACAAACAACAGAAGGAGAAATAGACACTAAAGTTCAACACGTTCATATAGCATGTCTTGATGCAATCCCGCTTGAAGATGAGGTAAGCATTGAAAAAGAGGAGAAGGAAAGGGATAGGAGAAATGATGTTGATCCACCATTCATCACTAAACCTAGAGCACGAGTTCTCACCAAATATGAAGTAATTAAGTTTAAGGAAAAGGAAATGCAAGAGAAGGTGCAAAAGAATGGGGTGAAAAAGAAAAAGCGGAGAAGGGAATTTCAAGCAGCTGAGGATGATACTATGAGAAAGAAGCAAGAAAACTTAAAACAGGCTTATAAAAAGAAGATTCATGCTTACAAGATAAAGTACAAACCACAAAATATTAGGCGTGTGTTCCCGATGCTGGAAGATGACGAGACGTAGATGGGAAGGAGTCCAGCTAACGACTCCTTAAAAAGAAGCGCTTGGCGGGAGGCAACCCGTTATTTAGAGTTTGCTTTCTTTTATCTTTTTAGTTTTGTTTGATTTTTTTCGTTTTTAGGATTTTAATCTTCCAATTCGTCGGACATGTCTGCTCGAGAGTGCGTATGGGCTAAGTGTGGGGTGGAATAAATTTTTGTTTCTAAACAAATGGCAAAATGATTTAATTTTCTGAATTGTTTGCAAGAGACTCACCGAGTCTAACCATGACTCGACGAGTCGCTTAATATTCCAGATTGTTTTAAAAATCGCGACCAGACTCGCCGAGTCTGAGCCTGACTCGACGAGTCGGTTTTATTTACAAAAAAAAATAAATTTAAAAAATTATTTACAACCGGTAACTAGGGTTTTAACCCTAATGAAATCAGTTTTTTCCCCCTTCACTCGTCGTGCGCCTCCATTCTTGCTCTCTCTCTCTCTCTCAAGCATTCATCAACTTCTTCAAAATTTCTTCAAGTTTTTCAATTTCCATCACAAAAGGTACTGAATTTCTTCCTAATTTTTGTTAAATGCATGATGATCTAGGGGAACAATCTCATAGAATACCCGATTTTGAGGAATAGTGAATTTCTAGGTTTTTGATTTTACATCAATTATGATGTTTTGGATGGTTATTTCTCCTTTAATACATATTAGGAACATCCCTGGACAAAACCCTTGAGGTAATTTTGAGATTTCGTGGTCGGATTTTGACAAACTCGCCGACTGACTCGAGCAGTTCTTGCGACTCGCCGAGTCATTCATGGACTCGACGAGTCCAGTTGGGGACCCAGGTGTAATCTGTTTTGATGATTTTCTATGTTTTCTGGGTTGTATATTCTTTGTTTTGCATGGACAATGTTTCGCAGAGGTCAAGGTTCCAGTGGACGCCAAGGAGATTTTCCTTGGTTGAATTTTCCTTAAATCGAATCAGCTTCAACCATGAAGAGATGGAAGAAGAAGTTAGATGAAGTAAGTAAGAAGGAGATCTATGTGCCAAACAGAGTTGATTGGGAATGGTTGCAGAATGTGCGGTATGAGGAAGAGTTAGCACCTTATCTTATGAAGGAATTTACATTCGAGGGGGAAACAATGGTTTGTGACGGATGGAGCAGGGTCTTTCGTATTCAAGAATCGGTGTACCGGGAACTTTGCTGGGAATTCTTCTCTATGGTATCTTTCCGTGGAGGTGACGATTGCTATCACCCGACAAGTTTCAGTTTTTGCCTTGGGGGCGAATTTCATCACTGCTCAGTTATTGATCTTGCTTGTCGGCTGGGAATTTATGACCGGCCATTGGTCTCGACTGCTATTTTTTGCACCTTCATGGAACATTCTCACAAGGTTTTCCCCAATGGTGTTACGAGCACGGGATGGTGGAACACCATCGCCAATAAAGTGTACATTCTAAAGTCGCCCCAAGAAGGAAGTATTCGGTCGCCCACGCACCATCTCATTCACCGCCTTATCTCCACTACCATCAACCAACGAAAGGATGATGACAAGGTTTCTAACCTTGATGTCTTTTATCTATGGAGCATTATCACACCAGACACTTTTTGCAATATTCCGCATATCGATGGTGGTAACTTCCCATATATTCCATCTTGGGATGAGGTGATTAATGCAAGGAGGAGTGGCGTTGGTGGAAGTGGAGCTGCTTATGATCATGATGATGAGGAGGAGGATTAGTTCTTTATGTTTTTGTTGAACAATTTTTAATTTGTTTTTGTTTTTGTTTGGATTTGGTGTGTTTAAATTTAAGACTTTTACTTTATGCTTGATGTTTAATTGCTTTGATGATTTTCAAATTTTGGGTTAAAATGCTTTCATAAAAGGGTCTAGAGTTTGAAAGAGAAAGAAAAATATGAGAGTTGAAAAGAGTCAAGAAATGGCGGAGTCTAGTGTTAAGGTGCCAGGTCCGGTCCCTAAGGACATGAGCGAATGAGTCTAGAATTTGTGAGAAGTTTTGAAGATTTACCAAGAAGCTAGAACAAATGCAGGATGCGATTTTTTTCATCCAACGGTCTACTCGTCGAGTACACTAAACTGACTCGACGAGTCGCCTTGTATTCTCGCATATTCGAAGCTGTCCGCGCCTATAATCGACAAGTCGCATATAAGACTCGACGAGTCACTCATTTTTGTACCAAGAGGATTGCTGATTTGACGTTGCTGAGTGTACCATTTGACAATTTACTCTTCCATATCGATTCTTGAAGATCTTACACTGTTTTCCCTGCCTATTTGGAGCTGCCACATGTGATTTGATGCCCAAGACATGGATGACCTGTTTCCATGGCTAAAGTCAATAGAAGTTGGAGCTGAAAAGAAGAGTTATCAACCTATCGACTGCTACCCCAGGGGAGTTTGTTCCAATTCTCTTTATATTTGCATTTTTTATTTTTTGTATAATATGCAATGAGGGCATTGCATAAAATAAGTGTGGGGTAGGGGGTTGGTCACATTTTAGAAAATTTAGAGTCTTAATTTAGGCTAATTTTAAAAAAAAATTGTGCATACTAAAAATATTACTTAGGAATTAATTGAGAAAATTTTGGTAAAAGCAAATTAGGATTCCATGTTAGAATTGTGTTGATAATTGCATGAAAACCCAAATGTTTAATTGAGCGTATACACATTCTAGTGCATTTGTGGCTTCCATATTCCAGTGAAATCATGGGACAAAAACACGACCTCGCTCAGCCTGATGGATGCAATATGTTTAGCATCGAGTACCAGAAATGTATCCAGGAAAATTATTATCGTTAGCCAATAAAGGTTGAGGTTGAGCACCTCTGCTTAAGCATGTAGGTTTTGAGTGAAAAAAGTGAAGTACATGTAAAAAAACAGAGAGAGAGAGAGAGAGAGAGAATTGCAAGAAAAGTTTAAAGAATTTTGGAGCAAATAAAGTGAAGATCAAAAGATTAAAATTCCAAGAAATTCAAAAATTGAAGATACTAAAAATCAAACAACAAAGGTGGTGAATTCAAAGAAATCAAAGATCAAATTATCAAGGAAATGAAGAATTCAAAAGAGCTCCATAGTGGTATCATAAATTGTAATTCTAGATTATGTATGCTTGGGTTGCTCAACTAAAAATACCTTGAGGGTAAGAGGTTTTCTGCGGATGGATTCGGAGGGATGCATAAAATGAGCATAGTTCGGGGTGAGTGGGCGAATGTTTATGAGGATTGTGAGTATTTGGAGTATGGGGGGTTATTAGGAAAATTTTAGACACAAATGTATGTGTTGCGGTCTTGGCATAATGGTTGGGTTAGATTGGAGTTGTAATATGTGATTCTAATGTTTTAAAATTCAGTTTTGCTTGGGGGCAAGCAAAAGTCAAGTGTGGGGAAAATGCTCATCAAGTATCGAGACTTTCAAGGTCCTGCTCAAGGTATCTCACAAGACACTAAAATCGTGACTGAAGGATGATGAAACAAATAAGAGACTTGCACCCGAGTAAAACAACACAAGAGCATACACATAATTCACAAGAAAAGTACCTACATAATCGATAATATAAGCAACATAAATATAAAGAACACATACTAGCCATGATGTATGGAGATATGTGGGCCTCCTATGTTGTAAATTGAAATGCTCTACCTTGATCCCTCGGTGCCTCGGCCTTCCCCTGTCGGCCATCAGTGATATGCAGGGTCGTTGGGGCCAGAGTCTGAACCGCCCTAGATGAAAGCTGAGGACAATCTTCCTTCATGTGGATCATCTGGTTGCAACTGAAACAAACCCGAAATCCCAATCCCTAGCCATATACTCCTCCTTGCTACATAGGTAGCAAGCTGACCCGGAACAACAAGGCCCATCGTGTCCCTTGTCGCACTTCCCGCAAGTATGGCCCTTCTGGCCTCTAACTCTCTGTTCAGCGGGATTGGCTCGCTTAGTCACAACTGCATCTACACTGGCCTCCTATCTCTCCCCTAGGTCTCCCTCTCCTACCTAGCCTTGGTCTCTAACTCGATCTCCTTCCTCCTGGCATTGCTATGCAGCTCAGCCAATGTCCTATATGTGGTTTTCGCCACGAACTCCCTGATATCCCTCCTTAGAATACTCAAATACCGAGTCACACAATCCTGCTCCCCAGATACCTACTTAGGACAGAACAAAGCCCTCTCATGAAACATCCTGGTGATCTTAGTCACCATCTGTGTCTTCTTCTTGAGAGACAGGAACTCCTGGGCCAACCTGTCTCACTTAAATACGGGTAAAAACTCATCCTTAAACATCACAGTAAACCTCTCCCAAGTCATCACAGCATTCTCTGCAAGCGTGTATTCAACTGTCACAAACTTCCACCAATCCTTCGCTCCCATACGAAGCAGGTTCAATGCGAATCAAACCCTCAAATTCTCTGGACAGGAACAAGTATAGAAACATCCCTCAACATCAAACATCCATCTTATAACGACAATCGGATCCTGGGTCCCATCAAACTCAGGTGGGTTTGTGTTGGTGAACTCCCGATACCACAATGAATCACCCCCCGTGGTCTCGCAGCAACAAGAGCTGCGATGGCTACGACAGCAGCCGTCTCAAAAGCAGTGGCATAAAGCTCATCCTAAGTCTCAATCAGCATGGTCTTGACAGACCCTAACATCTCCGGGATTTCCTCTTGGCTTGTTGCAGCCACCTTCGTGGCAACAATCATGTGGGTCTCCTCATCACTGGCACTCGACCTATCGAGGTCACTGGATCCTGAACCTCGGGTAACCACCATACTGAAACACATAAGAAAAATTATTAGCAAACAAGCTAAAGTATAATTACCAACACTCACACCCCTACAAGCTCTTTAGTTCCTTGAGGTTATTCCTCACGTCATGTATATATACAATACTTCCAGTAGTACGGGCCTAATACTACCTTCCATACCAACCCGTATTTGTCTTGAGTCGTATCCTCGAGACCCTAAGTTGCAAGAACTCTACCTCATCACATCAGCTAAAAACTCGCACTATAGGTTCCTTGGAACCATTACTAAGCATCCGAAAACTTACTCTAGACTGCTCCCTTAGCACTGATCCGCCTCCTGAGACCTCCATTGTCCTTGCCATTTGCTTCGTGTATACCAATTGTACATAACACGAGACTCAATAGAAATTTGAATAAATGATTCTACCTCAAATCCACAACCATACAAGGAACATGAAGAAAGGATAAATCAGGCATTCTAAGGCTATAAAATTCTAACTATGTACAACTATGTAGCATATACTAAGCAAATAGTAATGACAGATCCAATCTCACAAGAATAAACTCCTAGGCTAAGGCATCACGAATCAGACAACATTTCACATAAACTTGGCAAGGTTCCTTAGCCTACCTCTAGCTAGCGGGAAATTCTATCAGCTCATAATATAAACATATCTGCTCTGCACTATTCAAAATATAATAATGGTAATTTAGGAAATTGTTGCTTGATCGCTGGTCGATTGTACACACTACTTCTCTGGGTTTTTCTCTTGTAAAAGTCTTCATTTCTTGTTAAGTTCTTAAAAATGTTCATATCCTTAGTTTTAGTTTGGAATCACCCATAGGTTCATCCAAATCTCTCAAACCGGGGCTCTAATACCAAAGTGTAACGCCACAAATTTTAGACCAAAATTTTCATTTTTACATTACCAAAAATCATACTTTCACAACCAAGTTATCATAAATTATCAGAGTTCAAAAACATGTTCCAATAGTAATTCCCCCCAGCGCGTGGGTATAATCAAACCTTCGCCTTCTCGTGCTCCTGTGAAGTACCTCCCACATATAAATCAACAACTGTAAGCACAAAGCTTAGTGAGTTCCGCAAGATACTACATATAACACAACATAAATCAAAACCTATGGGTTATCCACAACCATGGGGCTATCAGCAGTCCCTGTGAGCTAACAACATGCTCGGTGGGTTATCAACAATCCTGGTTGGCTATCAGTAGCCTCAGTCACATATAATTCTCATAACATAGCAACTAAACCTACCTGGTCATCATAATACATCTATCCTACCATACAGGTAAGAGTACGGGACAAGACTCGGCTGATACTAATGACACGAAAAACCTAGCACCCGAACTGCCGGATCTATACTCCGCCTAGTCAACAAAAAAATTAACCCTATTAAATAATTAAGGTTCACAAACTCACTCACAAATACCAAATCCCATGACTAAACCTTCTAAGGGCAAAAGGACCATTTTTCCCTTCACATGGTCTATAAAAACCCTAAATCTTGACCAATAGTCAAAGTCAACCAAAGTCAACACTCAGCGCGTACGCTAAGCGTACCACAATCTACGCGGGGGATACAACTTGAATAAGCAAATAACGAAACTAGGATCGGCTACGCGGGGCGTAGACAGGAGTACGCTAAGTGTACTCTATATGTTCTGATTTCTACCAACTTGTGTCTTAAACCCTTAATACATTTACTCCCAACCACATATTTGGGCACTCCATGACGTCTAAACCCATAAAGTCATCATCTTTAAGCCTTTGCATGGCTAGAAAAGTCCTAAAGCAACATTCTTAAACTCCCATCACATTCAAATCCATTTTGCTCATGCACGAACTAAAATAAGTGATCAAGCTACCATTTTTATGCATCCATGAGCCCTATAATACATGAAAGGACAACTACAAACCCCTAGAGAGCCCCAAACTCATAAAGGTCCAATCTTTGGGGACAAAACCCTTAAAACTTCAAATATGGAGATCTAATGAAAGACTTGTCAAGGTACAAACTTTATACCTGAAAATGGTGCATAAGGAGGGAAGTGTTATGAATCTATAAGTTTGCTAACACCTTCTTTTTATTCATTAGCTTCTTTCTTCAACTAAATGCACCAAAAACATCCAAATTAACTTTCAAGGCCCACACAACACTCAAAATAGGGATTAGGGCTTAAGGAACGTTTGGAGGCTGATAAGGGTGACCAAAAAGGGGACTTAATGTTCTTTATATAGTGAGCAACAAAGAAATTAGGGTTTTGGAGTCTGGGCTAGATGCTCGTTGTTGGCCACCCACGATCTACACTCTACATGGGTACATTGTGTGTACCCTTACATATGCTCGTCGTACAACTAGAATCATAAGACTTTTCTTCCAAGGGACCAAAAGCTTCATTTATATTAAAGTTACAAGAAATATAATAATACCTGAAAATCGTGATGTTGTATATGTGTGTATATATATATATATATACACACACACACACACATGGAATGTGTATAATGGAAACAATATCGATGATTATTCATTAACATAGAGTAACTTTGAAAAACCTATTCTATAAGTCGCCATTGTCCCCCCTCCAGATCACCTTTTCTCTTATTCGATTATCCTCTCTCCCTATATATATATATATATATATATATATATATATATATATATTTGTAACACCCGAAATAAGAAAGGTCAAGGAAGGAAAGGAAAACCATAAGTTAAAGAGGGTCGACTCGTCGAGTCCATGGAGGAACTCGGTGAGACGGAGCGGGATCCGGGTGTAAAGTAAGTGACCGGCTCGGCGAGTCTATTCTGGGTTGGGAAACCCTAATTTCGAGACTTAGTACCCTATTTAAGCACCTTATTCTCTTCCCTAGGGCTCATTTGCAGCCCCTATAGTCCATAATCCCAAACCCTAGCCACCATAACCGTTTTCGGAGCAAGATCTACCCTTGGTGAAGTAATTTGAAGCTTAGAAGAGAAGAGGTTCATAGCGGTGCAAGAGGAGGCCTTGGATCCAGAGTTGCTGGAACTTTTTAGAGCATTTGGAGGTAATGAATCGTTATCCTTGGCTTTCTCCTTTCTAGATCCATCTTTCATGGAGTTTAATTGTTTCTTTGAGAGTATGAGATGAGAAATTGGTGCACAATTTAGATCTGGAGTTAAAACTCCAGATCTGAGCTCTATTTGGATCAAAGATGCAGAAAGCCCTGTTAGTTGCTATGCAAAAGCCATTCCCTTGAGTTAAGTTCCTTTCTAGCTTGGTTTTTGGTATTGCGAGTCAAGAAGCACGTAAGGGTAGCAACTTTATGTTGCTAATGGACTCTAGGAACCCAGATCTATTGTTTCGAGCAAAGGAGTAACTCTGTGACTACAGATTATGAGAATACACGTAAGGAATCGGCGAGTCTGGGAGAGGACTCTGCGAGTCTAGCTAGATACCAGACTTAAATTGCGTGGTAACTCGGCGAGTCACATGGGTGGACTCGGCGAGTTGGATGAACATAGGCAGGAACTCGACGAGTTGGAAGAACAACTTGGCAAGTATGTTAAAGATTGCCTTAGACTCGGCAAGTCTGTCGCGAAACCCCAAACCCTTCTAGTTAAGACTCGGATCAGTGAGTTGAGTGGAGACTCAGTGAGTTGGACAGGAAAAAACTCGGAAATTAGTAGACTCGGCGAGTCGAGTCGCAAATGAAAAGGGTTTCTGAGCTTATGAACTCGGCGAATCAGTAGGCTGACTCGACGAGTAGGGTTAACGTGGAAGGTTGACTTTGACCAGGACTTTGACTTTGACAAGAGTTACCTTAGTTGACTTTTGGAGGACTGTCAGGCTAAGTGTTATATTGATATTGGTAGCACGGAGAGCTAGAGGAACAGTGCCTCAGAGGGTTGTCGGTTAGCAGCCAGAGGGTTATCAGCAGAGCTCAACAGTTCAGGTGAGTTACCTTCCAGTAGCGGTGGGTCTACGGCCACAATGCCGACCCACCAGTAGGAGTTGTGTGTTAGATGATTGTCTTTGTGATATCATCTTGTTTTGCTACTACCTGATATGTTATATGCTAGCTTGATGTTTTATAGTAGTAGAGTTTAGTTGTTAGGACCGAAGGGTGGTCAGACACCCTAGATATGTCTGACAGTATGTGATGCCATGATTATTTGCTAGCATGATCTGAGATATGTGTTAGGGGTAGTAGAAAGGGAACAGTCCCCGAGTTCGGTTGTTAGGACTGAAGGGTAGTCAGACACCCCAAATATGTCTGATAGTATGTTATTTTATGATATGTGATAATAGTAGTGGTAGGGGGTAAAACAGTCCCCGAGGTTTGGTTGATAGGACCGAATGGTGGTCGGCACCCTAGAATGGCTGCACGGGTAGGATGGCACCCCAGAATGGTCGTAGCGGGTAGGTCGGGCACCCCAGAAATGCCTGACAAGTATGGTATGTTATATGATTGTACAATATGTATGCTATGTGATTTTATGGTATGTGGTAGTTTGGGGGAGCTCACTAAGCTTCGTGCTTACGGTTTCAGTTTTTGGTTTCAGGTACTCAGTTTTCAAAAGAGGAACTCGGAGAGGTTGTAGTGCACACACCATAGTCAGTTAGCCTGGGAATGTTTTACTCTAATAATAAGATTATGTTTTGAATTAATACTCGGAAATTATGTTATGACTTATGATACGGTTTTTATAAACATGGTTTTAGTAATGTTATAAAAGAAATTTTTAGCAGTAATTTTTGGGTCGTTACACACACACACAGATATATATATATATATATATATATATATATATATATATATATATATATATATATAGTGAGAGAGAGAGAGAGGGGGAGAAATGATATGTATTATGGAAACAATATCGAGGATTATTCATTAACATAGAGTAACTTTGAAAACCATAATCCATATGTCGCCATTACCCCCCCCCCCCCCCACCGATCACCTTGTCTCCTATTCGATTGTCATCTCTCCCTCAATGGACCACTGACATGATTTATTAAAACAATCCACCTTCAATGATTTAAAAACCGTTTTTTGTTGACTTGATGTGGAGAACGAACTACAATTCAACCGATTCAATCACACAAACACGTATATTGATGCCCAAAAATATAAGATCAATCCAAATACATCAAAAAGGAAACATAAAAAACATATTATTCAAACATCAAACAACTGCCTGTAAGTTCATGACCAAACCAAATCACAAATATTAAGACATTGGAATGTTGTATCTAACAAGCTCACAATCATTTTATATACAAAATTCACTATCATTTTCATCCTTGTTAAGAATAACATTGCCACATTCTTTTTCTACAAGAGGAACTTTTAATAATAATAAACTAAATATACAAAACTAAATTAATATATGTTGACCTAAAAACTAACATCGTGTTTGAGTAACTGGTTCTTGTTGTTGCTCGTGAAACATATTCGTCTAAATCGCCATAATCAAGTTCTCCTTATGGATCTTTTCGACCTCCAAAAAATCCGTCTTATTAGTATATTCATATAGTAGGCAACACTTTTTAATGGTTTATATAGGTGGCAATCCATGGCACAATACGAAAGCAAATACACGAAACAAAACAAAATCAGTACAAAATGAAATTTTGAATTCTTGTTTTTGTCATGCTCGTGTCAAGTATAAAAAACACAATGTCAAGCCGTGTTAGTGTTTAAAGTTTGACATGAAATTAACATAACATTAACATATTTTTTTCTTGCTTCTCGTGTTTTGTATGATCAATTTTGAATCAGATAAACTAAAGGATTATTTTATTTTATCTATTTAATGTTTATCGTGTTTTAATTGAGTCATTTCAATGTTAATAAGGAAAAAACAACATTGTATAAAAATTATTATGTCAGCCAAAAACACGATAAAACTGCCCGATTTGCCACTGTTTGGTTTAGTCTGATTTAATAATAGGCAATAATATGCCCTTAGTAGATCTTAATAGACCTGAACATCTCTGTAATGGCCTACCTGATAGTTGCAGCCACATCCTCAGCAATGATCCTGCGGATCTCCTCGTCACTAGTAGTCCCCCCCAGGTTGTTGCGGGTAATCACCATAGTCTCTCTGAAACACAAACACAGAAATCATCAGGGATGGCTAAAGCGCACACACAATTACCTACCCTATATGCTTCTTAGTATCCTAAGGTTCTCACTTGGGTAGCGTACATATTTGGTGCTTTCAGTAGTACGGCTCAATATTACCTTCCACACCAACCCGTAGTTCTCCCAGGTCCTCCTCATAGGATCCTAATTCACAAGTACTCTATCCCTCACGGATATCAAACTACAGTCTTAGTAGATTCCTCAAATGAACATCTAGGTATCTCTCCTAGATTACTCTTTAACTCAAAACTATCTCTCAAAGATTTCCTACCATGTACCCCTACTCAACAAACACAGAGCAAATAGCAGATAATGTCAATCAATAGCACCCTCCTAGGCTAAGGCATCATGAATCAGGAAACTCTAGCTCTAAATTCATTAAATACCTAGCCTACCATCTAGCATGCAGCTCTAATATCTCATAAGTATCTAATCTCATAATATAAACAAGTAAGGGTATTTTGGGAAATCACCGTGGGGGCTCTAGCTAATTTTACACACTGCTTCATCTCGTTTCCTCTTAAAATCTTTTGCTCATTTAGAAATCATTTCTTTTTAGAAAAATCTTCAAATACCCAGTTTGAGTCTAGACATACCCGATGGTACATCCAAATCCCTCAAACCAAGGCTCTGATACCAACTTGTAACACTCTAAATTTTCAAATAAAACTTTCATTTTTAATTCGACACAAACCACAGTTTAACATCTCTCATACTCAATTTATAAATGTTTCAAAACACAAACATAAAAATTGTTCATCACATATCCCATAATCCTCAAAACATAAATCAACAAGCTGGTGTGTACAATCATGTCAATGCCTTCCTACGATCCTGATATGTACCTGAAACACATTTCACACAACAATGTAAGCATAAAGCTTAGCGGTTCCCTAAAATATCACACACAAATAATTATCCTCTCATGGCTATATCTCGATAAGGACCCTCCGATCATGTGTCTCAGTGAAGACCCTCCGGTCTAATGGCTTGGGTTGGACCCTCTAGTCCTATATCTGAGTGAAGACCCTCCGCTCTCACAACTGGGTTTGGACCCACTGGTCCTATCTCAATAATGCACAAAATAATGTAGAACATAAATCACAAAGAATAATGCATACTATCACATATCTCAGTATAAGCACATAAGACCCTCCGACCAGTAACACAAATAAGACCCTACGGTCGTACAATAATTACCACTCAGGTAAGTATAGTGAGAAGACTCACCTCATAAGTAAAGCAGGTATGTCTCACACTCAAACTTTCGGTCTAGACTCCGCCTACATATATCACAATCATCTAAAATTAATAATTTATATTAACAACTCCAAAGATATTAAGCTAACTCCTCTACTAAATCTCATAAAGGGTGAAAGACCATTTTTGTAACGCCTGTGTTTCTGGGCCTGTCATTAATGTTGATATATTAGTCTAGGTTAACCTTTGTAACCCGTTTTGAAATAATAGAAGTGTATTATTTGACTATTATGTGTTTTGTGCTTAATTGCTTAATTATGTGGTTTGATTAATTAAGAATAAAAATAAGCATCAAAATTTAAGTGTAAAATAAACTTGATATCTTTGGATAATGTTGTAGTAGTTGAAACGAGGTTTCTGAAGATATAAAGAATACCGAAATCCGAATTATAACGAAGAAGTTATGACCTGTCGAAGTTTCGCGACAAAACCGGCAACGCTGAATGACGTAAAAAGTGAAATTTGCGTTAGAGCGATATTTAGCCTTAGTGATCTAAATGAAAGTCATAGAGTTCGCTAAATTGAGAGCGTGCATAAAAAGAATGCCAAAATCTGACTTCGTATGAGGAAGTTATGTCTTATTGAAGTTTCAACTTAGCGGTATGCAGCCCGAAATACTCGATTTGAGATCGAGCGGTTTTTAGCCAAAGCAATCTAAATGAGAATCGAAGATCTCGTTGCTGGTATCGAAGCGATGAAAAGTTAGGCAAGAACGGACGTCAAACGAAGAAGTTATGAATTTATAATGAAGTTTTCCTGTTCGGGCCTATTAAAAATAAATAATAAAAATAAAGTCAAAGTTAGCCGACGGAGTCTAAACGAAAGTTGTAGAGCGTAGTCTCACCTACGCGTGGATATAAAGAACGTCGAAAACGGAGTTCGTATGAAGAAGATATGAATTTTCAAAATTTATTAAATAATTAATATTAAAATTTAATTATAAAATTCAGCCTAATCCGAAGGGGAGTCACCGAGCTTATCCGAGGTACGCCCAGCATACTGATGTACGCCCAGCATACAGCAAAGCGTGACGTCCCTCGCACTCGAGTTCTTCGGATGATGAACGCGATGATGATTACGGACGCGTAGGCCCAGCTTACGTGCGGGGCTCAGCCTCCTATAAATAGGATGCGAGGGCAGCCGACTCATTTGCTCTTTTTCTCTCTTCTCTCTCCCGTTTTACCTCGATTTGCGTGCCAGAAGTACCCCAAAGCCCCGGTAATATTCCCGAGCCCCGAAGCAAGTTTCGAAGCCCCGAAGATCCCGAGAAGTGCGATTCCCGAGCCGAAGCTCTGTCCGCGAGAAGTTCGATTTTTGTGGAAGATCTTCCAGATCTGTCGAAGAATACTACTTCTACAAGCCGTAGTGCTGCCCGATCATCTTGTGATCAAGTGAGTGTGTAGTTACTTTCTTCTAACGTATAATTATGAAGTATTTTATACGAGATACGTGTTATGTGTATAATTTTGTTGTTATATGTGTGAATGTATATTCATTCTCTTCTATCTCATATATCTGATTTATTTTCTATGAAATACATGTTATGTGGGCGTGCCTCGTCTGTTATGTGGAATATGTATTGAATGAAAATGATATACAGGTTTTAAACTATGTATAAAAATGTATATTTTTATCTACTAATATGTTGGGTAGAACATGGGTAGATAGTTGGTGTGTAATAAATAGATGAGAGGCCTCAATGTTGTTGTTGTTGACCTAGTTATTCAGCGGAGTATGGATAACGACCACAGACTCCTTCTAGACAATCTTGTGGAATGCTAGCAGGTTCATAACCTGTAGGTGTTGTGAACGATGTGTTCACCGGTGTACTCTATCCCCCTCATGGTTCCCTTTAGGATATCTATTGTTGAGGAAACCCCTTAGCAGTAATGTCCGTCCCAATGAAAATCCTAGATTAGGTCCCTTGAGATAGATGCTGTTTTAGGGACGTAAAGTGAGGATAACGGGAATGGGTAATCGGGATAGTGATTGGTTGGTGAAATTAAATATAATTTATTTATTGTGGGTTGAAAACCCTATATGCTCACCAGGCTCCCAAGCCTGACCCACTCAGTTTTATTTGTATTATAGGAAGTGGTGCAAGGGCATAAGATGGATGAATCATTGAGTTGTTTTGTTTACAAGTCTGTATATGTATATATTTGTTGAATGACTTGTAATGTTATCGTTTATGCTTTATGGTCTGTATCGGAACATGACATCCCGAGTTTTGATTATATAATGAAAACGCATCTCTTGATGAAATGCTTTGATAAATATTATTTTATCATGTTTTGTTTTGGGAACAAATTCTGCAACACTTTTAAATTAAAAGGATTTACTCTGAAATTATTTTAAAAAACATAAATGAAATCGGTCTTTTCTGGCCGTGATTTTGGGGAT
Source organism: Lactuca saligna (assembly GCF_052625555.1). NCBI lineage: Eukaryota > Viridiplantae > Streptophyta > Magnoliopsida > Asterales > Asteraceae > Lactuca > Lactuca saligna. Next base: position 282,529,372 of record NC_136421.1, on the reverse strand, counting down.
GTCACAATTTTACCCCTCAATGGTCTCTAAAGTCCACAACTTGACCAAATCCTAAAAAGTCAACGACATTCAACACTCAAGTCAACAATCCCCGATGAATCAACTCGTCGAGTGCATCTATGCGACTTGTTGAGTTCCTTCTGTTCTCAAAAAATTGGGAAAATTCGAGTCAACTCGCTGAGTTGTCTCACCAACTCGTCGAGTTTGTACAGTATCCAGAGTATTGGGGAAAACCCAACCAACTCATCGAGTTCCCACAGCCCTTTCTCTCATTCAGATGCTTTTAAGCGAGACTAAGGCCCCAAACTATAGATCTAGCCTTGTAGGTTTACGATACCATGTAAAGCTGCAAGCTTTACGTCCATGCATGGTATTTAGGGGCTAACATTCCCAAAACAAGGCTCAACAAGGGGTTTAAGGCATGAAAATTGACCAAATCTTGATAAAGCTTGAGTTTGTCACAACTAGCAATTTAGGGCTTAGATTGTGAACCTTGTACACAATAATTTCCTCTATGTAACCTTGTTGTATCTAATTAGTGAAATTCAAACAACAATGTTAAATGAAATTATTATTGGATTAATGTCTAAGTCCATAAGTATATTTGGTATGTACTTGACCCTACTCGTCATGGTCCATTTGGGTTGCACTTCACCGACACAATTTATATGGTTGGTCTTTTGAGAATAGTATATTTATGATTTATATTAATATATTATAAGTTCTAATATATTAATATGGAATCATATTGTTTAATTAGTATTGATCAAGAATTAATTAAGTGATCAAAAGAAACTAATTAAATATGGACTCTTATATATATATATATATATATATATATATATATATATATATATATATATATGGAATGGGACAAGTTCATTTAGGTTGGGCTAAGCTATCATGGATAGTCCATAGAGTTTTAACCCATGGATCCTATGAAATGAAAGGTCATGGGTATTAGCGTTTACATGAATGTAACCCTAATCCTCCATACTATATAAAGAGGCCTTTGGCACAAGAAATGGCACTGGTGTGTGAGGACATAAGAGTGGGTAGATTTTAGTGTGCATACATATTCTCTCAAGTTCCTCCAAGGTGTTTTGGTGATTTGTGACTCCACTTGAGGCTTCCACACTACTGGGGCTAAGCTCTTAAAGCTTGAAGACATCAAGCTACATCAAAAGGTATGTCATCTAACTAGAACTTTGTAGTATATGTGCTTCATAATATGCTAGTTAGGATGAAACCTTGGAATATTTAATATTTGCATGTATAATAGAGAAAGACATAGATCCAAGTTTTATAGGGTTTCATGTACACCATAGGAGTGTTAGAATGCTCAAAACCCATAAGTGGTATCAGAGCCTAGGCTTTTTTTCTTATATACTTGATGCAATTGCTGAAAAATCGAAGTTATATTATTGTCTGGACAGTGGACTCGCCGAGTTCAATAATGGACTCGACGAGTCCAAGGCAAAATGCAACCAACTCGTCGAGTTGGTTCATGCACTCGGCGAGTTGGACCCCCTGACAGCATATCTTTGAGTTTTGGTGTTAGAATTGGTCTAAAATCATTATCTTAAACTATTTTGGACTTATAAAACCTATTTTTTGATATGGTAATGATTATGGTAAACCAATTTCAGAGTTGTTATCAAAATTTCAAGTTTTATATGGTTAATTTTATGATTCTTGAAATTGTTGACATGCATGTTCTTGAACTTATGAGCTTAGATGATCATAAGAATTATTTGTAACCTTCTTGGTAGTTTAATTCTTGATCATTATGTGTTTTAATGAGTCTATAACTTGTCCTCAAGTTATGGATAACCAAAAGTCACAAGTCATTAAATCCATTAAATGAACACAGTGGTTACATAAGATGAAAAGTCACTCATTTTAATAAGCCTTTAACTCATAAGTTATGAGAAATGAAAAGTTTTGGAAGTTTACAAAACTTGCCCTCAAGTTTTGGAACATGTAAAGTCACAATAAAAACTTTAGTTCTAATTCCTTGAATTTTAAAAAAGTTAAAATTCAACCCTTACACTTTATAATATTATAAGCTCAATAATTTTTGTATATGTATAAGAACAAAAAGTCGTCTTACCATCATTCCTGTACGCTTAGCGTATGTAGATGTACGCCCCACATACTTTGTCTGTATGGGTCATGAATCATTGGGTTGCGGATTGGGGCATGTTTGTGTGTTTGGGCCTTAGAGGGCCATCGGAAATCAAATATTTTGGGCCAAGGAATATAATTAGGCTTGGGGTAAGGCCCATTAAAGGGATTGGGCCCAGTTTGGCAAATTGGGCCATTAGTGTGCTTGGGAAGCTTACTTAGTATTGGGCCTTGGTTTTGAGCATTAGATATGGACCAGGTTGGGCTAGGGGTAGAATGGTCATTTTACCCTAATATGGATTATTATGTTGGACTAAGTGATGTTTTTGTTGGATTAATGTCTAAGTCCATAACTATAATTGGTAAGACTTGACCCGACCCGACATGGTCCATTTGGGTTGCATGACATCATGCATTTGGATAGACTAAAATGAGAGAAATAAAACTCAAGGTTTGTTAATATATTATAAGTTCTAATATATTAATAAGGTTATTTAATTAGTATTGATCAAGAATTAATTTGGAATTAATTATGTGATCAAAAGAAGACTAATTAAATATATGGGTTGATTGTGTAAATCATTCATTCTTATATATGTGGGCTTGTGATCCAAGATTCCTTATGTTGGACTAAGTCCATGGGGTGACCCATGGATACTCCATGGAGGTTAAAATCTATGGAGCATAAGGAATGGGTAAAGTCATGAGTTACATGGTGTAACTCTAATAGCCACCATATAAAAGAATCCCATCGCTCAACAAATCATGCACTATGTGTGAGTGTGAGGGATAAACGATTTCAAGGAGTGTTCAAGTTTCTCTCAAGTTATTCCAAGTGTATTTGGTATTGTGTGAACCATTTGAGGTGTCACACTTGGGGCACTAGGCACTCAAGCTTCATGAAGACTTTCTACATCAAAGAGGTATGTAATTCTAACTTGATATATTCATATGAATCATGTTATTATGCTAGTTAGGATGAAAACCTTGGAAAGTTCATATTTGTATGTATAATAGAGAAAACATAGATCCAAGGTATTTAGGGTTGCATGTACACTTAGGAGTGTTAGAATGCTCAAAACCCATCAGTGGTATCAAAGCCACGAGTTTTTTCTGTTATATTGATGCAAATATTTTATTTTCAAAGTTGAAAAAAAAGGAAAAAAAAACATGAAGTTTGTCAAATTTTAAGATAATTACTTGTTCTTGTGAAAAACTAATTATTTGTAAAATTTGAATAATTTTCTATATGAGTTGAATTAGGTCAAATTTAGTAAAAGATAAAATGATATGATATTTTATTAGTTTTAAAAGTCTGATCTAAATAGTTTTATTTTTTGAAACCTCCACAAGTTATGGATATGAAAAGGTTTTTAAAAAAAATTGATTCAAAGTTTTTATGGAGTTACAAAATTTGGTGTTAATGTTTTAAAGAATTCCATAACTTAAGTTATGGATCACCAAACGTTTTTTGTGTTACCTTGTTTTATGAGTGAATTTAGATTAATGAAAAAATTATGTGATAGTTGGTTTTAATCCAAATTAATCCAAAAAAAGTTCATAAAATGTATTTATGTAACTTAAAAGTCACATTTATGAATCTTAAAACTCATAAAAGTTAACATAGGTTACAAAAATGAAGAGTGTTGTTTTCATTGAATGCTTTGATGACTCCATAACTTGTCCTCAAGTTTTGGAGGTTCAAGAGTCACTTCATTAAATCATTAAAATGTGTAACATTAATTAATTCCATATGTTACAAATAAAGGAAAAGTTACATTCTTTTATTAGTTTAAAGTCTTCCATAACTTGTCCTCAAGTTATGGAACTTGAAGAGTTTTTGGATTAAAACTACTTTAAACACATAAGTTATGGAATTAATTAGTTTTGAATATTTTCAAAACATGCCCTCAAGTTTTGGAATTTGAAAAGTTTTCTCTTATGAATACTTTAATTCCAAGTTAGCCCTTTAGAATTTTAAAAGTTAAAATTCAACCCTTATACTTTATAATATTATAAGTTAATAATATTTATATATATTTGTATAAGAGTAAAGTCAGTCTTACCGTTAGTAGGCCTCATTCACGAAGCCGGTCTATAAGGGGGGTATAAGGTTACTGCCTATAAAATGGTTGTTTAATGGGTATCCACTCTCACCCACCGCTTCCTTGACTGGTGGAGGGTCGTTAGCCGAACGGGTAGGACAAGGACTATAATTCTCCCTTCATTAAAAGTATTAATGATAAATACTAAGTAACTAAATATTTATAAATTCCCAATCGTAGTTACTTAGGGAAATGTGAATAATGTGCTAATCCATGAAATTACACTATGCACTTTGTTTAAGCCGTTAGTGGAGCGTGTGTGGTTAACAGGCACACTAACCTGGATTTAACAAGGTAGGCAAAGGGTAACTTAATATTTATCATAGTATTGGTGGAGCATGTGTGGTTAACTGGCACATCGATTGAGGAGTAAATATTAAGGGCACCAAGTATATTTCCATGGTTACTTCACACCTTGTTTTGTGATCCTCGGCATCCCAGTCACAAAAGCTGAAGGGCACACTCGAGATTGAAACATGCCTTTGAAAATTTCAATGAATCTCAAAAGAATCTAGGAGTTTCAAAACCAATTAAAACCTAATAATACATTTCATTTATCTTGGTGGAAATAGGTGAATCATCATTCAGCTACCTTCAAATATCTTATAGCTTGGATTACGGCATCCCTCTTCCAAGTTATAAAATAGTTTATTGGGTCCTAGCCTTAATATTTCAGATTGGGTGTTATATTAAGGACTTAAATCAACTTTACTTGAATTTCCCCCATTGTTGATGTCTGGTTTAGACAACAATGATCTTTCCAAATCAAGCTTTCCTAATGACTATGACTTCCCGAGTTTGGCTCATGGAAGTCATAATTCTCTTCCCCCACCACCTCGAATTATTCTCCTTGACCCACAAGTTTAAGAACTTGAAAATTTCAAGATCACTCAATCCATACTCACAATAAAACATAAAATTGGAAGTCCTATGTGCACTCATGTCTTAGGACTGAAGTCACACAGTGACAGGTTGACAATGTTGGGTGTCGTTGACCCAAGGAAGTTAGCTATTGACTAGTTCTTTCAGTCACCTCCTGAGTCATATAGAAAGACTACTATGTGACAGATCACAACATGACCCTAATTGATCTTTCTTATTTGCTTATTGCTACTGAATCAGAAATGATTTGGTACAATAGTCAAGAAAATATGGATGGAAGGTCTATTTCTCAAACCTTCCATGGACATGGACAATGGTGACATTAGAAGTTCAGAAAAACTGTCTCTTCCCAATGGAAAGGGATCGGCCTTGGTCAACCCGGTTGACTGGAAGGTAAAGAGAAAGACTAAGTCTAGAATAGCCTGTGTACCATTCCCAAAGAGTCTACATGCTCTCAGTGTGAAGAAAAGGGGCATTGGAAGCGAAGCTGCCCAAGCTACCTGAAAGAAAGAAGAATCAAAGGTTTGACTTTGCTTCAGGTAAGTCCACTATCTAACTTTGTTAAGTTCCCAGTTGATGATTCTTAATACCAAAATGTGACTTGGTTGCATTTTGATATTTAGCAGGATCAAGCAAAGGGAAGGAAACTTAAAGAAAGAGTATGCTTAATTTGATCGTGAAGATGGATTTCTTTCACTTGGTTGAAGATTGAATTCCTGAGCTACTTTTTAGGAGTTATGATAGATTGCTAGGAAACATGTAATAACATAGTTTTCATTTCAAGTTACACTGTAAGTAAAAAGTTTTTTCGGCATTTTAAAATAAATAAAATTTTGTTTTACTTTATTTTATCTCCTTACAATGGCATTCATGAAAACTTGATGTTGTATGTTTATAGCAATATTGGAAATATGAATTTGATTCTTTCATTTGCGGTAGTGTCTAAATTTACCAAATAAGGAAAGACTCTCATCATCCAAGTTTCAATTGGACCAAAACTTGGAATCATACAAGGTGTTTAGTGTGATGTATGAGATTTTCAACTTTGGAAAATTAAGACTAGTTCCGTGTTGACATGCATATGTGACTCAAGAGAAGGACTAAGGGATCAAGTACACATTCTTGTGCACTAGCCAAAGTTCACCACAAAAGATGGATAAGACTATTCATCATGATTTACTAAGGTTTAGTAAATATGATTATACTTAAAAGCTTAAGTATAATTCTAAGACATTGGATAAGTTTCAATGCATGACAGAACGAATAAGAAGAATCAAATTAGGCAGAAGGATAAAAGTTTCTCAAATCTGAAAAGATGGGAGAGTACTTTAGTATCATGTTTTAAGATCATCTTAATGATTTTGAGACCTTATCACTATTCATCCTCTAAGTGCATTCTGATAGTTAAAAAAGAGGAGTTATGAATTGTTGAAGTGGTTAAATCAAGAAGATGATTCATACTTTGTTCCAAAAACAATTTTTAGAGTTATACTCTAAGATTGTAACTTGAGTGAGACGTCTTAAAGAAGGTTTAAAACACTTGTCAAAATGTAATACTCTTACATTTGAAATTGGTAAGTTGTGATGTTTTGGATAAAACAAAGACCAACTAAGGTCAATTGTGTGAAGTGTTTGTCTTGATTAAGAATCCACACTACTGCTTGAATATTTGGCAAGAAAGTCTTATAGGTCAAGAAGATAGTGGGAGTCTAAAAGATCCTAATATAGTTTCAAGAACTAATCAAGAATAAAAAAACCTGTATTTCATCACTAGCCCACAACTAGAGGTTTATAACCTATCGTGTTGACATTTCTGTGCCCATTCCAGTTAAGTTGGCTATACATTTGAGTTCTACATGTTCTTAATTTTTTTCATAGCTACTTGGAAGCAATGGCAGGCCCTTGAGCTTCCAGGTGGCAAGAAGTTAAGATTGCACAAATTCAATCCATATGAGTTAGGATTTGTCACTAACCTCGTCTTGTGATTATGGTTTGACAAATTCACACGGATAAGAACACATACACCATAAAATCTAAGTGTCATAAGGTTTCTCTCCGATTCATGAAAATGATGGTGAGGAAGTATATAGCAATTGTGATATTTGCAGTTCGGAAAGTCGTTAGTGGAGCGTACGTGGTTAACCAGCACACTAACATTGACTTATGAGAAATGGAAAAAAAGTCTAAACAATTGAGACTATGATTATGGCATCCCTTTTCATAGTTCTGAAATTGTTTAGACACACATGTGAGCTATCTAAGATAAGGTCTATGATTTTGATAAAGTCTTATCAAAGCAATCTAGTATTAGAAATCTGAATTTTGGTAAGAATGTCAATAAAGTATTGGCTTCTAGGGGTCCAGCTGTTTTCTGGATACATGTCAAAGCTAGTGGGAGCATAAGTGTTATGCTAATAATCATCATGTTAATGGGAGCATGACAATTATGATAATTATTGCAAGTCAGCAATGTTAATTATAGAAAACATAAGTTTCAATTCGTGAGGTTGCAGGGGTTGGAAAAGTTGTTTTGCTATAATTAAGGGAGAGGAAATTATACTTCATTTCAATTATAAAAAGCTTAGATTGAGTTTATAAGAGCTTATATTGAGGTTTTAATCACCTTTAGTCAAGAATATATATGAATTTCATGTTGGATTGTTTCAACTTAAGAAAATTCTATATATTGTGTTCTCAAAGTTCGATTATGATTGCGGCATCCATTTTCATAGTCAAATTTTGAGAACATGGCAAACAAAAATTTATTATGGCAAAAGACTGGTCTAGAACCATGTCTTTATGTGAAACATCATGAATCGTGTCCCATTTACTTTGGTTACATGATCGTTTACATGTGCTATAATATTTATCCTTTCTGAATTTTCCAAATGCCTTGGGGCATTAAGGGGAACAATGTCTAGAACTGGATATGACTAAAGTGATTAAGCAATTGCTGAGGATAATCTAAGGTTTACCAAAGATTGGTTGCTCAAGGACAGTTGGAAGTATACTATTAATATTAGAAGAAGCATATTGACATAGTCTAAAAAGAGGCAACTCTTGTTCAGAAGTGATAGTCAAAATGGGAATATAGAGTTGTCTTCATAGGTGGAAACAATCTGTGTAAGGTTAAAGAAACTTAATGCAAGAAGTATGTTCAAAGCAATGCGCTTTGAATTTGAGATATCATTTCTGTGGAATTGCTTTCCATTAGGATACTTTGTAATGATTGTTGCCAAGTCTTTGTGGCTTTGTGCATAATCATTACAAGAGGAACAATGCATATAAGTTTAAAATCTAAACAGATTTCGATAAATGATAGGAATTTGGAATTCTTACATTTAAGACAAGGATTTGGGAGTGTGAAAAGAGAATCATTGAAATTGTGTTCAATCGATCTAAGTTCACAAAGAAAAGGATCATAGACAAACATAGAGTTCATACTTGGTATATGGCAAAGCTATTGTTTAGAAAACATAGTGTACATGCTTGGAGCATGGGACACCTAGTGTTTTAATTCAAGTATAAAGTTGATAAAACCGAAACAATGAATAATGAGTAATCAGTATGGTGATAAATAGAAATTGTATTATTTATATTCATAGGTTTTGATACCATATTAGATTCATTTATTCTTGTGTTTCACTTTGAATGTTTTGACTTCCATAATAACTAGGTTATTCTTCTGGAATGACTAAGTTATTCAAACCATCCACAGTCGGTCATATGTTGGAAGTAGATATGAATCAAGAATGTCATGGGTTGGCTTATAGAGGTCCAAGTTGGTGGACAAAGTTGTGCTACAACACTCATGAGTGCTCATAAGTTTTGAGTATTGGATTCAACCCGCGCTCATTTGAATCACTTCATGGATTCTATCACGAGTGATCATGAGACGATAATATCTTATATTCTTCAAACGTAGAGATATGAGTTGTTACTATGAGTTAGTTGTACATTGATTGCACGAAAACGCATTCGGTAACTAGATGTTATGAAATGTGCTTTTTTGTATGATTCAACAAGTAGTAGAACAAGACATATGAGTCGAATTTTACCCATTCCTTTTACCTTCGGGATAAAAGCGATATATGTGGGCCCCTAGATGATTTAGAGATGACACGTGTGAGTGCTTGGCCAAGCCAAGACTGATTTGATTTGTTCAATCAGTCAATCATCATAAATCAGAAATCGGGAAACAACAAATGGACTAAGAGAATGATTATAATCCATGTCTCAGTCCATATGATATCTAGAATGGAGGAATATATGATCCCTTATCTAATGGACAAGTCATTGACAAAGGTTAGAGTTCGTTGAAAAGGTCAGAGTTCGACAGCGGCTTTAAGAGCTACGATTGCCAGTTAGTTTTGAAGTCATACTCAATAATAGTTTTAGACTTATCCAAGTGGGAGACTATTGGATTAATGTCTAAGTCCATAACTATATTTGGTATGTACTTGACCCGACTCGGCATGGTCCATTTGGGTTGCACTTCACCGACACAATTTATATGGTTAGTCTTTTGAGAATAGTATATTTATGATTTATATTAATATATTATAAGTTCTAATATATTAATATAGAATCATATTATTTAATTAGTATTGATCAAGAATTAATTAAGTGATCAAAAGGAACTTATTAAATATGGACTCTTATATATATATATATATATATATATATATATATATATATATATATATATATATATATATATATATGGAAATGGCCAAGTTCATTTAGGTTGGGCTAAGCTATCATGGATAGTCCATGGAGTTTTAACCCATGGATCCTATGAAATGAAAGGTCATTGGTATTTGGGTTTACATGAATGTAACCCTAATCCTCCATACTATATAAAGAGGCCTTTGGCACAAGAAATGGCACTGGTGTGTGAAGACATAAGAGTGGGCCGATTTTAGTGTGCATACATATTCTCTCCAGTTCTTCCAATGTGTTTTGGTGATTTATGATTCCACTTGAGGCTTCCACACTATTGGGGCTAAGCTCTTAAAGCTTGAAGACATCATGCTACATCAAAAGGTATGTCATCTAACTAGAACTTTTTAGTATAGGTGCTTCATAATATGCTAGTTAGGATGAAACCTTGGAATATTTAATATTTGCATGTATAATAGAGAAAACATAGATCCAAGGTTTATAGGGTTGCATGTACACCATAGTAGTGTTAGAATGCTCAAAACCCATCAATTATATGTGCATACATTTAGGAATCAATTTGAAATAGCCTCTCATAAGCCCAAGATGGGTCCAATAGCTAAACAAAATCAATGTTGAGCCTTGGCCCTAAAGTTCTCGGCCTAACACCCTATTGGACCAAAAACTCTTCCTTGGGCCTTATTGGGCCGACAACTTTTCTTTGGGCCTTAATGGACCAAAAACCTATTAATGGCCCAAGCCAAAACCCAAAAGCCCATGAATTTAGCTCATTATGGCGGAACACCCTATAAGGTTTCGGTTAGGGCATGAGTAAAAAAACAAAACAAAAGAGAAAACAAAATCAAAAAGCTTGCCACCTCAATGATTTACCCTCTTTTAACCATAAGGCAACCAAACAATGCATGTAACTACCCACCATGCATTCATGAACTACACCTTATGGACCACCATGCATCAAAGCACTAAATTCCCTCCGCCTTCTTATACTTGCGGCCGATCTCACACCTACCTACACACCAAACATTTTTCTCTCAACTCACTCACAAGTTTCTCTCCTTTCCCTCTAAAAAATCCATGTGTGTGTGCCATCCACAAGGGTTTTCTCTGCAAGTAACTCACAATAACTAGGTAAGTTCCTTGTAAAACTCTAGTGCTTATATACATGTTAGTTTTAAGATCGTTCCATTTACACATCCATTTTCGTGTGTATGATTCTTAGAACATCCCCCATTTTCAAGTGACCTTCAAGTTACACAAAGCTAGGCTCAACAACTTATTTCTTCTTCATCCTATCAAACAAAATCAAGGTGAGCTTCATACCCCATGCTTTTTTGTGTTTTCATGTATTTTCGGGGGGGGGGGGGGGGGGGGGGGGGAGAGAGGAACACAAGTCAAGTTTCGTTTAACCATTGGATATTTGCATGTACCTAAATGTTTATGTAACAATTTGAGCTTATAATGTTGAATATCTCATGTTGATACACCATAGACTCGAGATTTACAAGCCTCGTGTTTGCTAGATTAAGTTTATCCCTTTGAATATGGAACAAATACTTGTGTAAAAAGGTTATTTTCTTATGTAGCTTCATAAAAATCGTGATAAACATGTTCATTAACATATTTGTTATATAAAATGTTGTGGACATGGGTTAGTCACTCAAAATTTTCGAAATCATAGTATGTATATATCCATGCATGTTTAATTTTGGATACATACATACTCCCCCTTTTTTTTTTTTTTTTTTAAAAAAAACCTACACTAATATTTGGATAAAATATTGAGTTTATCATTTATAGTGTTACAAAAGTCGTGAAACTTAGACAACATATTTGGTGTTATAAACTTGCAAAAACCAGTAAAAAGGATGTTAAACATAAACACTAAGTTTGATATTTTACTAAAAATAATATTATTAGTAAAATAGTCATAAACTTGTCGTCATCATTTTTGGATGGTTTATAACCCAAGATAATATGCTATGTATGCAATATATGTTACAACTAGACATATTTACTAAAGTCTATTTATAGAAAAATGTTGTAAATAGTTTAACCAAAATCATTTACAAAACCGTTTTATGACAGTAAAATGTGCGTGTCATCAACTGTCTGTCATAAACGCCATATTGCATAAGTAATAAGTTGCATGTCATGAAATCTAAGAATTGCTTGTCATAAAAAAGCATATTACCAAATTCTGTAAAACGCGTGTAATAAAACATCCGTCACGAATTTACACTAGTGATGTTATTTCAATATTCAATAAAGAGAGTGGAACTTTACATAAAATAGTTAATGCTATAGTGATACACTATCTTCACCGTACCTACCTAGCGTACATCATAAGTCTTGTAATTATAACCAGAGTCTTGTAGAGGGAGAGCGAGGTAATTGTGTTTAAAACTATACGAGGATTGACACCTCCACACCTGAGTTGTTCGGTACATCTAGACGGGGCCAGTCTAGGGTGACAAATATCTTACCACATCCGACTCCTGAAGAACGTCTTGACAGACACAAAAGTCACATCAAGCATGGTTATAATGAATCACATAGGTATTAACAATTGCATATTGATTTATGGGAAAAATTACACTTCACTTTTTTTATAAAGTATAAAATTGCACACGAATTTTAGTACTCAATTGTCACTATTCTAGTCTTAGGATCTAAGACTACAATTTTATACAATCAGAAAATATGGGATTTTCTAGGAACATACATTCACATGATTCAAAGAAAAGTGCATACATATATTCGTGGTTTTGGAAACAAACATACAATTCACTTTTATGGACAATATAGGATTTTCTGGAAGCATACAACGTTTTTATCAAGTAAAACAGATACAAACTATTTTCATACAAAAATGTTTATGAAGTCACCAACATTCTATGTTGACGCTTTTCAAAACGAACTGTATTCTCAGGAAACTAGTAAGCAAATACTCGAGCCATGGATTTTGGATATTTTGTTGCATTAAGAAATTTACAATTCTGTCACTTAGTGTGTAACATTTGAACAATTACAAATTGTAAAGTTATGAAGATTGTAATCTTAATGTATGTTGTTTGGTTTCTATTTTCATTTATATTCAATTGTGATGATACAATACAATGACATCATCCGTCTCCGAACGTTTTCATCGTCCTGGTACGGGAGTGTGATAGATTGGTATCAAAGCATTGTTTATAGTGAACTAGTATATCTAACCATACAAGATATAAAACTATGAGTAAATTACTGAAATCGTCCCTGTGGTTTGGTTAAAATTGCATATTTGGTCCCTAACTTTTATTTTGCACTCAGATCGTCCATGTGGTTTGATTTTATTGCATTTTTCGTCCCTATGGTTTGATCAAAATTGCATGTGTGGTCCCTAACTTTATGTATGTAAGGGACGAAAAACGCAACAAAATCAAACCACACGGACAAAAAATGCAACAAAATCGAACCACAAGGACGATCCGAGTGCAAAAGAAAAGTTAGGGACCAAACGTGCAATTTTAACCAAACCATAGGGACGATTTCAGTAATTTACTCTAAAACTATAAATACAATGTGACTAAAATACTCTGACAAAAAGTATACTTTAAAAATATAAGTATTTCATAAAAGTATACCAGCATGTGAGTACATTAACAGTAGAGTCCTAATATAGAAAGAAATAAAAAGTGTTTAGAGGAGTTGGACATCACCACTAAACTTAGATTGTTATGTAGTCATACCTAGGGTAAATATAGCCTGATCAACTATATTTATTCGATATATGACAAACATGTGTTTAGGAGTGGTCGAGGTGGACAACAAAAATCTAAAACTTTCCAACTTTAAATCAAAAGGATCTAAGAACAACATTAAAAGAAATAAAATACTATAGGGGTATTTTGGTATTCTACCTATTTTCTCGTACTTATATATTCACGTACAAACACCATGGGAGGGCGTTAGTATCTTTCGTACTTTAAATGAATAAGATGAATGTTTTCTCAAAATAATGTAAATACTGAATGCATTCATGCGTCTCGTAAATGAAGCTTGTCTTTATACTATCGTGTGAGTCTTATAATCATGCTATTAACACAGACTGCCTGTAACAACATTCTTCAGGTGTTGTAGTGTTATGACATTTGTCGCCCAAGACTTTCCGGTCTAACTGTAGCTAACAGTTTAGGTGCGGGGTTGTTAATCCCGTATAGATCTATACACAAGTATCACACTATCCCTCCAAGAGATTATGGTTTATAATACAGGACTTGAAATGCATACTTGAGAGTATTTTGAAGTTGAGTATCTCACAATGCTTAGTATAAATAGATTTACGATAAGAAAGTCATTATTTCCCTTCGGATAAAAGTATTTCGTTTTTTTCCAGATGTTTACGTAAGAATGTAGGAATAACTCATAAACTATACCCATTATAGTTTTTGTTTCAAAACTGTGTTCCATTTGGTGAAAGTAACTCGGTGAAATACTACTTGATACATAAAGTAAAATTTTGATATCAAATAAGAATAAGATAGAAATTGTATTTATATCTATATAAAATGATACATTTTCTTGTATTGTACTTGTGTCCCCCCCCCCTAAAACATGAAAAGACTTAAAAAGTAGGGGTATGAACTCACCTGTTCGGTTTGAAGAGAGTGAGACTAGAGTTGCGCATAACTTCAACTGCGGAAAGTTGCGTCTTCGAGCTTTTCGGGGAGCTCAGTAGCGTAGAACCTTCGCCAAGGGCTCGGGTATGGAATCGAGGGCGTCGGGATGGCCACTGGAGCTTACAAGTGTGTGAAAGTGAGAGAGTCTGAGAAAAGTGTGCCAAAACCTGGAGTTCATGCCCTCTATTTATAGGGTTGAAAGTGTTAGTACGTCGGGCGTACGCGTTACGCTGGGTGTACTTCGGTTACGCTGGGCGTAACTTTGCGTCATTGATTACGACTCGAGTCTAGCTAGGCGTAGAGCCTGCAGCCAATAGGACTCAACATTGCACCTGAGTACGTTGGGCGTACTCTTAAATTACGCTGGGCGTAATTCCGAATTCAATCTTCTAAATTTCGTAACTTTCGCGTACGGGATGCGTTTTTCTCATTCTTTATATCCACGCGTAGGGGAGACTAGGCTCTACAACTTTCATTTCGACTCCGTCGGCTAGTTTTGACTTTATTTTTAATGTTATGTTTTTAATAGGTCGGGACTGCTAAAGTCCGTTAAAAATTCATAACTTCTTTATCCGACATCTGTTTTCGTTTGTCTTTTTATCATCTTACTCCTGTTGTGGATACCTTCATCTCTTGTTTAGGTTGCGTTTGCTAAATATCGTTCAATTTTTAATTCGAGTTTTTAGTTCTCCACTGCTGTTACGAAACTTAGAAAAATCGTAACTTCTTCATATGAGATCCAATTTGTGCGATCTTTTTATGTGTGTTTACGGTTTAACGAACTCTATGACTTTTGTTTAGATACTTAAGGCTAAAAATGTATTTTATTGAAATTTGACTTTTTACGTTAAATAATGTTTTACTAGGTGAGTCGTGAATATTTAAGTGGTCATAATTTCTTCATTATAGCCAGGTTTTGAACGTTCATTCTGTTTTTGGACACTTTGGCACTATATCTAACATTTGATGCATCCTAAATTTAGATTTTTGAACACTTTATTTTTGAGGTTAATTTCGTTGATTACAAATAGTTTCGTTATATTTGACTTTTGAGTGTTACATTGCTTTGGAAAAATATAGGGTTGTCACATCATCCCCCCGTTAGAGGGAATTTCATCCCGAAATTTAATCTAAGTCAGAGTTTACGGGTTAGGATTTTACAATAGGTATGCGACTTTGTTTGGTTCTCTTAATTTCCCGATCCATGATCTCTACTGGTTCTTCTACGAACTGGAGATTCTCATTTGTTGCAATTTCGTCCAGAGGGACGACGAGAGTTTCATCGGACAAACCCTTCTTTAGGTTTGGTACGTGAAAGGTAGGGTGTACATTGTGGAGTTCCTGAGGTAATCGAAGTTTGTAAGCCACCGGACCAATCCTGACAAGGATCTCGAATGGTCTAATGTACCTTGGGTTCAGTTTCCCACGCTTTCCAAAACGTATTAATCCTTTCCAGGGCGAGACTTTTAGTAAGACACAGTCTCCAACCTGGAATTCCAAGGGTTTCCGTCTTTTATCTGCATAACTCTTTTGTCTGTTCCTTGATGCCTTCTGTCGTTCCCGGATCTGAACACTCTTCTCCGTAGTTTCTCTTATGATTTCTAGCCCATTGATAGTGTTTTCCATTGCTTGTCCTCTTGCTAGTTGTGTGTCACTCACTTCAACCCAGCACAGAGGTGCCTGCACTTACGGTCGTAGAGGGCTTCGAACGGGGCTGCCTTGATGCTAGTGTGGTAGTTATTGTTGTACGAAAACTCGACCAATGGTAAATGGGTGTCCCATTCCTTGCCAAAATCGATTACGCAAGCTCTTAGCATATCATCTAGGGTTTGTATAGTTCTCTCACTCTGGCCATCGGTTTGAGGGTGATACGTAGTACTCATGTCTAGTCTCGTTCCTAGAGCTCTTTACAGCGAATGCCAGAACCATGAGGTGAATCTACTATCTTGGTCCGAGATAATGGATATTGGCACACCATGCAACCGTACAATCTCCCTAAGATATGTTCTAGTTAGCTTCTCCAACTTATCCGTTTCTTTGATTGGTAAGAAGTGGGCGGATTTAGTTAACCTGTCGACGATCACCCAGATGGTGTCGATTTCGCTTGTCGTCTTGGGTAATTTGGTTATGAAATCCATGGTTATATGCTCCCACTTCCATTCAGTTATTTCTGGTTGTTGTAACAATCCCGAGGGCTTTTGGTATTCCACCTTGACCTTGGCGCACGTCAGACATTTGCTCACGTTGGAAGCAATTTCGGCTTTCATGTTCGGCCGACAGTACAACTTTTTGAGGTCCAAGTACATCTTATCGGAGCCGGGATGTATGGAGTATCGTGTCTTATGGACTTCGTTCATGACGACTTCTCTGAATCTGCCAAACTTCGGTGTCCAGATCCGATCCATGAAGTAACGAACTCCATCATTCTTGACTTCAAGATTCTTATCCATTCCCCTTAAGGCTTCCCCCGTCACATTTTTGGATTTCAAGGCTTCTATTTGGGCTTCCTTGATTTGCGTGGACAGGTGTGAATGGATCATCATAGTTAGAGACTTTACTCGGCGGCCGGAGTATTCCTTTCGGCTGAGTGCATCAGCCACCACGTTAGCCTTTCCGGGATGATATCGAATTTCGAATTCGTAATCATTTAGTAGTTCCACCCACCGTCTTTGTCTCATGTTGAGTTCTTTCTGGTTGAGGATATGCTGGAGGCTTTTATGATCGATGAAGATTTTACGTTTTGTGCCGTAGAGATAGTGTCTCCATATCTTAAGAGCGAAAACGACTGCTCCTAGTTCAAGATCATGCGTCATGTAGTTTACTTCGTCCATCTTTAGTTGTCTTGAGGCGTAGGTGATGAACTTCCCTCGTTGCATCAGAGCACACCCTAGTCCTTGGTTTGACGCATCACAATAGACCATGAAGTCCTCTGTTCCTTCTGGTAAGGTTAGGATGGGCGCACTACATAAGGCTCGCTTTAGTGTTTGAAACGCGATATCTTGTTTTTCTCCCTAGTCAAAGGTCACACTTTTCTGAGTTAGGGTGGTAGCGGCTTAGCAATCTTCGAAAAATTTTGTATGAACCTTCGGTAATACCCGACGAGTCCCAAAAATTGCCGGATTTCTATTGGGGTCCTTGGAGTCGTCCAATTCTCTATTGCTTTGATCTTGGAAGGATCCATGTGTATCCCCTCGTTGCTTACTATGTGACCTAGGAAATCTACTTCTCGAATCCAAAACTCGCACTTTGAAAATTTTGTGTATAGCTTTTCTGCCCTCAATGTTTCCAAGACTTGGCGGAGGTGTTGGTTGTGTTCTTCCTTGCTTCTTGAATAGATGAGTATATCATCTATGAACCCGATCACAAATTTATCCAGGAAGGGAGGACATACTCGATTCATCAAGTCCATGAACACCGCTGGTGCATTTGTCAATCCAAAGGGCATCACCATAAACTCGTAGTGACCATAGTGTGTTAGGAATGCCGTTTTGCGGACGTCTCCTTCCAGCACCCATAGTTGGTGATAACCAGATCTTAGATCGATCTTTGAGAAGTAGCTTGCTCCTTGTAGTTGATCGAACAAATCGTCTATGCGCAGTAGGGGATATCGGTTCTTGATCGTGAGTTTGTTCAGCTCTCGGTAATCGATGCACACGCGAAAGGATCCGTCCTTGTTTTTCACGAATAGGACCGGTGCTCCCCATGGTGAGAAGCTCGGTCTGATGAAGCCTTTGCTAAGCAGTTCATTTAGTTGACTGGACAGTTCCTGCATCTTGGCCGGGGCTAGACGGTACGGCGATCTTGCTACTGGGGTAGCTCCGGGAATCAAGTCGATCCTGAACTCGACTTGGCGTTCTGGTGGGGTCCCTGGAAGATCTTCTGGGAAGATGTATGGGAAGTTGCAGACTTCCGGAATGTGTTTAATGTTCTTCGATTCTCGTTTCTTGTCTACTACGTGGGCTAGAAAGGCATGATATTCCGTGCGAAGGTATTTTTGTGCTTTGATGCAAGAGATGATTTGTAAATTTGTACTGGGTTTGTCGCCATAAATGACAACAGTTTCGCCGTTTGGCAGATTGAGGCAAACGACCCTTTCGTGACAAAGTATATTGGCATGGTGAAGGCTTAACCAATCCATACTGATGATGACGTCAAAACTTCCTATTAAAATGGGCATAAGATCGATATGAAACAAGTGCTCGTTTAAATTTAATGTGCATCCTACGTACATATCGCTTGCGCTTTCCGTTTTACCATTTGCCATTTCTACAGTGAATATTTTATTGAGTGGTTGGGGTTTTTGATTAAGTAGGTGTTTGAATTTATGACTCACAAAACTTCTCTCCGCACCGCAGTCAAAGAGTATACATGCATAAATGTTGTCGAGGAGAAACGTACCCGTAACCACCGTGGGGTCAACTATTGCTTCATTTTGTCCTATCGCCAGGACTCTTCCTACACCGCTGGTATTATTTGCCTTGGGGAAATCCCTCTTGAAGTGCCCAATTTCTCCACACTCGTAACATGCCTGACTTACTCCAATACCAGGAACTTGAGTGATCGGTCGCGTCGGTGCCTTACAGAAACAGGCAGTGTGCCCTTTCCTATCGCAGTTTTTATAGTGCATTTCTCGGCAATTACCGTGGTGATGGTAAATGCATTTGTTGCACTTTGGCAAGTTCCCAGCATATTGTTTCATTGGCGCAGGGGTAACAGGAGTTGTAGTGGAGGTAGTAGCGGCATGGACTGCCACCATTTGTTTCTTTGAAGGTTCTTGCGAGGTTTGCCCTTTTCTCTTGTTCCATAACTTCTTCTTGCTGTTGTTGTTGGCATTGTTGTCGTTGTTGTTGCTTCCTTTGTTTGGTTCGGCGATGACGGTTGTGACACTTTGACAGACACCATGATCAACGAGAGATTGCGCCAGTTCTTTGGCACTGTCGAACGTTGTGGGTCTGGAGGCTAACACACTCCCTCGAAGTTGGGGTGATAGTACCCGGATATACCTTTCCACCTTTTGGCTCTCCAGGATCATCATTCCTGGGCAAAGTATTATCAAGTCACTGAATCTGTTGGTATAGCCTGCGATGTCCGATCGTACCATTGTAAGGCCCCACAGCTCTTGTTCGAGCTTCTGAATCTCGCCTCTTGGGCAGTACTCTCGTAGGAGCATCCGTTTCAGGTTTTCCCAACCCATGGAGTTTGCCACTACTAGGGTTAGTGTCTTGACATGGCCATTCCACCACGTTAGGGCTCGTTCGGAGAAAGTACAGGCGGCGAATTTTACTTTGCTTTCTTCGGGGCAAGCGCAAATTTTGAACATAGCTTCCGTTTTCTCTATCCATTGGGATAGAGCTATCACTCCCCCAGTCCCATTAAAGGGAATAAGTTTGCCGTTGGTGAAGTCTTTATAAGTACATTCCCCGGAATAGCCTTGGCTTTGGCCATTTGTAAAGTTGTTTATTCCTCCTCCTGACCCGTTGTTACTCATTTGTGCCATCGCTGCGGTTACAACGGCAGTTACAACAGCTTGGAACATAGCTATATCCATAGTTAGAGGGGGTGGTGGAGGTGGTGCTGGAGCTGAGTTTCTGCGTGATGATCTACGAGGAGGCATGTTCTGGTAGAGAAATAATAATGAAGACTATAAGTTTCTAATGATTTGACAATCGTGCACTAGAGGGTTAGTTATATCTTGTAATTTGTTTTGACTTTAGTTAATGGTTTCAAAGTAGATATAGCAATTTAGATAATCCTATAAATTTCGAGAGGTATGTAAAGAAATATTTCATATATATATATATATATATATATATATATATATATATATATATATATATATATATATATATATATATATGTCACACATACGGTGCGTTACATTATGCTTCGTGTTTAGGAAAATTTGACCTATCTAGAGGTCTCCAATTACAAGTTTAAAAGAAAGTAAGAAAAACTTTATCCGAGGTCCTACTCTATATCAAAATTCTTGGAGTCAGGCAAGTCCTACTTGCGGCGTGTTGTGCGTTTGGAACTAGGCTCGGTATCCGATTGTTTGACTCCCATTAAACGCCTCTCAAGAACCGCTTGTTGTTCCTTCATCTCTCTTATTTCTGCAAGTGTTGCCTCCATTTGGCTTTGAAGCATCCCTGTGTGGAGTTTGGTACCTTTGTGTAGTCCTTCCAGACGATGGATGTCTGCGGCGTTACCCTGTGTAGCAGCATTGATCTCATGAACTCTGGCCGCTTGCATGTTTGAATGGTAGTTCTGGGTGGCTATAGTGCCCACAATAACGGGAAGCGTTCGATCGGTTGAGCCTCACCCACTGACATTGTCAAAATCTCGACACATGCTGAAGGGAGGGCGTACACCTAGTTGACGTATCCAATGGTAGAGATGGTTGCCCCAAATGGGAATGGGACCTTGGTAACCCATTATAACTTTGGGAGGACGAGGAGCGGGAGGGTTGATTACTTCCGGCTCGGAGTCTGTTCCATCCGTAACTTCTTCTTCTTCCTCGATTTCCTCGTCAACTTCGAATTCCTCTTCGACTTCCTCTTCAATTTCCTCTAGGTCTTCTTCTGGATCTTCATCTATCCATCCACCGTTACCTTGGTTTGGGTAGTAGGGATCTCCCGGTATATGGAATTCGGCCATTTTGTCTGTACTAGGATAGAGGTATAAGAATTAATAGGAAAATAAATTTCTATTTAACGGCATCCTAAGTTTAACTATATCTTGTGGTATGCAGGTTTTTCATTATCCTTATATTTTATAACAATACTCCTATAGTATTTCGAATTTGCAAGTTTAGAAATTTTTATTTGGTGAGTTTTTGACTTGTTGTCCACTACGACCATTCCTCGATGTACTTTGGTCAAATCCAGGATAAATATAGTTGATCAGGCTATATCCATTCTCGATTTGATTACATACCTCGAGGCCCAATCGTAGTGTCGCAACTTGCCTTAATACTTTTTAGAAAACTTTGTTATGATACGAAACTGATGCATGCGTGTAAAACTATATATTTTTTAATATATATATATATATATATATATATATATATATATATATATATATATATATATTGTTTATGAAAAACATTTCATCAGAGGGTTTTTGGTCCTCTTTGCATTTATAGTTTGTATATCTTATGTGGTTCGATATACTTAGTTCACTATAAACAATGCTCTGATACCAATCTGTCACACCCCTAAACCAGAATGGCGGAAACATTCGGGGATGGATGACTTCACGTAGTACCATAACAATTGAATATCGTAAAGAAAGTAACACAACCATCATATATATAATAAAAACATTCATTGTTGCATTATACATATTTCCAAAAGAATATTACAATATGATGTTTCAAAATGTTTGATAATAAACGCCTTGGCGTTCCTTCTTCAAAAGCGGGTAGTTACTTGTATTACTGATTCCCTGAGAAATACAAGTGGTTTCGAAAAAGTGTCAACAATAAAGTTGGTGAGTTCATAAGTGTTTTTGTACTGAAAAAGTATGTCTTTTTGGAAGAAAATAGATGAACGTAGTTTCCAGAAAATCCAATATTTTCCACTTATAGTTTGAAAAGTTCCTAAAGTGGGAGGGCGTTAGTATCTTTCGTACTTTAAATGAATAAGATGAATGTTTTCTCAAAATAATGTAAATACTGAATACATTCATGAGTCTCGTAAATCAAGCTTGTCTATATACTTTTGTGTGAGTCTTATAACCATGCTATTGACACAGACTGCCTGTAACAACATTCTTCAGGTGTTGTAGTGTTATGAAATTTGTCACCCCAGACTTTTCGGTCTAACTGTAGCTAACAGTTTAGGTGCAGGGTTTTCAATCCCGTATAGATCTATACACAAGTATCACGCTCTCCCTCCAAGAGATTATGGTTTATAATACAGGACTTGAAATGCATACTTGAGGGTATGTTGAAGTTGAGTATCTCACAATGATTAGTATAAATAGATTTACGATAAGAAAGTCGTTATTTCCCTTCAGATAAAAGTATTTCGTTTTTTTTCCAGATGTTTACGTAAGAATGTATGAATAACTCACAAACTATACCCATTATAGTTTTTGTTTCAAAAAGTGTGTTCCATTTGGTGAAAGTAACTCGGTGAAATACTACTTGATACGTAAAGTAAAATGTTGATATCGAATAAGAATAAGATAGAAGTTCTATTTATAGCTATATAAAATGATACATTTTCTTGTATTGTACTTGTAATCCCCCCCCCCCCCCCCCCCCCCCCGCTAAAACATGAAAAGAATTGAAAAGTAGGGGTATGAACTCACCTTTTCAGTTTGAAGAGAGTGAGACTAGAGTCGAGCAGAACTTCAACTGCGGAAAGCTGCGTCTTCGAGCTTTTCGGGGATCTCGGTAGCATAGAACCTTCGTCGGGGGCTCGGGTATGGAATCGGGGGCATCGGGATGGCCTATGGAGCTTACAAGTGTCTGAAAGTGAGAGAGAGAGAGAGTATGAGAAAAGTGTGCCAAAACCCGGAGTTCATGCCCTCTATTTATAGGGTTGAAAGTGTGAGTACGCTGGGCGTACTACCAGAGTACGTTGGGTGTACGCGTTATGCTAGGCATACTTCGGTTACGCTGGGCGTAACTTTGCGTCATGGCTTACGACTCGAGTCTAGATAGGCGTAGAGCTTGCAGCCGATGGGACTCAACATTGCACCTGAGTATGCTGGGCGTACTCTTAAATTATGTTGGGCGTAATTCCGGCTTCAATCTTCTAAATTCCGTAACTTTCGCGTACGGGCTCCGTTTTTCGCGTTCTTTATATCCACGCGTAGGTGAGACTATGCTCTACAACTTTCACTTAGACTCTGTCGGCTAGTTTTGTTTTTTTTAATGTTATGTTTTTAATAGGCCGGGACTACTAAAGTCCGTTAAAAATTCACAACTTCTTTATCCGATGTCTGTTTTCATTTGTATTTTTTTCATCTTACTCCTATTGTGGAGGCCTTCAACTTTCGTTTAGGTTGCATTAGCTAAATATCGTTCGATTTTTAATTCGAGTTTTTAGCTCTCTACTGCTGTTATGAAACTTAGAAAATTCGTAACTTCTTCCTACGAGGTCCAATTTGGGCGATCTTTTTATGTGCGTTTACGGTTTAACGAACTCTACGACTTTTGTTTAGATACTTAAGGCTAAAAATGTATTTTATTGAAATTTCACTTTTTACGTTAAATAATGTTTTACCGTGTGAGTCGTGAATATTTGAGCGGTCATAATTTCTTCATTATAGCTCGGTTCTGAACGTTCTTTATGTTTTTAGACACTTTGGCACTATATCTAACATTTGATGCATCCCAAATTTAGATTTTTGAACACTTTATTTTTGAGGTTAATTTCGTTGATTCCAAATATGTTGGGTGTATGGTGTTGCGTCTTGGGCTCGTCTCTTAGCCCTGTTTTGTATCCGGATTGGGCCTGTCCATTCGTGATTTATTTGTTAGGGTTTGAGTATTTATAGATGCTAGCATGCATCTTAGTACGTAAGATTGTAAAGATAATTTAATAGCGTTCATTGTTCTTATCGATTGTAAACCCTAAAGCCTCTACAACGGAAGTTCTTTGTCGAGCTCTGCTGAGGCTTGAATCATTTGAATCATTAAGCATATTATTGATTCCATCTCTTGTTTATTACTTTATTTGAATCGTTTTGCCAAACCTGTGTAAGATCTAAACGATCTAAGAGATTTATATCTCATCAATTGGTATCAGAGCGGGAGGCTGTGTAATTCATACACATCTCTTATGTGAAGGAAGTGATTAGGGTTTATTCCGCATTAACTGATATTTATTGAGTCGTCACTCCATAATTGACGTATCTCATTATTTATTCATTTTGCCCTAATATTACATATTACAAGTCTGATCTTGCAACAGGTTAAACGATCAAGCATGGACGATTCTCAATCCAATCCTATCAACATCTCAAACAGTATTGGATCAACAACAAAGATTCCAATTCTTTACACTCAAGATTACGAGGTTTGGGTGCATCATTTCAAAGACTACATCATTGGATCTGAAGATAACGGGTATCTAATATGGGAAGCCATTGTGTCTGGACCAAAGGAGTATAATGATTTGTTAAAAGATGTGAAAGACGTCGCTCAGGACGAAAAGGAGAAGTTTCAGTGCAACATCAAAGCATTGAGACTAATTCGATTCGCTCTTCAGTCTGACACATTTAGATTGGTGAGTTCCTGCAGTATTGCTAAAGAAATCTGGGATCGGCTGCGAGAGTTGTATTCCACAGATGACGATTTGGAGCACTCAATTCAGACCGTGCTTTTGTCTGAGTTTGGAGAGTTCAAGCAAAATCCTGATGAGTCTGTTACACAGACGTTTGATCGCTTCAATCATCTTTTCAGCAAAATGATCAAACATGATATCAAAAGGAAGCTTATTGAACAGAAGGTCACTTTTATGAATGGCTTAAGATCCGAATGGAGAGCTGTTGTGTCTACAGTTAAAGCACACGAGCAGTTCAAATCATATTCGCTGGCGAAACTAGTGGGAATTCTGAAATCCCAAGAAAAGATAGTGATGCAAGAGAAAAGTGTGGTCTCAAACTTGGGGTCCTTGGCCCTCCTGTCTAAAAGTAAGAATGCAGTAGAAGACGAAGATCTGAACCTGGAGGACTACGATCTAACTTCAGAAGATTATGCTATGATGGTGTCCAATCCCAAGAGGTTCATCAAGAAGAATTTTCCTACCAATAAGAACCAAAATTGGCAGGGAAGCTACAGTTCTGAAAAAGTAAGGGAGGAGCCAAAGACTGAAGAACCAAAGAAAGAGGCGAAGGTTGAAGCAGATTTTGGTGTCAGTTGTTATTACTGTGGAGGAAAGAATCATTACGCCAAAGATTGTGTTTTGAAGAAAATGACCGAGAAAGATGAGGAGAAAGATGAAGAGGCAATCCTTATGAAAAGGTTGGAGGATATTAAAAGGAAGAAAGCTGTTACTAATCCTTATATGAATGCTCTTATTGTACAGGGTTCGGCAGAGGATGACAAGTTCAGTGGCATACAGGTGTGGTCGACCGACTTAGAAGATGATGAGGTGAGAAAGCCTTCTCACGAAAAGGCTTATGTCGCAAGAGGTGGTGAAAGCAGTGGAAAGTGTCTGATGGTGACTGACGTATATCACATGAGGAGATATAATACTGATGGTGGAAATGAAGACACCAAGGAGCGAGAGGACTTATGCTTCACAACAAAACCTCACAGTGTGCAGATCAGTGAACTTGATGAACTGATCAAGAAGGTACAATCTCTTTTTGTTTCGTTCAAAATTCCATAGAAATCATATGAAAAGGAATTAAATAACTTGAATTCAAGAATCTCAAATCTAGATAGTTGTTTAACTCAAACACGGGTCACAAATTCTAACCTGACTGACCAAATAAGCAGGGTGTCATCCAAGAGTGAGGAGTGAAGGATGTGGATTGAGCAGAAGGAGTTGGAGATCATTAAGATTAGAGATGAAAACATTTATTTGCAAAGAGACAATTTGAAATTATTAAAACAAAGGAATGTTTTTTGTTTAATCGCTAAAAGGCTTTATGCTAACATTACTCAACTGCATCTGAATTGTGAAATAGGGCAGAAGATACATTGCATGATTTTACCCTTTCTTGAGTTTAAGGAGGATGAAATCGATGAAGAAGCATACAACTGTGAAAGTGTTGTATCTTCCGATGATGTGAATCCTACTTATATGTATGGTCTGGACAAAATAGAATCTTTTATAAAGTCCAAAGACCATAAGGACATGCTTAAAGATCTTCTGGATGAAAATGATAAGCTGAAAATCAAGACCGAAACCATACAAAAATTCAACTCATTGAGTGCCAACTTAAGTTCAGAAAACAAAATCGATGTTGAAAACGCATTTGAACTTAATGAGGACGATGATATGAGTGAAATTTCTGTAGAGGATGAAGTCGACTGTTCGGAACTTTTCAAGAGCGAACTTGAAAACCACAAAAACCTGATTTCTGAAAATTCTGTAGAGTTCACTCGCTTGTCCAAATCTAAGTCCCCAGTCCTTCAAGAAAAAGCCGTTGTGTTTCAGAAGGTAAGAACTACTCCAAATCAGGTATATAAAGTCACTGGAGTAACCGAACATCAAACTATTGAACTCACTGCCATGGTGAACGAAGACAATGCAGATAGGTGTGATGAGTTTTTCTGGTCAGCTCCTATAGATAATGCAGATGAAATAGTTGGTCTGTCAGAGCGAACGTCCTGGAAAACCAAAGGAAGATATGTACCAGAGCCACTGAATAATCCTGAAAACTTTGACGTACCAAGTACAAGTGGCAAAAAAGAAATACCTGTAGAAGAAGTCACCTCCACAAGCGAAACCCCATCTATGAAGAGTGAACCGGCTGCCAAGAAGCTGAAACAAAAAGCTAATATCCATAGACAACCGAAACAGGTGAAAAATCAAAAGCAACAGAGAAACCTGAGATACAAAAAGAATCTCTCAGAGTGAAAGCAGTTTTGGCGCTCTCAAAATGCTCACTTCTCTTATCCTAATAAAGATTCAAAGTCAGGGAAAAATACTTTCGGGCCACATGAAGAACAGAACCGAAAGGAGAGGTTCGGTCCCGAGAGCAACAACAACCGAAAGGAGAGGTTCGGTCCAGAGAGCAACAAGAACCGAAAGGATAGGTTCGGTCCGACCAACAACACTAAAAAATCCAACTTCGGCTCATCAGCAAGTAGCTACCGAAGGTCCAGGTTCGGTCCCTCTAATGACCATAAACAAAAAGGTCATTTCGAACCACAAGTCAGGAAAAATTCCCAATCTAAATTCTCTTTTTCTAATTCTTCTCATTCTCAATTCTTTTCTAAAACTAATTCTGTTCCTGCACAAAATTCAAAATCATCAACGAACTTAAAAGTAAAGTCGAAGATTTCTTCAGTCAAGGAAGACCGAAAGCAGAATAATGCCCAAACACCAGAATCTAAAACCAAAACGTCTGTAGCTAACTCTAAAAAAATCAAAGTGTTTACTATTAAGAGAAAAGATGAAACAACCTTAGTAAAACGAACATATCTTGTTGATGTTTCTATAACTGTTCCTGTTCCTGTGAAAGGCTCACGTGAACCCAAGAAACTTTGGGTTCCTAAATCTGCTTAATTTTTGCAGGTTATTAGTGACGAGCAGTTTGACGAAGAATGGTACATTGACAGTGGCTGCTCACGTCACATGACGGGAAGAAAGGAAGAGCTAAGGGAGTTTCGATCTCTTCAAAATGGTGGCAATGTCAAGTTCGGTAACAACTCCTACGGAATGATAAAGGGTTATGGGATGATAACTAATAGAGACTTCACAATAAGAAAGGTGGCATACGTTGAAGGGTTGCAGCATAATCTCATCAGTGTATCTCAACTGGTGGGAGGTACCGGTCTTAAAGTTTCTTTCGACGATGAAGGTTCAGAGATTATAGAGAAGAAATCCAACAAGGTCATCCTCAAATCAGACCAAAAAGGCGAAATGTTTCCTCTAAATCTCAAACCAATCAAAGGAAATCCAGCTATATGTATTTTGTCCAAAGCTCATTCTAACGAAAGCTGGTTGTGGCACCGAAGGCTCTCACATCTCAACTTCAAAGACATCAACAAGCTTGTCACTAGAGGTCATGTTCGGGGTCTTCCATTACTCAAGTTTGATTGAGAACACTTGTGCGCTACATGCGAAATGGGGAAACAAAGTCGTCAAAGTCACCCATCAATTATAAACACAAAAGTTGTTGAACCACTTGAGTTGCTTGACATCGACTTATGTGGTCCATCATCAATCGAAAGCATTGGCGGTAGCAAGTATATTCTTGTTATTGTTGATGATTTCTCACGTTTTACATGGGTGTTCTTTTTGAAGCACAAATCTGAGGCCACTCCTAAGCTAAAGATGTTTATCAAGCAGGTTGAAGTGCAACTGAGAAAAGTCGTTCAAAACATTAGGAGCGAAAATGGACTGGAGTTCAAGAACAAAGAATTTGAAGACTTCTTGGCAGAAAAAGGAACCAGTCACAACTTCTCATCCCCTTACACGCCTCAACAGAACGGTATTGTCGAAAGGCAAAACCGATCCTTGTGTGAGGCGGCCCGAACTATGCTAAGTTTCGCTTCTCTTCCCTTATATTTCTGGGCTGATGCTATTGCTGCATCATGCTTTACGCAGAACATGTCTTATCTCAAAAAGCGTTCATCTCTCACTCCTTATGAGATCATCAATAACAGGAAGCCGAATGTAAAATTCTTTCATGTGTTCGGTTCACGATGCTTCATCTTCAACTCCAAAGAACATCGTAACAAGTTTGATGTTAAAGCAGACGAAGGAATTTTTCTGGGATATTCTCTCACTTCAAAAGCATATTGGGTTTTAAACAAGAGTTCTAGAAAGATTGAAGAAACCAATTATGTGACTTTCAATGACAGCTACGTCAAGAAGCTAAAGACTACTGAAGGAGCAATTGGAGAGATTTTCTCTCAAACAGGTCAAGTCACAGCCATAATTGCCAATTTATTTGATCAGTTTGTGGACTTATTCGATGAACCTAAGAAAGCCACCCTCTCGGAAGCCAAGGCAGCAGACAACAAAATGGGTGACGGAGAGCATGTTCCAAACGAACCTCCTCAGCACGGCGCTTCAGTTGAGGGGGAGAATTCATTCTCTTCAAATCAACCGAACACACACTTTCAGGGGGAGAACTCTATCCCGGTGGCACCCGAAGGTCCTGCATCACCCGAATGTCCCGCATCACCCGAAGGTCCCGCATCACCCGAAGGTCCCGCATCACCCAAAAGTCCCGCATTACCCGAAATTCCCGCATCACCCGAAGGTCCTATAGCACCCGAACGTCCAGCCACACCCGAAAGTCCAGAAGCACCAGAAAGTCCAGCTACACCTGAGAGTTCTGATTCATCATCAACCGAGGGGGAGAATTCTGATATGTTCTATGATGACGATAGTCAATCTGAATTGGAAGAAATGATCAACGCTGAATTGGATCCATCCTATGATCCAAACTATCCTCCCCTCATTAAATGGACCAGAGATCATCCTGTATCTCAGATAGTGGGTAATGTATCTGAAAAGGTCCTGACCCGATCCCAAGTGAAGGCAAAGCAAGCCTCTCTATTCTCCAAAGTAGAGTTTTGCATGTATAATTCTTTCATGTCCAAAGTTGAGCCGAAGACAGTCAATACGACTCTTGATCATTCTGATTGGGTTCAGGCTATGCAAGATGAACTCAATGAGTTTGAACGCAACAAGGTTCCGCGCCTTATTCCAACACCTAAAGATGCCTCAGTCGTTGGTCTCAAATGGGTGTTCAGAAACAAAATGGACAAGGAGGGTAATGTAATCAGGAACAAGGCACGGTTAGTAGTGAAGGGCTATTGCCAGGAAGAAGGAATAGATTACGAAGAGACATTTGCTCTAGTTGCAAGGCTGGAATCTGTTCGAATATTTCTTGCCTATGCTGCACACAAGAACTTTGAAGTCTACTAGATGGATGTGAAGTGTGCCTTTCTTAATGGGGATCTTGAAGAAACCGTGTACATGGAGCAACCTCCTGGTTTTGTGAACGGAAAGCATCCTAATCACCGCTATATCTTGGATAAAGCAGTTTATGGTCTGAAACAAGCTCCTAGGGCATGGTATGAAACTTTAACTAAATTTTTAAAGATGTCTAAATTCAAACAAGGCTCGGTTGACCCAACCTTCTTTCGTAAAAAGGAAGGTAACCACCTTATGATCGTTCAAATCTATGTTGATGATATCATCTTCGGCTCAACGAATCCTAGCTTAACAGCTGAATTCAGAAAGCTGATGGACACTAAATTTGAAATGAGCTCAATGGGTCCGATTAACTTCTTCCTTGGTTTAAACATTAGTCAGGGACCCGAAGGCGTCTTTATCAATCAGGAAGCATACACCAAGACTCTTCTTGCTAAATTTGGCATGATGGGAGATTCAAAAGTCAAAGTTCCAATGGCGTTTGGCACCAAGCTCACACCATCCTTGGATAAACCGGCAGTCGATATAACGTTATACCGCCAGATGATTGGTCCTTGATGTACCTCACAGCTAGCAGGCCTGATATAATGTATTCTGTGTGTTATTGTGCCAGGTTTCAAGCGAATCCTCGTGAACCACACATGCTAGCAGTGAAGAATATACTCCGGTATTTGAAGCGAACCACCTCTCTCGGTCTCTAGTATCCATCAAACTCAGGTTTCTTTGTTCAAGCCTACTCAGATGCAGACCTTGGAGGATGTGGTTTAGACGGGAAAAGCACTACAGGAGGATGTCAATTCCTCGACGGGAAGTTGGTGAGCTAGCAATCTAAGAAACAAACATGTGTTTCTCTGTCTACAGCCGAAGCAGAGTACATTGTAGCTGCCTCCTGCACATCTTAAGTGATTTGGATCCAAAGCCAGCTCCGTGATTATGGACTCAATATGAAAAAGATCCCACTATATTGCGATTCAAAAAGTGCAATTAGGATCTGTCATAACCCAGTGCAACACTCCAAGACCAAGCATATAGCACTGAGATATCACTTTATTAAGGATCATGTGGAAGATGGAAACATCGAAATTCACTTTGTTTGGACTACTGATCAACTGGCCGATATCTTCACCAAAGCCCTACCTGAAGCTAATTTCAATAAAATCCTCCAAGGTCTAGGCATGATGTAATTGGAGTCAGTTCCAAAAACACCATATTAAAACTAAAAGTTAGAAGCGAAATGAACCGAACGCTCGGTCTATTTCGGGTTCGGTTCACATGGGAACCGAAATGAACCGAACGCTCGGTCTATTTCGGGTTCGGTCCTATTCTCTTGTCTTCGCTTATCACTTAAAGGTAGTTTCTTTGGTTGTAAACTTTTTGTATCCTTTCTTCTCAATTACATCTCTCTTATTTTCCAAAACTTTTTCTTTTTCAAATTCATTTTTTTTGCAACCGAAATAGACCGAACGCTCGGGTTCAGTTCCAAAATTTTTTTGTGTTTGTTTTCTATTTTTCTTTCTTTCAATCAAAAAATCCAAAAATTTTTTGTGTTTGTTTTTTTATTTTTTCTTTCTTTAAATCAAAAATTCCAAAATTTTTTTGTGTTTGTTTTCTTTTCTTTCTTTAAATCAAAAATTCCAAAAAAATTTTGTGTTTGTTTTTTTATTTTTCTTTCTTTAAATAAAAAATTCCAAAAAATTTTTGTGTTTGTTTTTTTTCTTTCTTTAAATCAAAAATTCCAAAAAAAATTTGTGTTTGTTTTTTTTTTCTTTCTTTAAATCAAAAATTCCAAAAAAAATTTTGTTTGTTTTTTATTTTTCTTTCTTTAAATCAAAAATTCCAAAAAAATTTTGTGTTTGTTTTTTTTTTCTTTCTTTAAATCAAAAATTCCAATTTTTTTTTTGTTTTGTGTGTTTGTTTTTTATTATTATTTGTGTTCGTTAAGTTTCATGTGTGGATATTTATGGGGAAATTCTGGTTCTCACATTTTTATTAGTTAAGTGTCCCTAGAAGCATGCTGTTGTATGTGTCGAAAGCCTCATTTGATTCTTAATAATAGCCTTACTAACTTGGTATATACAAACCTTGTCTTCCCAATTAGGCTTTTATATTTATTCTAATCATGAGCTACCTTACTCTCTTCTCACATGAGATAAGAGTTATCTGCTTGGTCCTTATTTTAACAGCAGAGGTACTTTGGTTTCTTTACACCATCTCCAATACTTTTCTCCATCCTATTCGCTTCATAAACATAACCCTTAAGACTCTCAGAAATTATCACTGAGGTTTATGGTTATACAATTTATGTGTTCATGATCTTAGTTTCGTGCCACTATGTGCTAAGTGAAACCCACAATTTAATACCTACCATGAATTGATGGTAAACCATTGCAATTGTAGTTGTATCATGAAATCTCTTTCTTTTATGTGATTCTTATGAAATTGTTACTAACCATGACATTTCTTCCCATAGAATCCAGTTTTAATATCTTGAGATTTCACAAACAAACATTTCCAACAAGTCACCATAAATACATCCCAACCTACTTGTTCAACAGACCACATTGATCTCACAAGTACTTCAGTCGATTTCTGTCTTATGTCAAGATCAGGAATTATGCACTGAAGCGAAAGCCACCCAAATTAGCCTAATTAAAAGAAGCCTTTCAACACTTCTCAATAAGTGTCTGATCGTAATTCAACGGGAAACCAAGCAAACACTTTAAGGTCTCTCTTGACTTTGAAGAAGAAGATTCGTTCCCGGGATCCACTGTTTTATGTCTACATTGACATCACATATTCTCTCAAAGATATTGTTTTCTCTCTTTATCTTTTGACACTCTATGCACGAAAATCTTTTGATTTTCCAAAAGTCTGGTTCGGTTCAATACATGCGACGTGGCGATTCTATCTCAAGATAACGGCTATGTTAAAAGATATGATGATGAGTCAGCCGGAACGTCAACAGTTCAAAAGGTGATATGATGGAAAGGCGCGTTTGACGGCACAATATTTCTCTCTTATGCGTAATCATCGGGGTTGCTAACAGTCACAAATCAGTCTATTCAGGGAATGTTTCACATTTCGAGAGGATTTGGGGGCTGATTCTTCTCTCTCCTCTACCGGGTATAAAGGGATCATTCCAAAATCACTTTACCACTTTACAGCAATCCAAAATCAGAAAGCAACCTAAGCCGATTTATCCTTTATTGTTCATCTTCTTCAACCCAGCATTCAACAATCGCGGATTCTTCGTCTGCTCACGAAACTTCTTCTCGCACCCACATTCTCCCTATTCGACCTCAACAAAGCCTGGTGATTGACCTAAACCCTCTTGCCTACGATCATTACATGTATCCCATCATGGAGTGTCTCAAATACTCTCCCCTGGTTATCGCCTTGTCAAAGGTGGAAATCATACCCATGGAATGTCTTTCCCAGGTATTCTCCACTGCTCATTATGACAAATCAGTGGATAGAATCTACTTCGACATTCTTTCCAACAAGACCTCCATATCCAAGCAACGTTTTTGCTGGCATCTAGGGTTTGAACCTGATGAATCACGGGTTAACCCCGACTCAATCTCTATGGGACAGTTATTCTCAATGTTCTACAACATGGGCTACACAGAAATCCTCACTACAGTAACGAAGTTTAAAAAGTTGTGTCTTCCTCCTCAATGGAACGGCTTCTTCACCCTTCTATTCAAGGGATTATCTGAGAGAAGTGCTGGTTCTGATGGGGCTAGTAAATTGTTCATGACCATTCTCTACGGGTTGTACAATGGGATCAACCTAGATTATGGCTTGGCTCTCTGGCAACAAATTATTCAAAGCCTTGCCTCCTCATCCCGTCATACTGAAGTATCCTATGCCAGATTTTGGACGCTCATCACCAAATGGGCAATGGACAAGCTTCACATTCCAATTGTAGCCGATTCCCCCTTTCCTCGATCAGTGTCTTCCACACCACCAAGATAATTGTCTCTGATCCCACCAAGTTCTCTTTCATTGGATCCATTCCGGAGTCTATGTACGCCGGTGTATCAAAGGCAAGCGTTATTATGAAGACCTACAAGGATTTTCGTCCTTCGGGTCCAAGGGAGCTGACTGCAGAGATGGTTCAATCCATCAATGACGCAGATAAACCACCTGCAAGGGGAAAGAAACCATATAAAGGGAAACTTAAGAAACAAGCTCAAGGGGCGAAGGGTCCTTCTCCTAAGAAGCGGAAACCCTCAAAGACAGATCAATTCCCCTACCGAAAAGGAAGAAAAACCAGCCAAGGAGGAACCTAATTCTCGCTTCTTCCTCAAGAGATTCAGAGGCTGACAAGTCTGATTCTGAGGAATCTGCTCGCGGTGGCGATCCTCCCTATTCTCCTTCACATGAGGTACCGGTTTCATCCAAACCTATTTCTCCTCCTCCTACCACCATCCCTATTTCCATTCCCTCCATAACCTCTTCTATCCCTATACCACCCTCTTCTATCCCTATACCACCCACTTCTTTTCCTATACCACCACCCATTTTCACTGAAGCCACCAAACCAACTATCAGTGAGGTTCGACCCAACGTATCTGATACGGGGGATCGAGCTTCAGCACCTGAAACCACCTTCACCACAGAGCCATCTTCTATACCTGAACCTACCCCTACCACTGAACCTCCAACTTCACCCTTATCTCCCACTCCCTTAGCCGAAACTGAGACATTTTTGGGTGGGGAGAATATGACCTTTGATTCCACATACTACAGCCCTTATCGGATCCAAAGCGATGATGAAGATGATGCTCCCGTCACCAAAAAGCACATCAAAGAACTTTATGAGAAAATTGACAATCTCATCGCTTCTTCCTCTTCCTCTCGGTCCCACGTGACAGAGGATGCTATTCAGAAAATGGTGGATGACTTCACCAACAAACACAAAGCTTCCATCACCTCTGCCACTGCTGCCATTGATGCATCCTCAAAGGCATGCAATGCTGCGACCGAAAAAAGTCGAAAAACTATTCAAAGATGCTAACATTTTTCTGAAGTCTTTGCAGGGGGCTACCGAAACCAATGCAGAGAGGGTCAATTCTGCCATTACGAAGCTGACCACTTTGTTTATCACTGAAAAGCAGAACTTTGCTATTCTTCGACAGACTCTTGAAGCTAACCATAAAACCTTCCAGTCCAGCATTGACGAGCGTCTCTCCAAACTACACCAGGATCTAGCCACAGAAAATTTTGTGATGGATGCCCTTGCTAGCAAAACCTCTGAGCTTATAGCCAAGAACATTCTTCTTTCTCAATCAAGGAAGGAGGTTGATACTCTTTTTTCAGAGCGAGCAGTGATTAAGAGTTGTGTTTCAGATGTCCACAACGCCATTACAAACATCCTTGAAGCGCATGACCCAATTCTCAAATACTCGGTGAGGCGGACCCTGCATGAGAAGCTGGATCCTACGCTTGTCATACTCAGTCACAATGAGGGGCTTCCTGAGACTGTGGAGTATCCAAAACAAGGGGGAGAAGATATCTCAAAGGGAAATAATCAATCTCAACCTCCTCCTGTTTCCAGTACTCAAACCAAAGCAACCGAACCACCAACTGGTCATGCATCAGGTTCGGGTGCTAAAGATAAAGGCAAGAAGGTTACTGGTGATAGTGATGTAGATGAAGATAAAGAAACGATTACAGAGATCTTGAAGAAGCAGGCCAGGGAAAGTGAACTGAATCCGAACGCTCGGGTCGCTAGGGAGGTCGAGGCAAATGAAAGGAGGATGAAGGAGGCTCATGATCTCCTTGAAAGTCGAAAAACACTTTTCCCTCCTTGGACTCTTGAAAAGCTTATCAAAGAAGCAATCGAGTCTCCAAGTCTCTTCTAGCTAGAACCTGTTATCTCACTGGATCGAGATAACTCTTTCGACTCACAGTTTGACATGCCCTTGACCAGAAAGGGCTTTATCTTTCATGCCTTCGACCACATTGCTGAAGTACCTCATCTGCACCTGAAAATTGACCGGGAGTTGATTGATTTCTACCTGAGGAATGCTCAGCCTCAGTATAAAACATGGAGTGCACAAAAAATCATCAACGTCCGGGTTCTCAAACCTGCAAAAGAAGGCAACTTTATCAATGTTCGATTCAAAATCTTGAGTGGATCAGAGAAAACCGAACATGCCATTTCTCTTGCTGATCTTCCCAACTTAAATCCTCATGATTGGAACATTCTGCACAATATCCTCCTCACCAATGAAAAGGAATATGAGCCGATCATTGATCACTTAAAAAGGATGTTGGGTTGCTATGTCATGGAAGTTGCCAAGTTGGATCAAGAAATCGCTAGTGTCCTCAAAAAGAAGCCTACCGTCGCCCCAGTCGGTTCTGCAAGTGATTTGAACAAAATGCGGATGGGGAGGATTGAATCGAAGCAAAACTCGGTCATGTTCACAAGAGGAGAAGGCCAGAAGTGTTTGTTTGCCTTAGCAGATAAACATCTTTATTCTACAACTTGTCTGGAGCATGTTCTTGGGATCATCCATCGATGTAGGCAAAACTCTAA
Source organism: Lactuca saligna (assembly GCF_052625555.1). Classification (NCBI taxonomy): domain Eukaryota; kingdom Viridiplantae; phylum Streptophyta; class Magnoliopsida; order Asterales; family Asteraceae; genus Lactuca; species Lactuca saligna. The sequence goes on along the minus strand of NC_136421.1, from coordinate 282,492,792 downwards.
CAGTGATAAGAAATACTTCAACGATATGATCCGGTGGTATATTCAGTTCAGGGTAACTCTTCTCGCCATCATTCCTTGCTTAATCAAAGTTACAAAGAAGGCTGATGCTGCTGGGTCTAGTAAGCCGTAGTTGAGTCTCGCCCCATTTGACGCAAAGGGGGAGATTTTTGGGTGTATGGTGTTGCGTCTTGGGCTCGTCTCTTAGCCCTATTTTGTATCTGGATTGGGCCTGTCCATCCGTGATTTATTTGTTAGGGTTTGAGTATTTATAGATGCTTGCATGCATCTTAGTACGTAAGATTGTAGAGATAATTTAATAGCGTTCATTGTCCTTATCGATTGTAAACCCTAAAGCCTCTACAGCGGAAGTTCTTTGTCGAGCTCTGCTGAGGCTTGAATCATTTGAATCATTAAGCATACTGTTCATTCCATCTCTTGTTTATTACTTTGTTTGAATCGTTTTGCCAAACCTGTGTAAGATCTAAACGATCTAAGAGATTTATATCTCATCAAAATAGTTTCGTTGTATTTGACTTTTGAGTGTTACATTGCTTTGGAAAAATATAGGGTTGTCTCAACAGCGGAGCACCGACTAGCTGAGATGCAGGGTGCTTCCACTTCATTCCAGACACTGCATGGGACTACTTGGTTAGAGTAGGATCTATTCTACTCCCCCACTATGATAGAATAGACATTGGGTATGCATTAGTGCTACCCCTTTTCTTTTTATTTTATATGTAGGAACGACATTACGTTTAAGTGATTACACTACTCGGAGGGTCCTTACATTGTCAGATTATTAACTTGATGTATTGTAGTATGTACCACTACCTTATTACTAATGAAGCAAACATGTGTTTTATGGATGTTGTTATTTTCTATGTATTATCTATTCATTTTTATTTTATATAACAGGATTTCAATTACATGTACAAAGTAAGACACAATAACCACTAGCTTGACATACATATAAATGCAATGTTATATTATAATGGTATTCAAAACATAACTTTGATCAAAACTTAACATAAATTCCATTTGTGGTAGTAAAATGTCGCCTCGAAATTACACTAAGCGCAAGAACACTACAGCAGAAGCAACACCACCACCACCACGGCCTCCACCACAAATGGATTCGGCCGCATTCCAGGCGGCGGTTTCAACTGCAATCACTGCGGATCTGGCACATATCAGCAACAATAGTGCCAATGGAGGCGGAAGTGGGAATGGAACAAGTAGTTCTAATCACGGGGTTAATTAAGGGACCTAGCGTGTATGCTCGTACAAAGACTTCACAAATGGGAAACCAAGACCATTCAACGGAAGTGGGGGTGTCACAGCCCTAACTCGATGGTGTGAAAAGATGAAATCAGTCTTCGAGATTTGCGGATATACGGAAGAAAGCAAAGTGATATTTGCAACTTGCACCTTTACGGATAAGGCCATCACATGGTGGAACGGGCATGTCAAAGCCCTAACACATCCCGTATCAAACACAATGTCATGGGAAGATCTCAAAGCCTTAATGCTAGACGAGTACTGCCCTAGAGGCGAAGTGCATAAAATCGAACAAGAACTCTGGAACCTTTCTATGAAAGACTCCAACATTGAAGCATACACATCTCGATTCATCGATCTGGCTCTTCTATGCCCAGGGATGATCACTCCTAAAAGCAAGAAAATAGAGTAGTACATCTAGGGGTTGTCACCATAAATCCAAGGGAATGTGATTGCCGCTAATCCAATGAAATTTGGTAGCCCCCAAACACCTTTCCCAGATGCTCATTGATCACGGGGTACAGAAAGGCATCATAACTCCCGCTAGTGAATAGGAGAAGGGAAACGACAAAAATAAGCACTATGGGAACAAAAGAAAGGGGTAACAGACTCAAGAATCCTTGAAGAAGCAATAGATTGTAGCAGTTCATGCTGCTACTACTCTTGCTACACCAGCACCAGCTGCACCAGCAACCGCAAAGCCATATGCTGGCACCTTACCCAAGTGTGATAAATGCAACTTCCATCAGCACGATGCCTGCCGAGAAATGATTTGTACCAACTACAATAAGAGAGGGTACGCTGCCCGATATTGTAGAATGTCAGCACAATGGACCAATAAATCTACCAATGTTGGTGTAAGTCAAGCTTGTTATAGATGTGGAGAAACTAGCCACTTTAAGATAAAATGCCCAAAGACCAACAATCGAAACACCGAAGGAACAGGAAGAGTCCTAGCAACAGGACATGAGGAAGCCATGAAAGATCCCACTGTGGTTACTAGTATGTTCCTCCTCAACAACGTTTATGCATGCATTTTGTTTGATAGCGGGGTAGAAAGGAGTTTTGTGAGTCATAAATTTAAAAACCTTCTCAACTAAAAACCTCAATCATTAAATGAACTATTTACTGTGGAAATGGCTAATGGTAAAACCGAATCAACAAACGACATATTCGTAGGGTGCACACTAACCTTAAATAACCACTCCTTCCCAATCAATTTAATGTCGGTTACCATAAGGAGGTTTGTTGTAATCGTCGGCATAGATTGGTTAAGCCCCCACTGTGATGATATTATGTGCTACGAGAAGGCCATTTTCCTTCACCTACTCAACAATGAAACTCTGGTTGTATATGGCGACAAACTCAGTACAAACCTTCGCCTCATCTCGTGTATTAAATCCAAAAAGTGTTTACATAAAAAAGAACCATTATTCCTTGGTTCATATGGTTGATAAAAAGAAGGAAGAAAAGAGCATCAAAGACATCCCAAAGGTGTGCGATTTCCCGACGTATTCCCCGAAGACCTTCCGGGAATACCCCCGGAACGACAAGTCGAATTTCGAATCGATTTGATACCCAGAGCCACACCAATTGCTAAGTCGTCCTATAGATTAGCTCCTGCAGAGATGCAAGAGTTATCTAGTTAGTTGAGTGAACTACTAGATAAGGGATTTATATGGCTAAGCATCTCATCTTGGGGAGCTCCAGTCCTGTTTGTCAAAAAGAAGGATGGTTCGTTTCATATGTGTATCGATTGCCGTGAGCTCAACAAGCTCACCATCAAGAATCGATACCCTCTTCCCCAGATCGATGATCTATTTAACCAGCTACAAGGCATGGGTTATTTTAAAAAAATAGATCTGAGGTCTGGATACCATCAACTGTGGTTCCGATAAGAAGATATTCCTAAAACCGCCTTCCGAACACGTTACGAGCATTATGAATTCGTGCTAATGCCTTTCGGTCTAACGAATGCGCCTGCAACATTTATGGACCTGATGAACCGAGTTTGCCGAACCTATATTGACAACTTCGTGATTGTGTTCATTGATATATACTCATTTATGCACGAAGTAAAGAAGAATACAACCAACATCTACGGTAGGTTTTTGAGACTCCAAGGGCGGAGAGACTATACGCGGAATTCTCCAAGTGAGAGTTATGGATCCACAGAGTGGATTTTCTGGGTCACACGGTCACTGAAGAGGGAATACATGTGGATCCCTCTAATGTCAAAGCGATTGAAGGTTGGGCAACTCCAAGAGGTTCATCTAGAATTTCTCCAAGGTCGCCAAGCCACTCACCGCATTAACTCATAAGGGTGTACCTTTCATCTGGGAGAAGAAACAAGAAACTGCTTTTCAAACCTTGAAACAAGCTCTCTGCAGCGTTCCGATATTGTCCCTCCCAGAGGGAACAAAGGACTTTTTGGTATATTGTGACACTTCCAGTTAGGGGTTAGGTTGTGTACTGATGCAACGCGGAAAGGTTATAGCCTATGCGTCAAGGCAACTAAAGACCCATGAGGTGAACTATACCACTCACGATCTGGAGTTGAGAATTGTGGTCTTCACTCTAAAATTTGGAGGCACTACTGATGGGTTTTGATCATTATAACACTCCTAAGGTGTACATGCAACCCTAAATACCTTGGATCTATGTTTTCTCTTGTATACATGCAAATATCAATTTCCAAGGTATTTTTCTAACTCGCATAATATGAAGTACATATAATATAAATTCTAGTAGAATTACATACCTCTTTCTTGTAGTTTAATTCCATGGAGCTTAAGAGCCTAGTGCCTCAAGTGTGACACCTCAAATGGTTCACACAACATGAAGAACACTTGTAATAACAAGAGAATAAGGATCGTTGTTACAAAATTCGGTTTGCCCTCTTGTGTACACACACTAGTCACACTGGTTCCACTAGTCATTTCATGAACCATAGACCTCTTTATATAGTGTTTAGGATTAGGGTTACATTCATGTAAACCCTAATACCCATGATCTTTCATTTCCATTGGATCCATGGGTTAAACACTCTATGGACTGTCCATGAAAGCTTAGCCCAACCTAAATGAACTTGGCCGACCAACTATATATAATAGTCCATATTTAATTAGTTCCTTTCGATCACTAAATTAATTCTTGATCAATACTAATTAAATAGTATGATTTCATATTAATATATTAGAACTTATAATATGTTAATATACATCACTAATATCCTTTTTCTCATTTTGTCTATCCAGTTGTTCGAATGCCATGCAACCCAAATGGACCATGCCAAGTCGGATCGAATACATAACAATAATAATATGGGCTTAGACATCTAATCCAATAGTCTCCCACTTGGAGAAGTCTAAAACTATTATTGCGTATGATTTCAAAACCCGACTAGCAATCATAGCTCTTAAAAGCTGTTGTCGAACTCTAAATAAATCAATGACATGTCCATTAGATAAGAGATCATATATTCCTCCATTCTAGATATCATATGGACCGAGACATAGATTATAATGATTCTCTCTGTCCATCTGTTGTTTCTCGATTTCCGATTTATGACGACCGACTAATTAAACAAATCAAATCAGTCCAGGCTTGGCAAAGCACTTCAGGGTGTCATCACTAAATCATCGAGGGGTCCACAAATGTTGCTTTTATCCCTTTAAGGGTAAAAGGTATGGATAAACTTTGACTCATATGCATGTTCTACTACTTGTTGAATCATACACAAAGGCACGTTTTATAAAATCGAGTTACCAATGCATTTTTGTGCAATCAATGTATAACCAACTCATAGTCAACAACTCATATCTCTAGGTTTGAAGAATATAAGATATTGTCGTCTCATGATTCACTCGTGATAAAATCCATGAAGTGATTCAAATGAGCGTGGGTTGGATCCAATATTCAGAACTTATGAGTACTCATGAACGTTGTAGCAACTCTTACTATGTCTAACATCTTAGACATCTACAAACCCGATTCATGACATTCTTAATTCATACCTACTTCCAAGATATGACTGACTGTGGAGAGTTTAAATAACTTAGTCATTCGGAAAGAATAACCTAGTTATTCTGGAAGTCAAAACATGCAAAATGAAATAGAAGAATAATCGAATCCAATATGGTCTAAGAACTTATGAATATAAATAGAACAACTTTTATTTATCACCATATTGATTACACATTATTCATTGTACACTGTTTCAAATTATCAACTTTATAATTGAATTAAAACAATAGTTGTCCCATGCTCCAAGCATGTACACTATGTTTTCTAAACACTATTCATGTCATACACCAAGTATGCATACTATGTTTTCCTATGTTCTTCACTTTGTGAAATAGATCGATTAAACATAGTTCCAATGATTCTCATTTCACAATCCAAATTCCTTACCGCAAAGGCAAGAATTCCAAATTTCTGCCATTTACCGAAATCTGTTAGATTATAAACTTATATGCATTGATCCTCTTGTAATGATTATGCACAAAGTCACAAAGTCTTGTCAATAGTCAGTATATAGTATTCCAATGGGGATCATTCCATGGAAACGAAGTCTCAAATTCAAAGTACATTGCTTTGAACATCCTTATTGCATTAAGTTTTCTAATCTTACAGAGATTGAATAACTTCTACCTATGGAGACATCTCCATATTCCCATTTTGACTATCACTTCTAGACAAGAGTTGCCTCCTTTTAGAATATGTCAATAGGGTCCTTCCAAAATTAACATTATACATCCAACTGTCCCTGAGCAACCAATATTTGGTAAACCTTAGATTTTCCTTGACAATTGCTTAATCATTTTAGTCATATCCAATTCTATACTTCTCCCCTTTTAATGCCCTGCACATTTGGAAAATTTGGAAATGATGAATACTATAGCACATGCAATCGACCTATATCCGAAGCATATGGCACACGGTTCATGATGTCTCACATAAAGACATGATACTAGACCAGTCTTTTGCTATAATATTTCTATTTCTATTTTCCGTGTTCTCATAATTTAGATTATGAAATGGGACGTCGTAATCATAATTGAATTCTAGAACGCAAATAATGTGCCCCTATATAAAATTTCCTTATGTTGAGCCATTCCAACATAAATTCATATATATATATATATATATATATATATATATATATATATATATACACTTGAATAAAGATGATTAAAACCTCAATCTAAGCTTTTGGACTTGAAATGAAGTATAATTTCCTCTCCCTTAGTTATAGCAAAACAACTTTTCCCAATTGAATTTTTGTTTTTTCTATAATTAACATTGCTAACTTGCAACACTTATCATATTTATCATGCTCCCACTAACATGATAATTGTTAGCATAACACTTATGCTCCTACTAGCTTTGACATGTACTCAGAAATTAGTTGGACTTCTAGAAATCAATACTTTATTGACTTTCTTACCAAAGTTCAGATTTCTGATACGAGATGTTTTGATAAAATTTTATCAAAATCATACACCTTTCCTTAGATAGCACACATGTATGTCTAAACAATTTCAGGACTATGAAAAGGGATGTCGTAATCATAGCCTCAATTGTTTAGATCTTTTCCATTCCTCACAAGTCCATGTTAGTGTGCCAGTTAACCACACACGCTCCACTAACGACTGTGAGAATGCAAATATAACAATTGCTATCTACTTAAAATCTACTTAGTGAAAGCTTTTCATCACCATCATTTTCATGAATCAGAGAGAAACCTTATGACACTTAGAATTTATGGTGTATGTGTTCCTATCCATGTGAATTTGTCAAAACCATAATCACAAGACAAGGTTAGTGATAAATTCAAACTCATATGGACTGAATTTGTGCAATCTTAACTTCTTGCCACCTGGCAGCACAAGGGCCTGCCATTGCTTCCAAGTAGTTATGCAAACAATGGAGAACTTTTCAGAACTCATATGCAAAGCCAACTCTAACTATACTGGGTACAGAAATAGAAACATGTCAACACGATATGCTACAAACCTCAAGTTGTGTGCTAGTCATAAAGTACAAGTTTTTATTCTTGATTAGATCTTGATATTGGCCTAAGTTGGTCTCTGTTTTATCCAAAACATCACAAATTACCAATTTCAAATGTACAAGAGTAGACACACAATTTACTCTTACATTTGATTAGTGTTAATAAACCTTCTTTAAGATGTGTCACTCAAGTTACAATCTTGGAGTATGACTCTAAGACTTGTTTTGGAATGAAGTATGAATCATCTTCTTGATTTAACCATTTCAATAGTTCACGACTCCCCTTCTTAGCCATAAGAATGCGCTAAGGTGTCCCTAGAGGATTAATTGTGATATGGTTTCATAATCATTAAGATGATCATAAAACAAGATACTAAAGTACTCTCCCATCTTTTCAGATTTGAGAAACTTTTATCTTTCTACCTAATTTGATTCTTCTCATTCGTTCTGCCATACATCGAAACTTTTCCAATGCTTCAGAATTATACTTAAACTTGTAAGTATAACCATATTTACTAAACTTTAGTAAATCATGATGAATAGTCTTATAGATCTTTTGTGGTGGACTTGATCAGTGCACAAGAATGTGTATTCGATCCCTCGATCCTTCACTTGACTCACATATACATGCGAACAAGGAATTAGTATTAATTTTCAAAAGAAGAAAATTCTCACTCATCATACTATAGAACTTGCATGATTCCAAGTTTCGGTCTAATTAAAACTTGAGTGATGAGATTCTTTCCTTATTTGGTAAATTTAAACATTACCACAAATGAAAGAATCAAATTCACATTTCATTATTGCTAGAAACATACAAATATCAATTTTTTCAATAAAAGTCATTGCAAGGAGACATAAACTAAAATAAAATCAAAATTTTATTTATTATATAATATGGAAAAACTTTATCCTTACAATGCAACTTTAAATGAAAACTATGCTATTACAAATTTCCTAGCAAATTTTCACCACTCCTAAGTAGTAGCTCATGAATCTGATCTTTGAACCATGCGATTGAAATCCATCATCACGATCAGATTAAGGCATACACTTCTTTTAAGATTCCTTCCCTTTGCTTGATCCTTCCATACATCAAAATGTATTAAGAACCTTCAAATAGGAACTTAAGAGAGTTAGATAGTGAACTTACCTGAAGCATAGCCAAACTTTTTGAATTCACCATCTCTCATATCTTTCAGGTAGTTAGGGCAGCTTCGTAACCAATGCCCATTCCTTTTGGCAATAGAAACATATGGACTGTTTGGTAATGGTACATGGGACAATCTCAGACTTAGCCTTTTTCTTTACCATTTGGTCAACTAAGCTGACTATGGTCGATCCCTTTCCATTGGGAAGAGAAAGCTTTTCTGGATTTCTAATCTTACCATTGTCAATGTCCATGGAAGCTTGGGAAGTTGATCTTCTAATAAAATTTTCTTTACTAGTTCTCCAAATCATTGCTGATTCAGAAGCACCAAGCAAATAGACTAGATCATTAAAGTTCATGTCATAGTCTGTTCCATAGTATTCCCAAAGGAACTCACTATGTGACATAGAAAGTGATTGAACATCCAACTTTCTCAATACTTTGACACCCAACTCCCCCGGCTTGTTAATATGTGACTTCATCTCCAAGATGTGATCACACATAGACCTTACTTGCCAATAAGGCTCGAGTGACCTTGAACCATTCAAGAACTTGTGGGTTAGGGAGAATAATTGGAGGAGGAAGAGGTATAATTTCCATTATCCAACCATGGAACATCATCTTCATTAGGAAAGCTTGTTCCAACGGATTTGGGATGATCATAGATGTCTAAACCAGACATTTATAATGGGAGAAATTCAAGTTAGTTGATTTAAAGTCCTTAATATAGCACCCAATATGAAATATTAAGGCTATGACCCGACACAATATTTTATAACTTGGAAGAGGGATGACATAATCTAAGCTATAAAATATTTGAAGGTAGGCAAATGAGAATTCACCAATTTCCACCATGAAAAACAAAATAATTTATTAGGTTTTAATTGGATTTCAAACTCCTAGATCTTTTGAGATTCATTGAACTTTTAAATGGCATGTTTCAATCTCGATTGTGCCCTCTCAAGTTTTGTGACTGGGATGCTGAGGATCACAAAACAAGGTGTGAATAACCATGCAAATATACTTGGTACCCTTAATATTTATCACTCAATCGATGTGTCGGTTAACCACACGCGCTCCACCGATACTATGAGAAACATTAAGTTACCATTTTCCTACCTTGTTAAATCAAGCTAGTGTGTCGGTTAACCACACGCGCTCCACTAACCAACTTAAGCAAAGTGAAAAGTGTAATTTCATGGGTTAGCACCAAATTCAAATTTTCCTAAGTAACTAAGATTGGGAATTCATAAGAGTTTAGTTACTTAGTATTTATCATTAATACTTTTAATGAAGGGAGAATCATAGTCCTGTCAAACACGTTCAGCTAACGACCCTCCACTAGTCAAGGAAGCGGCGGGTGAGAGTGGACACCCTTTAAACTGTCATTTTATAGGCAGTAACCTTATACCCCCCCCCCCCCTCTTATAGACCAGCTTCGTGAATGAGGTCTACTAACGGTAAGACTTACTTTGTTCTTATACATATATATAACTATTAACTATTAATATTATAATAGTATAAGGGTTGGATTTTAACTTTTAAAATTCTAAGGGCTTAACTTGGAATTAAAGTATTTATGAGGTGAAACTTTACAAATTCAAAATTAAAGGGCAAGTTTTGAACAATTAAAAAACTTTTCAATTCCATAAGTTATGTGTTTAACGTATTTTTAATGAAAAACTCTTCAAGTTCCATAACTTGATGACAAGTTATGGAAGACTTTAAAACGTTTAAAAATGCGACTCTCCATTTTTCATAACTTAAGGAAATCTTATGAGTTTCTAAGAATAAAAAATGTGACTTTTCATATAACTTGAGGACAAGTTACAAAAATACATTTTATGAATAACTTTTAGATCAATTTGGATTGAAAACACAATATCACATAATGTTTCTATTAATCTAAGCAAACTCATAAGAACAAGATAATTCAAATGAAACAATTTTCATGTAATTAGCCTAATCATTAAACTAATACAAAGCATGAATCTATTGGCAATTATACTTTAAATTGGATTAGAATGGACATAACCACATCAAAAACAGGTTTATAGGTTGAAAAACAACTTAGGGTAATGATTCTAGTCCAATTTCAGCCTTAAATTTCGAAAATATGCCGCCAGGGGTCCTACTCGTCGAGTGTATGAACCTAATCGACGAGTAGGATGAGTTTCTTCATGGACCCGGCGAGTCCATCGGTGGAGTTGGCGACTCTAGCGCCCAAACAACCCGAAAATCGATTTTTTCAGCTTTTTTCAGTAATTTGCATCAAATATAATTGAAAACAAGCCTAGGCTCTAATACCACCGTTGGGTTTTAAGCATTCTAACAATCCTCAAGTGTACATGCAACCCTAAATACCTTGGATCTATGTTTTCTCTAGTATACATGCAAATATCAATTTCCAAGGTAGTGTTCTAACTAGCATAATATGAAGTACATATAATATAAATTATAGTAGAATTACATACCTCTTTGTTGTAGTTTGATTCCATGGAACTTAAGAGCCTAGTGCCTCAAGTGTGACACCTCAAATGGTTCACACAACATGAAGAACACTTGTAATAACAAGAGAATAAGGATCGTTGTTACAAAATTCGGTTTGCCCTCTTGTGTACACACACTAGTCACATTAGTTCCACTAGTCATTTCATGAACCATAGACCTCTTTATATAGTGTTTAGGATTAGGGTTACATTCATGTAAACCCTAATACCCATGATCTTTCATTTCCATTGGATCCATGGGTTAAACACTCTATGGACTATCCATGAAAGCTTAGCCCAACCTAAATGAACTTGGCCCACCAACTATATATAATAGTCCATATTTAATTAGTTCCTTTTGATCACTAAATTAATTCTTGATCAATACTAATTAAATAGTATGATTTCATATTAATATATTAGAACTTATAATATGTTAATATACATCACTAATATCCTTTTTCTCATTTTGTCTATCCAGTTGTTCCAATGCCATGCAACCCAAATGGACCATGCCAAGTCGGATCGAATACATACCAATAATAATATGGGCTTAGACAACTAATCCAATAAATACCTCTACAGGATGAAGTGCTCCATCTTCACGGACCACAAAATCCTCCAACACATCCTGAACCAAAAAGAACTTAACATGAGGCAGCGACAATGGGTTGAGTTGCTGAACGATTACAAGTGCGAGATCCGCCGCCATTCCGACAAAGCCAACATGGTGGCAGATGCCCTAAGCAAAAAAGACTACTCAAGCCGCCGAGTAAGAACACTACCAATGACCATCTATTCCCACTTGTTTTCACAAATCAAGGAGGCTCAATCGGAAGCCTTGACACAGGAAAACATCTTGAACAATGCTTTACGAGGGATGGACAAGAATCTGACTTTCAAAGACAGCGAAGCCTACTACCTCATGGACTGGATCTGGACCCCTAAGTTTGGTGGTTCAGAGACGTGTCATGAATGAAGCCCATAAAAAAAGTACACCGTTCATCCGAGTTTCGACAAAATGTACCTGTATCTCAAACAACATTATTGGTGGCTGAATATGAAAGATGAAATTGCTACCTACATGAGCAAGCGTCTGACACTCGCTAAAGTAAAGATAGAGTATCAGAAGCCCTTGGGTCTACTGAAATAACCCGAACTACCCAAGTGGAAATGGGAGAGAACAACAATAGATTTCATAACCAAATTACCTAACACAGCAGACGGGTTGGATGCCAGCTGGGTGATTGTCGATCGATTGCCCATATCCACCTATTTCCTACCAATAAAGGAGACGTATAAAATGGAAACGCTGACCCGGATCTACATAAAGGAAATTGTGAGATTACATGGTGTACCGGTATCTATTATCGCCAATAGAGATAATGGATTTACCTTGCGATTTTGGCAGTCACTCCAAAAGGCAATGGGAACTCAGCTCGACATGAGTAATGCTTACCATCCCCAAACAGATGGACAAAGTGATAGGACCATCCAAACATTGGAAGATATGCTAACAACATGTGTGATAGATTTTGGCAAGACTTGGGATGCCCACTTTCCACTAATCAAATCCTCGTACAACAATAACTATCACACAAGTATCAAAGTCGCTCCCATTGAGGCTCTTTATGGACGAAAATACATATTACCTCTCTGTTGGGCTGAGGTGGGAGACACATAACTAGCGAAGGGAATGGTACCCAACAACACTCTCACATGTCCTAGAATTATCCGAGAAACAACTAAGAAGATTTTCAGATTAGGGAACGACTGAAGGCGTCCAGGGACTAACAAAGAACTATACGGGTAAAAGATGAAAGACTCTGTAATTTCAGGTAGGTGATCTTGTGTTGCTCAAGGTATCTTCCTGGAAAGGGATGATATGCTTCGGAAAGCAAGGGAAATTGAATCCAAGATATGTTAGACCCTTTGAAATCCTTGCTAAGATTGGTCCAGTGGATTATAAACTCCAACAACCACCTGAACTTAGCAATATAGACCCTGTCTTTCATGTGTCAAACTTGAAGAAATGCCTATCTAACAAAACTCTCGTTATTCGCTTGATGAGATTGAGGTGAATGAAACCCTTCATTTCGTTGAGGAACCCGTTGATATAATGGACAGAGAAGTGAAGCGAACAAAGCAAATTCGTATTCCCATCGTGAAGGTTCGATGGGGTGCCAAACGCGGACCTGAATTCACATGGGAACGCGAAGACCAGATGATGTAAAAGTACCCCCCATATTTCCACAAGTTCCTTAAGGTTGCTTTAGAAAGAATTTTGGTACGAAATTCCCTCTAACGGGGGGATGATGTCACAACTAGCAATTTAGGGCTTAGATTGTGAAGCCTATACAAAACAATTTCCTCTATGTAACCTTGTTGCATCTAATTAGTGAAATTCAAACTAGAATGTTAAATGAAATCATATGTGTGTGCATTTAGGAATCAAGTTGAAGTAGCCTATCGTAAGCCCAAGATGGGTCCAATAGCTAAACAAAATCAATGTTGGGCCTTGGCCCTAAAGTTCTCGACCCAACACCCTATTGGATCGAAAACTCTTCCTTGGGCCTTATTGGGTCAGAAAATTTTCTTTGGGCCTTAATGGATCAGAAACCTCTTAATGGGCCAAGACAAAACCCAAAAACCCATGAATTTAGCCCACTATGGCCGAAAACCCTATAGGGTTTCGGTTAGGGCGTGAGTCAAAAAAAATCAAAACGCTTGCCATCTCAATGCTTTACCCTCTCTTAACCATAAGGAAACCAAACCATGCATGTAACTACCCACCATGCATCCATGAACTACACCTTATGGACCACCATGAATCAAAGCACTCAATTCCCTCCTCCCTCTTATACTTACGGCCGATCCCACACCCACCTACACACCAAAATTTTTTTGTCTCAACTCACTCACAAGTTTCTCTCATTTCTCTCTCAAAAATTCATGTATGTGTGCTATCCCCAAAAATTTTCTCTTCAAGTAACTCACTAGAACTAGGTGAGTTCCTTTTAAAACTCTAGGGCTTATATACATGTTAGTATTAAGATCATTCCATTTACACACCCATTTTCATGTGTAGTTTCTTAGAACATCCCCCATTTTCGAGTGGCCTTTAAGTTACACAAAGCTAGGATCAACAACCTCTTACTTCTTCATCTTATCACATGAAATCAAGGTGAGCTTCATACCCCATGCTTTTTCGTGTTTTCATGTATTTTCGGTTGGGGGTGGAGGGAATATAAGTCATGTTTCCTTTAACCATTGGGTATTTGCATGCACATAAATGTTTATGTAACAATTTGAGCTTATAATGCTGAATATCTCATGTTGATACACCATAAACTCGAGATTTACAAGCCTCATGTTTGCTAGATTAAGTTTATCATTTAGACAACTAGATGTATTATGGTTATGTGTTAAGAAGAAATACTTGTGTAAAAAGGTTATTTTCTTATGTAGCTTCATAAAAATCGTGATGAACATGTTCATTAACATATTTGTTATATAAAAAGTTGTGGACATGGGTTGGTCACTCAAAATTTTCGAAATCATAGTATGTATATATCCATGCATGTTTGCTTTTGGATACATACATACTCCCCATTTTTAAAAAAAAACTACACTAATATTTGGATAAAATATTGAGTTTATCATATATGGTGTAACCGACATCTTTTACAAAACAGTTTTATGACTAGACAAAAATGTGTATCATAAATTGTCTATCATAAAACTCATATTGCATAAGTAATAAGTTGCATGTCATGAAATCTGAGAATCGCGTGTGATAAAACAGCATATTACCAAATTCCGTAAAATGCATGTCATAAAACATCCGTCATGAATTTACAGTAGTGAAGTTATTTCAATATTCAATAAAGAGAGTGGAACTTTGCATAAAACTGTTAATGCTCTAGTGAGACATTATCTTCACCGTACCTAACTAGTGTATATCCTAAGTGCTATATTTATAACCAGATTCTCCTGGAGGGTGAGTGAGGTAATTGTGTATAGATCTATACGGGATTGACACCCCCACACCTGAGTTGTTCGCTAAATCTAGATGGTGTCAGTCTAGGGTGACAAATATCTTACCACATTCAACGCCCGAAGAACGTCATGACTGGCATAACAGTCACATCAAGCATGGTTATAATGACTCACGTAGGTATTAACAATTCCATCTCGATTTACAGGAAAAATTACACTTCACTGGTTTTATAAAGTATAAAACTGCACACTATTTTTAGTACTCAACTGTCACTATTCCAGTCTTCGTGTCTAAGACTACAGTTTCATACAATTAGAAAATATGGGATTTTCTGGGAACATACATTCACATGATTCAAAGAAAAGTGCATACATATATTCATGGTTTTGGAAACAAACATACAATTCACTTTTATGGAAAATATAGGATTTTTTTTGAAGCATACAACATTTTTTTCAAGTAAAACGGATACAAACTATTCTCATACAAAAATGCTTATGAACTCACTAACATTCTACATTGACGCTTTTCAAAATGACTTGTATTCTCAGGAAACCAGTAAGCAGATACTCGAGTGATGGATTTTGGATATTTTGCTTCATAATGAAATTTACAATTTTGTCGCTTTTGTGTAACATTTGAACAATTATAAATAGTAAACTTATGAAGATTGTAATTTTAATGTATCTCATTTTGTTGTTATGTTATTTATATTCAATTGTGATGATACAATACAATGACGTCATCCACCCCCAGACGTTTCCGCCGTCCTGGTTCAAGGGTGTGACAGAGTCCTTAGTCCTAAAGGGCCTAGTAGTGTCCAAATCTAAAGTCTTAGCTTGAAAGCATGCTCAAAACCAATAATGACTCAAGAAGAATATAGAAATGGCCATAAACCCTCTAATGGAGAGATCTAACAAACAAGTGATCGAGGTAATGGCTTTTTACCTTCAAATGGCTGCTACAACCGAATGGATGCCGAATCTATAGACTCCTTCTTGTTCCAAGCTCTTCACTCTTCAAGGAATGCACCAAAACACACACTCTGAGCCTTATACACTCCCAAAATGGAAGGTAACTCGATTATTAACTCGATTAGGGTTTGTCTCTAGGTGATAAGGTGATGAGGGAGGCGGGGTAAAGGACTTAAGGTCATTTAAATAGGGTGAAAACCCAAAAATTTAGGGTTCACACTCAGCTCCAACTCGTCGAGTTAAGTCCTTTAACTCGTCGAGTTGGTTCTAAAATCATGCGGCCAATCTTAGTCTCTACTCGACGAGTTGGGGTCTCCAACTCGTCAAGTTGCCTTATCAATATGAATATAAAAAAAATGTGTATTTATGCCTAGGAGTTAGGATGTTACAATTCTCCCCCACTAGAATCTGACTTTGCACTCAAAGTTATTCTCTGGAAACTGCTCTCGGTACTGCTCACGCATCTGAGACTCTAGCTCCCAAGTCCACTCGGATCCCCTCCGATGTTGCCACTGAACCTTAACCAAGGGCACCTCCTTATTTATCAAGACCTTCATCTTCTTATCCAAGATCACCACTGGCTTCTCAATGTAGTTCAGGCGATCATCAACCTAAATGTCCTATAAAGGGACCACTGTTGTCTCGTCGGCTACACACTTCCTCAGCTGGGATACATGGAAGGTGTCATGAATCTGGATCAACTCTGCATACATCTCTAACTGATAAGCTACCTTACTTACTCGAGTAATCACTCTGAAAGGACCAATGTATCTAGGGCCCAGATTGCCCCGCTTCCTGAATCGAATCACCCCTTTCCATGGGGATACCTTCAGGAGGACAAAATCGCCGACTTGGAACTCTAGCTCAGATCGTCTCCAATCTGCGTAACTCTTTTGATGACTTTGGGCCATCATCAACCTCTGAATAACCTGTTAGAACTGCTCTGTCATCTTGAGCACTATCTCAGTGCTCCCCATCACTCTCTGCCTAACCTCCCCCAACAACACCACCTCCCATATAAAATCTCAAAGGGAGGCATCCCAATACTGGAGTGATTGTTGTTGTTGTATGAAAACTCAGCCAAGGGCAGGTAGGATCCCCAACTTCCACCGAAATCCATAACACATGCGCGTAGCATGTCCTCGAGTGTCAGAATCGTCGACTCGCTCTGCCCGTCAATCTATAGGTGGTATGCGGTGTTGAAATGTAGCCGGGTACCCAACTCCTCATGAAATTTCTTCCAGAACCTGGAAGTAAAACACACATCACTATCTAACACTATCAATGTTGGCACTCAATGTCATGCCACCACCACTCGAACGTAGACCTCAACCAATTTCTCCGCGGAAGAGTTCTCACTTATAGCCAGAAAGTGAGCACTCTTTGTGAACCGATCTACAATCACCCATATCGTGTCGACACCCCAAAAGTACTTGGTAATTTGGTAATAAAATCCATGGAGATCTGTTCCCAGTTCCACAGGGGAATCTCCAAAGGCTACAACTGGCCATGGGGACGCTTGTGCTCTGCCTTGACCTGACGACATGTCAAATCTCTCTCAACTACCGATGCCACATCTCTCATCTTCAAGTCCAAATACATCTTGGTGGCCCCAAGATGGATCGAGAATCTCGACCTATGGGCATCCTCCATAAAAATCCATCGGTCTGCACCCGTATATGGCACCCATATCCGCCTATGGAAGGTTATAAGCCCCCGACTATCAATCTCAAACTAAGAAATCTACCCAATCACCCGCTCTCTCTTACGATTCTCTGGTCTCATGGCCACCGCTCTGGCCTCTCGGATGGTATTTACGATTGGAGTCATCACCACCATCCTCATACACGTCTCGGATCGGAGAACTCGTTGCTCTACGAATCAAGGCATCGACTACCACATTAGCCTTGCCAGGACGATTTAAAATCTCATAGTCTTAGTTTTTCACTACATCCAACCACCTTCTCTATCTCATATTTAGGCTGGGCTGATCCATAAGGTATCTCAGGCTCTTATGGTCTGCGTATATGGTAGATCGGACACCATAAAGATAGTGGCGCCAAATCTTGACGGTGAATACCATCGCCCCCAGCTCCAAATCAAGGGTGGGATATCTCTTCTCGTGAGGCTTCAGCTGCCTCAATGTATATGCTATCACTTTCCCTCACTGCATCAACACAACACCCATACCCAATATGGATGCATCACAATAGACGACGGAGTCCTCTACTCCCTCCAAAATGGCTAACGTGGGAGCTTCGCACAATCTCTGGTGAAGAGTCTCAAATTATGCCTACTGCTTAGGCCCCCAAGCAAAGATAACATCCTTCCTGGTCAATTTGGTGAAAGGAACAACAATCTTGGAGAAATCTATGATAAATCTCCAATAGTAGCCCACCAAACCCAAAATCCCATTCTGGTTAACGAGGTGTCCCAAAAACTGGACCTCTCATAACCAGAAATCACACTTGGAGAATTTGGCATAAAGCTTCCCCATCCTCAACACCCCAAGAATCTTCCGAAGATGCTCCTCATGTTGTTCCCTAGACCTCGTGTACACCATAATATCATCGACGAACATGATCACCGACCGATCCAACATGGATCTACACACCCTGTTTATGAGGTCCATGAACGTTACGGGTGCATTGGTGAGCCCGAAAGGCATCACCACAAACTCGTAATGCCCACAACGAGTCTGAAAGGCCGTCTTCTAGATATCCTCCTCCCAGACCCTCATCTGACGATACATAGATCTCAAATCAATATTGGAAAACCAAGATGCTCCATGCAACTGATCAAACAAATCATCGATCCTCAATAGTGGATAATCATTCTTGAACGTCAACTTATTCAACTCCCGGTAGTCAATGCACATCCGGTTTTAACCATCCTTTTTCATGACAAAAAGGACCGAAACTCTACTCAGTCTAATGAATCCCTTCACCAATAGCTCCTGGAGCTGCGAGGATAACTCTTGCATCTCAGGTGGCGCAAGGAAATATGGTGCCTTAGAAATAGGCGCCGCCCCCGAAATCAGATCGATATGGAACTCCACCTATCTCTCAGGAGGCACACTAGACAATTCCTCGGGGAAAACATCCAGGAACTCACATACTAATGGAACATCAGTAACATAAATCAGCCTCTTGGTGACAACCCACGTATCCATTAGATACACTAAAAATCCCATGCATCCATACTGTAGACTCTGCCTTGCCCTAGCGGCAGAGCAGAAACTTGATCCCGATCTAGTTCCCTCGCCATAGACAGTAAGTACTCCCCCACTAGGGTCTTGTATTGTCACCATCTGATGCTCGCAGTCAATCACAACTCCAAACCGGCTCAACCAATCCACGCCCACTATGACAAACACATCCCCGGAATACATTAGTGGCAAAAACAGCATGCTCATCGGCTATAGAAACCCTCAGCGGTCGAGTCAAAGCCTCACGTCTAACACTAATGTGACGAATAAAGGATAAAGACACTATGGATCGACTCACATCCGAGTCAAATTACACCAAGGTAGGCATATAATTCACAAGAAAATTACCTATATGAAACACAATATAATCATAAACAATCTCAAAATAACATGAATAAGGAGATACGTACCAATAACAAAGTCAGGTGTTGCACGGACCTCCTCCTTAGTCAGCTGGAAGGCTCTCCCATGAGCTCTCAGAGCCTCGTCCTTCCCCAGACGGCCATCAGTAATGCACAAAGCAGCAGGAGCAGAAGGCTGGGTTGGTCCTTGAGTGAGCTAAGGACACTCGGCCTTTCAGTGGCCAATCTGGTTGCAATAAAAGCAAACCGAAAATCCCTTGGGTTAATCCTTGGCTATATGCCCCTCCTTGCCGCATTTGCAGCAAATCCATGCTCAGCAAGATCCCTCAAGACTCTTGCCGCACTTTCCACAAGTGCAACCCTTCTATCCTCCTGCTCTCGTATCAGCGTGCTTAGCCCACTTGGTCGTCGCCTGTGACTGCACTGGTCTCCTGTCACTACCCTGAGACTCTCCCTCATCTCTAGTCTGGATCTTCAGCTTAATCTCCCTCCTCCTGACATTGATCTGTAACTCAGCTAATGTACGATATTATGAGTTCGCCACGAACTCCCGAATATCTAGCCTAAAAATGCTCAAGTATTGGCTCACACATGCTTGCTCCGTAGACATGTGCTCAGGGTAGAACAAAGCCCTCTCATGAAACGTCCTCGTAATCTCTGTCATTGTTTCTATCTTCTATTTGAGAGACATAAACTCTTGGGCTAATTGTTCCTTCTCCACCTGGAGAACGTATGATGGGTTTTGAGCACTACATCATACATATGGTGTACATGCAAACCCTAATGCTTCAGATCTAGTTTGTCTAATGAACATGCAAGTGAATCATCCAAAGCTATAAACCCTAGATCTAACATATTATAAAATGAATTAGGGTTTAGATAATACCTTTGATTGTTATGTAGCAATAACAATCTATTCCTCCTTGTATTTGGCATCAGAAAGCTTAGTGCCTCAAGTGTTGCACCTCTAATGGAGTCACAACCACCACTAGCAATAAGGATGAAGGAGGAGAAGAAAGGAGGCACCCAAAACGTCTAGAAACCCTAAGGAATCAGTTAGCCACATTTTGGTGCCCTAGGGTTCCTTAAATATTTGAGACTATTAGGGTCACTCCACTCTATGGAGTCCATTATCCTATTCTTGCAACTATCTTATAATTGCAACATCAATCCCCTTTATTTAATTAATCTCTTTTAGCTAAAAAAATTAATTATCAATTAATTCTTGACTAATATTAATTAAACACCATGATTTCTCCTTTAATATATTATTCATATAATATATTAATAATCATAATTAATCCTCTCTCTTTCTCCTTAATTCTTCCTAGAAGTTGCTATGGTGAAGGCAACCCAAAAAGTGTTGGATTAGTCTCTAAGTCCATAACTATTTTGGTATGTACTTGACCCGATGGTGCATGGTCCTTTTGGGTTGCCTTCACCAAAGCAACTTGATAGGATGAATTATGGAGAGAAAGGATTAAATATGATTTATTAATATATTATGGGAATAATATATTAAAGGAGAAATCATATTATTTAATTAATATTTGTTAAGAATTAATAAGAATTAAGTTTCTGACTAAAAGAGATTAATTAAACTTAAGGGACTGGAATTGTAACTATAAGATAGTTGCAATTGGGCAATGGATTGCCTTATATTATAAGGTTGGACGAAATCTATGGGGAAACCCATTAGAAATCGTCCAAGGCCTTTAAGAAAGGAATCCATGGTCTGCTTAGGGCTTAAGCAATCAGATTTGGGTTTCCTAGTTTAAATCCCTAATAGCCTACATGTATAAATAGCACCCTTAAGCCCCAAAAACGTGGTGAACTTGTTCTCTAGGGTTTTGGATAGTTTTGGGCAGCCTCCTTCTCTTCTCCTCTTCATCCTCTTGCTCTTGGTGTTTGTGAACCATTAGAGGAGTGACATTTGTGACTCTAAGCTTTCTAAAGTCTTTACAAGAAGGATTTGAGATTGTTATTGCTACATAACAATCAAGGTATGATCTAAACCCTAATTATATGTTATATTGATTATCATATGCTAGATCTAGGGCTTATAGTCTTGGATAAATTGCATGTATAATAGAGAAACCTAGATCCAAGCATTAGGGTTTGTATGAGCACATAGGATGTTCTTATGATCAAAACCCATCAGTGGTATCAGAGCCTAGATTGGTTTCTATTGTATTGATGCATTATGTAGCTGAAAATCGTTTTCTGGCCTTCTGTTCGACCTGAATTGGCGAGTCACTATTTGGACTCGGCGAGTCAGCCCTACTCGGCGAGTTCCAGAGTGTGACTCGGCGAGTCGGAGCGTCAGACAGAGGAAATTTCGGATTTCGTTGCTGTTTTGCTTAAGGATAATTACCATATTCGTTTTAAACCTATAAAATAAGAATTTTATTGTTTCTTAAAGAATATCCTTTCCAAAACACAAGATAATTACCAATTGATTAGATAATAACTTCCTTATATGATAAAGATTGGATTATTTGTATTAATTGGGTAACTTATTTTGCAAGAAATTGAAATTAGGTCAAATATAGATAATGATGATATTAATTGTTTAATTTATATTATTTGTTATTTGATCCTTGTATTATGAAAAGTTTCAATTTTTCCCCTTTAGGTTTTATAATTTGAATTTGAACTCAAAAGTTTTGGTTTTGAAATTTAAATAGTTAAAACCCTAATGTTTTGAAATGTTTCAAAACTTGCCCTCAAGTTTTTGGAATTTAAAAGTTGCTTAAAAGTTTAATTTAGAAATGTTAAATTCTAAAAGCCTAGTATTGTTTTGAAAAGTTCAAATCACACCCTTATGGTTTAATTAATTAATTAAGGCATATAATTAAAAGAGGTTTAACAAATCCATAAAAGTTTCGGTTTACATTTAATTGAATTAAAAGTATAATCGTTAAATTTGACCACCTAGTATTTTAAAAGTATAAAATACACCCTATACTGTATATAACATTAAAAGTCTAACACTATATATATGTATGAGTAAAAGTCAGTCTTACCGTTAGTAGGCCTCATTCACAAAACTGGTCTATAAGGGGTGTTTAAGGAAATTGCCTATAAAATGGCGATTGAATGGGTATCCACTCTTATCCACCGCACTCTTGACTAGTGGAGGGTCGTTAGCCGAACGGGTATGATAGGACAAAACCTTCCATTATAAGTATAATGAAGTACAAAAGTAACTAAATGCTTTTACAAATTCCCAATCTTAGTTACTTAGGCAAAAGTGAATTAATGTAATTCCATGAAATTACACTTTGGGACCTTGCGAAGATGTTAGTGGAGCGTGTGTGGTTTACCGGCACACTAAATGGTTCTAAGCAAAGGTAACAAAGGGTGACTCAATGTTTGTCATAGTTTGGTGGAGCGTGTGTGGTTTACCGCCACATCGAATAGGTGACCGTAACATGTGAGGGTACCATGTAAGTTTGCATGGTTATTCACACCCGCTTTGTGATCCTCGGCATCCCAGTCACAAACTAGAGGGGCATATCGAGATTTAAACATGCCATTGAAAAGTTCAATGAATCTCAAAGGATCTAGGAGTTTTCATAGATTTAAAAACTTAAATTTCTTTTTCGTTTTTCATGGTGGAAAATTAATGAATGGTCATTCACTTACCTTCAAATATTCTGCAACTATATTACGGCATCCTTTTTCTGGGTTGTAGTGTATGGTGTTTGGTCCTAGCCTTAGTATCTCATTTGGGTGATTTACTAAGGACTCAATCTATCAACTAACTTGATTTATGTTTTCTCCCGTTTTGTAGATGTCAAAGTTCGACAACTATGGTCTTCCCAAGTCCCGTGGAACAAGCATTCCACATGAAGATGATATTCCACGATTCGATCGAGGAACAAGAAATCACGCTTCACTCACTCCTCCTCCTCCCGTTGTTCTCTCTAACCCACAAGATCGAAGAATTGAAAGTTTCAATGTCACTAAAGCCCTATTGGAAATGAAACATGAAGATGGTAAATCCGTGTATGCCCACATTCTTGGAATGAAATCACACATTGATAGGTTGAGAATGTTGGGTGTGTCATTCCCAAATAAGTTGGTTGTGAACTGGGTTCTGCAGTCACTTCCCGAATCATATAATGAGTTCAAAAGAAAGTATTATATGATGGATCATGACGAATGCCTCATTTACCTAACTTACATGCTCATTGTTGCTGAATCAGAAATGATTTGGCAAAGCAATAGAGCGTATTTGTTGGGAAAGTCAACCAACCATGCTTCCAAGGACGTTCTAGGAGAACCGACCTACGTTTGCTGCCAAGAGAAAGGGCGTTGGATACAAGTCTGCCCTAAGACCTGAAGAGTCTAGAAGATGGGAGAGTCAAAGAGTATGGTTGTACTTCAGGTAAAATCCACTATCTAACTCGATTAAGTTCCTATTCGTTGATTCTTAATACATAATGTGACACCCAATTTTTTTTTTCAAAAATTTTAAACTTTTAAAACGCATCTTAAATTAAATTAAAACAACTGAAATAGTCATAACATAATGCATCAACTTAATAATCATATAAAATAAGTGCGGAAGTAATAATAATAATAAGGTCCCAACAAAATAACTAGTAGCGATGTCCCGATGCTCCATGTCAAGCCTTAGCCTCTTTAATCTTAACACCTGAAAAGTTATAAGGGAAAAACGTAAACACGAAGCTTAGTGAATTCAAACACAGACATTGTACACCCTAATCCATTTTCCAATTATAATGATAAAGGCAAAGAACGAATCAATGTCTATATTACGAGAAGGACTTGTAGGTTTGAACCGCACCGGGAAGATCCCGTATCATTTGGCCCTAATCACCGCACCTCACGAAGAGTATTACGTTGGTGATCTTACCTACCCACCGCACCGGTAAATCCGTATCCTTTGGTGGTGTCCCCATATCCATAATTAGTTACATACAGTGCACATGTACGAATTAAAACAATACTTATATAGCATGCTTTTATAATAAATTCAAATAATCACACACGAGCTAACTAGCAAACACAATCATCAATACAACGGTGTGAGAGAACTCACCTTGAGTGAGTATTAAGGATGGATAACAATCAAATAATGCTACCAATATTGAGCAAACTTCAAAACCTCACCTAAGAAGGACTAAAGGTTAGAATGGAGAAGTAATGAAGCTATGAGTTGAGAAAAGAGTGATCACAGCAAGGTCTCTAAAACAGACCTGCTGTTCAAAACGGATTTAATCCAAAATATAAAACAGAAACATAGCTTTAACTAAATTTTATAGGAAACTATGATTTCTTAGGATTCCACAAATATAAATAACTCATTCTAACTCCAAAAGATGAATTAAATATGAATTTTACAAAATGGTGTATCACTTCTGTCTCCAACAATACAGTCAAGTGATGTTGGCCAATTCTACCCAACTTGTGAGTAGAATTCGTCCAAAAAAAAAATAAGAGAATTAAAGGACATACAAGTGAAAGTCTCAGAGTTGGAATTGAATGAAAATCATCTCTCAAACTCCAGATATAAAATTCACATTGTGGACAATCACAGCACTAGAAAAAACTGGTGACTGCCCACTGACCTGGAGTGTGGATCCATTCTAACCAATTTATAATTGGAAATAACACCCCATATTCTCCAGATATTAAATTCATAATATAAGTAACATATAGAAACTTGGAATCACTCTGGATCCTTTTCCAAGACTTAGAAATGATGAAAACAAAATGACATATCAGAACAGACCCGGATCAGACCTAACAGAAAAGATGCCATTATTTCACATAGATAAAGCCCTTATCAGTGAGGTTGGCCTGCTTAAGAAAGTTAGCCAACTCAATTTGTAAACGTTTAGATCTGGTTTGGGGTCCGTTTGAGTTCTAGAGATCCAGATATGATTTTTACAAAATGACTACAGATCTGATGGAAAACAGAATCGTAGCCACCCGTGATTCCTTTTTGGCTTATCCATCCTTCTCCTTTTGAAACACATTTTAAGATGTGCTCATCATCCCAATTCAGTCCCCATGATAATGGTGGTACTAAAAAGGGTTAGGGATCATTAGGATTTCATTTAGCCACAAGGATGTAATAATAATCAACATGAAAATAAACATAAGCACATAAAATCATCATTCTCCCTTTTAGGGTTTCCATGATCTTTTGCCACATGTAATCCCCTAGATCTATCATCCACCATATATGGGGTGAAGATAGGATCTTGAGATGATGTATCACATACAATTACAAATAAAATAAGAAGGAGAAGAAGTGATGATGAAATCATAAAACTAGAACAAGGTTATGAATCAAGTTGTAAGAAAGGATAAGGAGGTTCATACCAATACGAATCAAGGCTGGAAATGAACAAGAATTAAGCTCCAAAACAGCCCCTTGGCTGCTCTTGATCCCAAAGAGAGAGAGATGGACGATTTTTGAGAGAGAGGGAGGGTTTAGAGTGTTTTCCTTGTGTGTGTTCCAAATGATTCAACTTACACATTAAGTACTATTAACTAGATGGACTTTGCAAATAGGCCCATAGCCCATGGACTTCAATAAAAGGAGTTTACAAGATGATCAAAAGAGTCCAATAACATAAGAAATCAGACATTGGTTAAATAAATTAACCCAAGGTTACAAGGATAATTAAATTAAAATAAACAAACATACCGAGAAAACCCGGGGCGTTACAACTCTCCCCCACTAAGAACAGACTTCGTCCTCGAAGTCAACACCTAGAAACATATCCGGATAATGAGCCCGCATCTCGCATTCCGGTTCCCAAGTCCATTCCGAACCCTTCCTATGTTGCCACTGCACCTTAACCAGGTTTATAGTCTTGTTGCGGAGAGCTTTTGTCTTTCGTTCTAAAATTGCGATTGGTTTCTCAACATAATTGAGACGCTCGTCAATTTGTATGTCCTCCAGTGGTATCATAGCGGTCTCATCAACAACGCATTTTCGTAACTGAGACACGTGGAATGTATTATGAATTAGACTAAGCTCGTCAGGAAGCTCTAAACGGTAAGCCACGTTCCCCACACGAGCTATGACCTTGTAGGGTCCAATGAATCGGGGTCCGAGCTTTCCCCGCTTCCGAAATCGAATCACACCTTTCCAGGGGGAGACTTTAAGCAACACATAATCTCCCACCTGGAACTCAAGATTAGAGCGTCTTTTGTTGGCATAACTTTTCTGACGACTACTCGCTGTGACCAAATGATCCTGAATCACTTGGATTTTCTCCGTAGTCTGTAGCACGATATCGGTACTCCCAAGTACCCTCTACCCAACCTCGCCCCAACAAACGGGCGTCCTGCACTTCCTCCCGTACAAGGCTTCATACGGAGGCATTTTAATGCTTGAGTGATAGTTGTTGTTATAAGAAAACTCAGCTAGATGTAGATGGTCATCCCAACTACCCCCAAAATCAATCGCACACGCCCTAAGCATGTCCTCCAAGGTCTGAATCGTCCGCTCACTCTGCCCGTCTATCTGCGGATGGAAGGCGGTACTAAAATGTAATCGTGTGCCCAATTCCTCTTGAAACTTCCTCCAGAACCGAGAGGTAAATCAGGTGTCTCGATCGGAGACAATAGAAACGAGCACCCCATGTAATGAGACAATCTCCCGAACAAAGATCTCGGCTAATTTCTCCGCCGATGAGCTCTCCTTTATAGCCAGAAAGTGAGCACTCTTAGTCAAACGAACAACAATCACCCATATCATATCTGATCCACGAGCAGTTCTAGGAAGTTTTGTAATGAAGTCCATGGTTAGATGCTCCCATTTCCATTCAGGAATCTCCAATGGTTGCAACTTCCCATGCGGTTTCTGGTGTTCCGCCTTGACCTTCCGACAGGTCATACATTCTTCCACAAATTGAGCCACATCATTCTTCATTCCATGCCACCAGTAAGCCTCATGAAGGTCCCGATACACTTTAGTAGCACCAGGATGGATAGAAAATTTTGACTTATGAGACTCATCCATTAGGGTTTTCCGATTTCCCCCGGTATATGGAACCCAAACCCTACCGTAGCGAGTCAGCAAACCCCGCCCGTCTCGTTCCATCTTAGGCAACTCTTTTCCAATCTTCTCACGCCTGATGTTTTCCTCCAGTATTGCCGTCTTTTGGGCGTCCCGGATTAGATCTAATAAAGACGACACCATCATGATCCGGAGACACTTAGCTCTAATCGGTTCGGCAGATTGTTTACGATTGAGAGCATCAGCTACCACATTAGCTTTACCGGGGTGGTAGTGAATTTCACAATCATAATCTTTTACCACATCCAACCATCGGATCTGCCTCATATTCAAATCCCGCTGCTCGAACAAATATTTTAGACTCTTATGGTCAGTGTATATGATAAACTTCACTCCATAGAGATAGTGTCTCCAAATCTTAAGAGCGAAAACAACAGCCCCAAGCTCCAAATCATGAGTGGGGTAGTTTCGTTCGTGGGGTTTCAGCTGTCGGGAGGCATAGGCTATCACCCTATCTCGTTGCATTAACACGGCACCAAGACCTTGAAGCGATGCATCACAATAAACCACCATATCCTCAACCCCGTCAGGTAAGGCCAAAATCGGAGCTTCACACAATCGCTTCCTTAACTCATCAAACGCCAGTTGCTGCTCCGGGCCCCAAACAAAATTCATTGATTTCTTGGTCAATCGGGTGAGTGGTAAGGCGATTTTAGAGAAATTTTCAATGAACCTCCGGTAATAACCGGCTAAACCCAAGAAACTGCGAATTTCAGAAGGTGTTTTTGGAATCTTCCATTGTTTAACCGCATCAGCCTTGGCTTGATCGACCTTGATACCGTGTTTGTTTACCACATGCCCCAAGAACTAAACTTCTTCCAACCAAAATTCACATTTTGAGATTTTAGCATAAAGCCTTTCTCTTGCCAGAGTTTCCAGAATCTCCCGAAGGTGTTGCTGATGCTCCTCTTTGCTCTTAGAATAGACTAAGATATCATCTATGAACACTATGACCGAACGGTCAAGCATCAGGCTACACACCCGGTTCATGAGATCCATGAACGCTGCGGGTGCATTGGTGAGCCCAAAAGGCATCACCACGAATTCAAAGTGCCCATATCGAGTACGGAATGCTGTTTTCTCAATGTCTTCTTCACGAACACGCATCTGATGGTAACCAGAACGTAAATCAATCTTGGAAAACCAAGATGCTCCCTGAAACTGATCGAAAAGATCGTCAATACGTGGCAACGGGTACCTATTCTTTATCGTGCGCTTGTTTAGCTCCCTATAATCAATACACATTCGCTGGGATCCATCTTTCTTCTTCACAAAGAGAATAGGAGCACCCCAAGGCGAGCAGCTTGGCCGTATAAACCCTTTATCACTTAGCTCTTGCAGTTGATCTTGGAGCTCTTTCATTTCAGGTGGTGCCAAGCGGTAAGGAGATTTCGCTACCGGAGTCGCACCTGGCACCAAATCAATGCGAAACTCCACTTGCCGAACGGGTGGCAAGCCAGGGAGTTCCTCCGGAAAGACATCGCTGAAGTCAGAAACAATAGGAACGTCGTCTAGTTCTATAGTAGAAGAGCAAGAAGCCATAGCCAGGCGGGGAATGTCCCCCTGAATAATAAGTTCTCCACCTCTAGGGTTTCGAACACGAACTTGCTTCTTACGACAGTGGATTTCCGCATCGAACGCATCAAGCCAATCCATGCCTACGATAACACAGAGCTCTCGCATCGCAATAGGGATAAGATCAATAGGGAATTCAACTTCAGAAAACTCGAGAGTGCAACCCCGATAGACATCGGTGACATAAATAGTGCGGTTGTCGGCAACTTCGACAACCATTGGGCGAGCCAATTTTCCGATACTACACCCCAGACGATTAATAAACGTGCGAGATACAAAAGAATGGGTAGCACCGCTATCAAACATAACAACAACAGGCTTGGAATCTAGCAAATAAGTGCCTGTTTTACCACATACGATCATGTAAACAATTCTAACTACCATTTATTAAATAATGGCAGGAGAGAAAAGAAAAAAAAAAGAAATTTACCTGCCACTGTCGCGGTAATCACCGGCTCATCCGCAGTCATCTGGTGAGCACGGCCTCGTGTCACCATAGTGGGTCCCTTAGAAGACGATGCAATTGCAGGATTTGTACCCCCGCTTCCTTTACCAACCTTCAACTTCGGGCATTCGGGCTTCTTGTGTCCCGTCTCATTGCAGTGATAGCAGACGGGAGCAGCAGAAGTAATCTGAGGAACTGCACTCGCATGGGGAGCCCTACAATTCTTCCAATGATGCCCTGGCTTTTTACAGTTGTAGCATATCAACGGATTTTTCTCTCCCTGACCTGAAGACGACCTGTACTCATACCTTGACTTACCACCCTGCTTTTGCTTTTTCTGGGCATCTCCGGATGTCTTGGAGGAGGTGTCATTGGCCTTCCTCTTGGTCTGGGTCTGCAACTCGATTTCCCTCCTCCTTGCTGCATCCATGATCGCGGATAAAGTCGGGAACTCCTGCATGCTAACGAATTCCCGAATCTCGGTACGTAGAATGGTAGTGTATTGGCTGACCAACCATGCCTCATTCCCAGCAAATGAGGGACAAAAAGATAGCATCTCCAAGAACTTGGCGTTCAGGTCGCTAACAGACTCGGTAGTTTGCTGTAAGGCCATGAACTCTTGTTGCATCCGCTGCTGCTCCACCTTGGGCACATATTGTGCCTCGAACCTCTCCACAAATTGGGCCCAAGACATGGCCCTCACTTCTTCCTCGTTTAATAGAGCGGTGATGGTGTTCCACCATGTCTTTCCCCTTTTTCGCAGCTGATTCATGGCGATCACAACTTTGTACTGGTCCGGACACCCAACAGTCATGAAGGCGCCCTCAACATCTGACACCCAATGCTTAGCAGCAACTGGGTCAGATTCACCGTTCCAAAGAGGAGGGCTACACTTGCTGAACTTCTCGAAGTAGTATGCCGAATCCCGAACGGGCGGAGCCGGTAACGCTCCCCCGGGAATAGCTGCGAGGCGCTCATCCAGAAGAGCTTTGACCTGGTTGATTATGTCATTGGTCACGCCCGGGATTAGTTCATTGAAAGCGTTATTGAATTCCTCAGCGACAATATTCCTAACTTGCTCCATTTGGAGCTGATTAAGGCGAGCAGGCGGAGCCATCTGTATCCGTAGAAGGAGGAAAATATTTAGAAATAATTCAGCCTAGATATTTCTAGGAAGACGAAACACTCAGCTTGCCAAAAATTTCTCAACCTTGCCCCGACCCGAAACCGGCACCGATGTTTCAAATAGTAGGGGCCCTTCTACTATCTTCCACACAAGTTCCAATTTCGCAATCGCGTCTAGTTTCAAAATTTCCAGCTCGCTCTAGCCGTTAATTTTACATCTCTCTCACATGTTAACATTAAATAAGTGTGTAATCTAACATTTTAAGACTAGTAGAATCCAATTCATAGTCAACAATTTAACATAAACATTTAACATAAGAAATAAGGCTTACTTGGCTGGCTGACTGCCACACCGCAACATCTTTCACTACTAGTCTTCAGAAAGTTTGAAAAATCTTTTAAAAACAGAATAAACTATTATAGAGCCTCAAATTTGAGTCTAGAACATCCACAAGAATGCCTAGTTCCCTCAAACTGTGGCTCTGATACCAACTTGTGACACCCAATTTTTTTTTTTTTCAAAAATTTTAAACTTTTAAAACGCATCTTAAATTAAATTAAAACAACTGAAATAGTCATAACATAATGCATCAACTTAATAATCATATAAAATAAGTGCGGAAGTAATAATAATAATAAGGTCCCAACAAAATAACTAGTAGCGATGTCCCGATGCTCCATGTCAAGCCTTAGCCTCTTTAATCTTAACACCTGAAAAGTTATAAGGGAAAAACGTAAGCACGAAGCTTAGTGAATTCAAACACAGACATTGTACACCCTAATCCATTTTCCAATTATAATGATAAAGGCAAAGAACGAATCAATGTCTATATTACGAGAAGGACTTGTAGGTTTGAACCGCACCGGGAAGATCCCGTATCATTTGGCCCTAATCACCGCACCTCACGAAGAGTATTACGTTGGTGATCTTACCTACCCACCGCACCGGTTAATCCGTATCCTTTGGTGGTGTCCCCATATCCATAATTAGTTACATACAGTGCACATGTACGAATTAAAACAATACTTATATAGCATGCTTTTATAATAAATTCAAATAATCACACACGAGCTAACTAGCAAACACAATCATCAATACAACGGTGTGAGAGAACTCACCTTGAGTGAGTATTAAGGATGGCTAACAATCAAATAATGCTATCAATCTTGAGCAAACTTCAAAACCTCACCTAAGAAGGACTAAAGGTTAGAATGGAGAAGTAATGAAGCTATGAGTTGAGAAAAGAGTGATCACAGCAAGGTCTCTAAAACAGACCTGCTGTTCAAAACGGATTTACTCCAAAATATAAAACAGAAACATAGCTTTAACTAAATTTTATAGGAAACTATGATTTCTTAGGATTCCACAAATATAAAGAACTCATTCTAACTCCAAAAGATGAATTAAATATGAATTTTACAAAATGGTGTATCACTTCTGTCTCCAACAATACAGTCAAGTGATGTTGGCCAATTCTACCCAACTTGTGAGTAGAATTCGTCCAAAAAAAAATAAGAGAATTAAAGGACATACAAGTTAAAGTCTCAGAGTTGAAATTGAATGAAAATCATCTCTCAAACTCCAGATATAAAATTCACATTGTGGACAATCACAGCACTAGAAAAAACTGGTGACTGCCCACTGACCTGGAGTGTGGATCCATTCTAACCAATTTATAATTGGAAATAACACCCCATATTCTCCAGATCTTAAATTCATAATATAAGTAACATATAGAAACTTGGAATCACTCTGGATCCTTTTCCAAGACTTAGAAATGATGAAAACAAAATGACATATCAGAACAGACCCGGATCAGACCTAACAGAAAAGATGCCATTATTTCACATAGATAAAGCCCTTATCAGTGAGGTTGGCCTGCTTAAGAAAGTTAACCAACTCAATTTGTAAACTTTTGGATCTGGTTTGGGGTCCGTTTGAGTTCTATAGATCCAGATATGATGTTTACAAAATGACTACAGATCTGATGGAAAACAGAATCGTAGCCACCCATGATTCCTTTTTGGCTTATCCATCCTTCTCCTTTTGAAACACATTTTAAGATGTGCTCATCATCCCAATTCAGTCCCCATGATAATGGTGGTACTAAAAAGGGTTAGGGATCATTAGGATTTCATTTAGCCACAAGGATGTAATAATAATCAACATGAAAATAAACATAAGCACATAAAATCATCATTCTCCCTTTTAGGGTTTCCATGATCTTTTGCCACATGTAATCCCCTAGATCCATCATCCATCATATATGGGGTGAAGATAGGATCTTGAGATGATGTATCACATACAATTACAAATAAAATAAGAAGGAGAAGAAGTGAAGATGAAATCATAAAACTAGAACAAGGTTATGAATCAAGTTGTAAGAAAGGATAAGGAGGTTCATACCAATACGAATCAAGGCTGGAAATGAACAAGAATTAAGCTCCAAAACAGCCCCTTGGCTGCTCTTGATCCCAAAGAGAGAGAGATGGACGATTTTTGAGAGAGAGGGAGGGTTTAGAGTGTTTTCCTTGTGTGCGTTCCAAATGATTCAACTTACACATTAAGTACTATTAACTAGATGGACTTTGCAAATAGGCCCATAGCCCATGGACTTCAATAAAAGGAGTTTACAAGATGATCAAAAGAGTCCAATAACATAAGAAATCAGACATTGGTTAAATAAATTAACCCAAGGTTACAAGGATAATTAAATTAAAATAAACAAACATACCGAGAAAACCCGGGGCGTTACACATAATGTGATAAGACTGCATTTGAATGTTTTGCAGGATCGATGAAAAAAGAGGAAGCTTGATGAAATAGCAATATGAATCTAATCACGATTTCATGGATTTGAAGATTAGATTTTGGCTTAGATAGAGTTGTTAGGAATATTTATTACATAGTTTTTCAGTTGATTTTGTATTGTAAGGACAAATGTTTTCCGCTGATTTTATAAATAAAATAAATTTTGTTTGACGTGTTTATTTATTTATTTCCTTGCAATGAAATCGTTATGAAAATTGATGTTCGTATATTTACAACAGATGGGTATGATTCTTAATTATGTTGTTCGTAGAAATGTCGAGAATTTACCAAATAAAGAAAGTTTCTCATCGCCCAAGTTTCAATTGGATAGAGATTTGGAATCGTACAACAAGAATTGTATGATGAATGAATAAACTTTCACATTTGGAAATTAGACTAATTCGTTGACAAAGTGTCAAGTGAAGAATAGGAGATCAAGTACACAAGGTTATGTGTTGATCAAGTCCACCACAAGAGTAACAAAGATATTCGTCATGATTTACTAAAAGTTTAGCAAATATGATTACACTTATAAGATTAAGTGTAATTCTGAATTAATTGTAAAAGTTTAAATCAATAAGCAGAACGAATAAGAAGAATCAAGTAGGCAGAAAGATAAAAGTATATCTATTCTAAGAAGAAGGGAGAGTACCTTTTATTATGTTTTATGATAGGTCCTAATAATTAAGAACCATATCCCAATTGATCCTCTAAGTAAGTCTTAGTACAATTGTATGTCTAAGAAGAGGAATCAAGAATTGAAGAAATGGTTAAATCAAGAAGTCAATCATACTTCGTTCCAAAACAGTCTTAAAGTTAAGATTGTGACATTGAGTGACAAGTCTTAAGAAGGTTTATAACACTCATCAAATGTAGAATATGGAAAAAGTTTTTCTTATTCTTGCACATTTGAAATTGGAAAGTTGTGATGTCTTGAATAAGACAAAGACCAACTAGGACCAATTTTATGAAGTGTTTTCGTAAAAACTACACTAACTCTTGAATATTAGGTTGTCAAGAAGTGATTTATTGACAAGAGAATCTTATATGTCATGAAGTCAGTGGGAGTCATAATTGTCTTGAAAGGTTTCAAGAACAAATCAAAATAAACCTTATCTAACATCACTAGCACACGACTTGAGGTTTATAACCTATCGTGTTGACGTTATTTTGTTTCTGTGCAATTCCAATTGAGTTAATTATGCATGTGAGTTCTATGAGTTCTCATTTGAATGCATAAAAGGCAAGGACCTTAATCAATGAAAAGTACATTGACAGGAAAGGGTGAGCTGCTTAACTGCTTGGAAGACATGGTGGGCAGCCGTGTTACCATAAGGCAAGAAATCAAGATTGAGAATGTTCGGTCCATATGAGTTTGGATTTGTCGCAAACTTTGGTTTTCACAAATTCACATGGATAGGAACACACACATACACCATTAAATCTAAGTGTCATAAGATTCCCTCCTTCATGAAAATGACTGTGAGGAAATGCTTTCACTAAGAGAGATTTTAAGAAGACAGCAATTGCAAAATTGTATTCTCGAATTCGATTATGGTTACGGTATCCCTTTCCATGATTAGAATTGTGAGATTTGGCAATTAGTCTTAATTGTTTAGATACACATATGAGTTATCTAAGGCAAAGGTGTATAAGTTTGAGAAGCCTTGATAAAGGATTATCATAGCATAAGTATTAGAAACATGAACTTAAGAAATTCAATAGGTATTGTTTTTCTGAAAGTTAAGTTGTTTTCTAAATACATGTCAAAGTTAGTGGGAGCATAAGTGTTATGTTTATAATAATCATCACGATGGTGGGAGCATAAATGTTATGATTGTATGATTATTAAGGCAAGTATTGCAAGTTAGCAATATTAATTATAGAAAACAAGAATCATACTTTGCAAAGTTGTAAGGGTTGAATAGTTGTTTTGCTATAATTAAGGGAGAGAATATTATGCTTCATTTCAAAACTAAAGGCTTAGGTTGTGAAATGTTAATAAATTATGTCAAGGATACATAGTATGTTCTTAAATTTCGATTATGATTACGGGACTCCTCTTCATAATTCGAATTGTGAGAACATAGTACATAGAATATTATGGCAGAAGATTGATAAAGTATCAAATCTTTATGTAAAACATTATGAATCGTGTCCCATATGCTTCGGGTATAGGATCGATTGCAAATGCTATAATATTTGACCATTCTAAAATTTTCCAAATGTCTAGCGCATTTAGAGGGAAAAAGGACAAGAATCGGTTTCGACTAAGATAATTAAACAACTATCAAAGGACAATCCAAGTTCACTGAGGATTGGTCGCTTGTGAGTAGTTGGAAGTATATTATTGGATGGAGTATATCGACATTATTATGAATAGATAAGATTCTATTAAGAATAAGTTGTCATATGGTAAGTTTGGAAAGGTTTCCATATTTGGAGTTAGATATTGAGAATCTATGTCTAGATTAGAAACTTTATGCAAAAGGATGTTCAAAGAAATGTACTTTAAGTGAGAGACATCACATCTATGGAGTTGTCTTGTAACAATCCCCGATAGAGGACTTTGTAATTTCATTGGCAATAGTCATTGTGACTTCGGTGCAGTGACATTACGAAAGGATCATTGCATAAAATATTAGAATCTAACATATTCTATAAGTGGCAAAAATTTGATATTCTATCACTTGTGAAAAGGATTAGGAGTTGTGAAATGAGTATGATTGGAAATGTGTTCATTTGATTTGTTTCACAAAGTAAGAACCATAGGTAAACATTGTGTGCATGCTGAGAGCATGGGACAAGTGTTGTAATTCAAGTAAGAAGTTGATTACCCGAAACAACAAATAATGAGTAATCGATATGGTGATAAATAAAAGGTGTTTTATTATACTCAAAAGGTTTGAGGCCATATGGGATTAGTATTGTTCTTGTGTTTCACTTTGCATGTTTTGACTTCCTGAATAATTTAATTGGTTAAGAACAGTCAAAATATTCAAACGAGCCACAGTCGTTCATATGTTGGAAGTAGGTATGAATGAAGACTGTTGTGAATTCGTGTGTGGATTGTCTAAAGAGTATTAGACATAAGCAAATGTTTGCTGCAACGTTCATGAGTGCTTATGAATATGATTTGAGCATTGGATTAAAACCCCGCTCACTTGGATCACTTCATGGATTTTATCACGAGTGATTGGTGAGATGATAACATCTTATATTCTTGAAACCAAGATGTGTGAGTTGTATCTTGCGAGTCGGTTGCACATTGATAATATGTAAACGCACCAGTAACTTGGTGTTATAAAACATATAGCCTACATGTATAAATAGCACCCTTAAGCCCCAAAACGTGGTGAACTTGTTCTCTAGGGTTTTGGACGGTTTTAGGCAGCCTCCTCTTCTCCTCTTCATCCTCTTGCTCTTGGTGTTTATGAACCATTAGAGGAGTGACATTTGTGACTCTAAGCTTTCTAAAGTCATTACAAGAAGGATTTGAGATTGTTATTGCTACATAACAATCAAGGTATGATCTAAACCCTAATTATATGTTATATTGATTATCATATGCTAGATCTAGGGTTTATAGTCTTGGATAAATTGCATGTACAATATAGAAACCTAGATCCAAGCATTAGGGTTTGTATGAGCACATAGGATATTCTTATGATCAAAACCCATCAAAAAGGACCATGCTCATAATTGGGTCAAGTACATACCAAAATAGTTATGGATTTAGACACTAATCCAACAGTCTCCCACTTGGATAAGTCTAAAAACTATTATGCATAACTTCAGAACCTGATCAGCCATCGTAGATTTCAAAAGCCGTTGTCAAATCTGATCTTATCAAATATGCATGTCCTTTAGATAAGGGATTATGTATCCCTCCATTCTACAAGATACCGTATAGACACGAGACATGGATTGAAATCATTCTCTCTGTCTATGTATTGTTTCCTAACATCCGATTTATGACGACTAACAACAGACTACAATTGAGAACATCAACATAGTCCCAGATTGGCCAAGTGCTTAGGGTGTCATCACTAAATCATCAAGGGGCCCACATATATCGCTTTTATCCCGCTTTAGGTAAAAGGAATGGATAAACTTCGACTCAAATGCTCGATTGCTCTTACTCATCAAATCACAGACAACAATATGTTTTATAACACCAAGTTACTAGTGCTTTTACACGTTATTAATGTGCAACTGAATCGTAATTACAACTCAGACATCTCGGTTTCATGAATATACAATATTATCGTCTCACAATCACTCGTGATAAATCCATGAAGTGATTCAAGTAAACGTGGGATTAATCCAATACTCTAATCTTATTAAAGCACTCATGAACTCTGCAACAAAATTTTGCTATGTCTAAACACTTTAGACAATCTACAGGCGGATTCACGACAATCTTGCTTCATACCTACTTCCAACGTATGATCGACTGTGGAGGTTAGAATAACCTTGTTATTCTGAATAACCTTGTTATTCTGGAAGTCAAAACATGCAAAGTGAAACACAACGATAATACTTAATCCTATATGGTCCCAAACTTTTGAGTAATAATAAAACACCTTTTAATTAATCACCATATTAATTACTCATTATTCATTGTTTAATGTTTCAGATAATCAACATGAAAATTGAATTATACTAACAATTGTCCCATGCTCCAAGCATGCACACTTTGTTTACCTATGGTCCATACTTTGTGAAATAGATTAATTGAAAAACTTTTTCCAGCAAAACTCATTTCACAATCCCCAATCCTTATCGTTAGTGTAAGAATACCACATTCTTGCCACTTTTAGAATACGTTAAATTCTAACATTTTATGCAATGATCCTTTTCATGAAGTCATAGCACAAAAGTCACCAAGACCCGGCCAATGAAATCATAAAATACTCTATTAGAAATTGTTACAAAACAATTCTATAGATGTGATGTTTCTCACTCAAAGTACATTCATTTGAACATTCTTTTTGCATAAAATTTTCTAATCTAGACATAAAATTCTTAATATCCAACTCCTAATACGGAAACATTTCCATATTTTCCATATGACAACTCATTCTAAATAGAATCTTATCTATTCATAATAATGTCGATATGGTCCATCTAATACTATACTTCCAACTACTCACAAGCGACCAATCCTTAGCGAACTTTGGATCGTCCTTTGATAGTTGTTTAATTATTTTAGTCAAAACTGATTCTAGTCCCTTTTCCCTCTTAATGTACTAGGCATTTGGAAAATTTTAGAATGGTCAAATATTACAGCATATGCAATCGATCCTATACCCGAAGCGTATGGGATACGATGCATAATGTCTTACATAAAGATATGATACTTTATAAATCTTCTACCATAACATTTTATGTGCCACGTTCTCACAATTCGAACTATGAAGAGGAATGTCATAATCATAATATAATTTTGAGAATGTACTATGTATCCTTGACTACATTTATTAAAATTTCTCAATCTAAGCTTTAGATTTTGAAACGAAGTATAATATTCTCTCCCTTTATTATAGCAAAACAACTTTTTAACCCTTGCGACTTTGCAAAGTATAACTCTTGTTTTCTATAATTAATATCGCTAATTTGCAATACTTACCATAATAATCTTGCTCCCACTAACATGATGATTATTTCCTTATTGGCATAACACTTATGCTCCCACTAGCTTTGACATGTATTCAGAAACCAACTGAACTTCAAGAAAACAATGCTTATTTAATTCCTTAAGTTCATATTTCTAATACTATATGCTTTGATAATCCTTTATCTAAGCTTCTTAAACTGATACACCTTTTCTTAGATGGCTTATGTGTGTCTAAACAGTTTTAGAACCCATGTTACTAAGTCTCAAAATGTTCAGACTAATTGCCAAATCTCACAATTCGAACTATGAAGAGGAATGCCATAATCATAATCGAATTTGAGAATACAATTTTCACAATTGATATCTTCTTAAAATCTCTCTTACTGAAATCATTTCCTCACAATCATTTTCATGAAGGAGATAAACCTTATGACACTTAGATTTTATAGCGTATGTGTTCCTATCCACGTAAATTTGTCATAACAACAATCATAATACAATTTTTGTAACAAATCCAACTCATATGGACAGAGCTTGTTCAATCTTAATTCCCTGCCTCATGGTAGCACGAGTGCCCATCATTGCTTCCAGATTGTTAAACAGCTCACCCTTACCTATCAATATACTTTCCATTGATCAGGGTATCTTTCCTTTATGAAATTAATTTAGAACTCATAGAACTTACATGCATAATTAACTCAACTGGAATGGCACATAAACAAAATTATGTCAACACGATAGGTTGTAAACCTCAAGTCATGTGCTAGTGATGATTGATAAGGTTTATTCTTGATTTGTTCTTGAAACTTTTTCAAAATCATTAAAAACTCCCACTGACCTCTTGACATATAAGATTCTCTTTTCAAGAAACATTCTGTGGCAAAACTAATATTCAAGAGTTAGTGTAGTTCTTATCAAGACAAAACACTTTACATAATTGGTTCTAGTTGGTCTTTAACTTACCAATTTCAAATGTACAAGAATAAGAAATTTCAAACTCCACATTTGATAAGCGTTATAAGCCTACTAAAACATGTCACTCAATTCACAATCTTGGAGTATAACTATAAGACTCGATATTGGAACGAAGTATGATTGACTTCTTGATTTAACCATTTCTACAATTCTTGATTCCTCTTCTTAGATATACAAATACACTAAGACTCACTTAGAGGATCAATTGAGGAATGCTTCTTAATCATTAAAACTTATCATAAAACACAATAAAAGGTACTCTCTTTTCTTCATAGAATGGAGAAACTTTCATCTTTCTGCCTTCTTGATTCTTCTTATTCGTTCTGCCATTTATTGTAATCTTTTCAATCAACTCAGAATTATACTTAATCTTATAAGTAAAATCATATTTACTAAACTTTAGTAAATAATGACGAATATTTTATCTCTCTTTGTGGTGGACGTGATCAGCGCACAACCAAGTGTACCTGATCCCTAGCCCTCCACTTGACTCTTTGTCAAGGAATTAGTCTAAATTCTAAATATGAAAGTTTTTCATTCATCACACAATGCATCTTGCATGATTCCAAGTTTCTGTTTAATTGAAACTTGGGCGATGACAAACTCTCCCTATTTGGTAAATTCTCGACATTTCCACAAATAACATAATTAAGAATCAAATCCATTATTGCTAATAGTAGAAACATTCAAACATCAATTTTTCATACGTGCCATTGCAAGGATAAATAAAAAAAGACAAAATCAAAATTCTATTTTATTGCGGAAAAACTTTGTCCTTACAATGCAATTCAACTGAAAAACTATGTTTTTACATATTTCTTAGCAATCTATCCTAACTCTAAAGTAGCAGCTCACAAATTCGATCTTCGAATTCATGCGCTCAAAATCCATTTCTTCATGATCAGATTCAGCACGCTTCTTCCTTAAGCTTCCTTTCTTTTCTTTGATCCTACAAAACATCAAAATGTAATCTTATCACATCATGCTATAAGAAGAAAAAAAACTAGTAACTTATAGAGTTAGTTAGTGGATTTTCCTGAAGTAGAGTTATATGTTTTGACTCTCCCATCTCTTAGATGTCTCAGGTAGTCAGGGAAGCTTCGTCTCCAATGCCCCTTCTTTTGGCAGTAAAAGCAAATGGACTTCTTTAGCACAGCACATGGGACAATCTCAGCCTTTTCTGGACTTCCAATGTTGCCGGTGTACATTGAAGTTTGGGAGTTTGATTGACCAATCAAGTTTGCTTGACCAGCGCGCCAAATCATTGTTGATTCGGCCGCAATAAGCAAATAGGTCAAATCTATGAGGGTCACGTCGTGCTCCATCATATAGTACTCTCTAACGAACTCATTATATGATTCAGGAAGTGACTTAAGAACCCAGTCTACAGCCAGCTCCTTGGGGATGACAACGCCCAACATAACCAACCTGTCAACGTGTGACATCATCTCTAAGATGGGGTTAGGGAGAACAATTGGAGGAGGTGGAGGAAGTGAAGCATGATCTCTTGTTCCTCGATCATATCGTGGAATATCATCTTCAAAGGATTCAGGAAGACCATGATTGTCAGAACCAGACATCTACAAAACGGGAGAAAATTCAAGTCAGTTGATAAGAATCTTTGATGCAACATCCAAATGAAACATCAAGTCAAGGATCCAACACAATACTCTACAACCTAGAAGAATGATGCCGTAATCTATTTGGAGTATATTTGAAGGTAGGTAAATGACGATTTACCAATTTCAACCATGAAAAACGAAAATGAAGTTTAAGTTTTAAATGAATTGAAACTCCTAGATCTTTTGAGATTCAGTGAACTTTTCAATGGCATGTTTAAATCTCGATTATGCCCTTCAAGTTTGCGACTCGGATGCCGAGGATCCCAAACAAGGTGTGAATAACCATGCGAATCAACATGGTGCACTTAATGCTACTATCACCTAATCAATATGCCCGTTAGCCACACACGCTCCATTGATCTATGATAAACATCGAGCCACCCTCCGCTACCAATGTCAACCATAAATTAGTGTCTCGGTTAACCA
The DNA here is from genome assembly GCF_052625555.1 of Lactuca saligna. Classification (NCBI taxonomy): domain Eukaryota; kingdom Viridiplantae; phylum Streptophyta; class Magnoliopsida; order Asterales; family Asteraceae; genus Lactuca; species Lactuca saligna. Next base: position 282,450,648 of record NC_136421.1, on the reverse strand, counting down.
CACACGCTCCACTAACGTTTGACAAGGGTATGAAGTGTAATTCCATGGATTAGCATACAATTTCACATTTTTTTTTGCCTAAAGTAACTATGATTTAGGAATTTGTAAAAGTATTTAGTTACTTTGTACTTCATTATACTTATAATGGAAGGTTTCTTCCTATCCTAACCATTCGGTTAACGACCCTTCACTAGTCAAGAGTGCAGTAGGTAAGAGTGGATACCCATTCAATCGTCATTTTATAGGTAATTTCCTTAAACATCCCTTATAGACCAGCTTCGTGAATGAGGCCTACTAATGGTAAGACTGACTTTTTACTCATACATATATATATATATAATATTAGACTTTTAATGTTACATATAGTATAAGGGTGTATTTTCTACTTTTAAAATACTAGGTGGTCTATTTTAATAAATTATACTTTTAATTTAGTTAAATATAAACCAAAACTTTATGGAACTACTAACTCTCTTTTAATTATACATTTAATTAACTTAATAAGACCATAAGGATGTAATTTGAACTTTTCAAAAAATACTATGGTTTTAGAATTCAATATTTCAATTAAACTTTTAATCAAATTTTAAATTCCAAAACTTGAGGGCAAGTTTTGAAACTTTTCAAAACATTATGGTTTAATTATTTAAATTTCAAAACCTAAAACTATTAAGTTCAAATTTAAAACTATAAAACCTTAAGGGTGTAAGTTGAAACTTTTTTAAACTTTATCAAGAACATTCTAGATCAATAATTCAAATAAGGCAATTAACAATTAATTGGTGATTATCTAATTTTGACCTAGTCCAATTATATGCAAGATAATTCACCAAATAACATAAATAATTAAACATTATCTTATAAGGCAACAAATATTTGATTAATTGGTAATTATCTTCTATTTTGGTAAGGATATTCACCCAAAATCAATAAAAATCGGATTTTATCAATTAAAAACGTTTTTGGTAATAATCCTAAGCCAAAATAGCAAGAAAATCGTGAAAATCAGCTGGCAAACTCGCTGACTCGTCGAGTACCCAGTGGACTTGGCGAGTTCAGTCATGGACTCGGCGAGTCCAACCCTAAAAACTCAAAATTTTCGATTTTCAGTTAATATTCAATCAAATAAGCATCAAATTTATCAACAAACAACCCTAAGCTCTGATATCACTGATGGGTTTTGAGCACTACATCATACATATGGTGTACATGCAAACCCTAATGCTTCGGATCTAGTTTGTCTAATGAACATGCAATTGAGTCATCCAAAGCTATAAACCCTAGATCTAACATATTATAAAATGAATTAGGGTTTAGAGAATACCTTTAATTGGTATGTAGTAATAACAATCTATTCCTCCTTGTATTTGGCTTCACAAAGCTTAGTGCCTCAAGTGTTGCACGTCTAATGGAGTCACAAACACCACTAGCAATAAGGATGAAGGATGAGAAGAGAGGAGGCACCCAAAACGTCTAGAAACCCTAAGGAATCAGTTAGCCACGTTTTGGTGCCCTAGGGGTCCTTAAATTGTGAGGCTATTAGGGTTTTGAACTTAGGAAACCCTAATCTGACTGCTTAGGCTCTAAGTAGCCCATTGACTCCTTTCCTTAGATCCATGGATGAAATCTTATGGGCTTCCCCATAAACTTCGTCCGCCCCACTCTATCGAGTCCATTATCCCATTCTTGCAACTATCTTATAATTGCAACATCAGTCCCTTTTATTTAATTAATCTCTTTTAGCCACAAAATTAATTATCAATTAATTCTTGATTAACATTAATTAAACAATATGATTTCTCCTTCAATATATTATTCATATAATATATTAATAAATCATAATTAATCCTCTCTCTCTCTCTCTCCTTAATTCTTCCTACAAGTTGCTATGGTGAAGGCAACCCAAAAGGACCATGCTCATAATCGGGTCAAGTACATACCAAAATAGTAATGGACATAGACACTAATCCAACAATGTACTCATCTCAGAATAAATGGGTAAACCTCTCCTAAGTCAGTTCAGCATGGTCTGCAGGAGAATAATCAGTCGTCACAAACATCCACCAATCCTTCGCTCCCAAGAGAAGTTGGTTCAGCGCAAATCGAACCCTCAGGTTCCCAGGGCATGAACATGTATAGAAACTTCCCTCAATATCATAAATCCATCTCATAGCAGAAACCAGGTCCTAGGTCCCATCAAACTCTGATGGCTTCGTGTTGTTGAACTCTCGAAACAACAACGAATCACTCCTATGTGGCCTCGCAGCTGTAAGGGTTGAGGTGGATGCGGCAGCAGCAACCTCTGTGATAGCAGCATAATGCTCGTCAAAAGTCTCAATCAACATGGTCTTAATAGACCCGAACATTTTTGGAAAGGCCTCCCTGATAGCTGCAGCCACCTCCTCAGCAATGATCTTGCAGATCTCCTCGTCACTAGTACTCCCACCCCCTGGTTGTTGCGGGAAATCACAATAGTCTCTATGAAACACAAACACATAAATCATCAGGGACTGGCTAAAGCGCACACACAATTACCCACCCTTACATGCGTCTTATTATCCTAAGTTTCTCACTTGGGTTGTGTACAGATCTGGTGCTTTCAGTAGTACAGGCCCAATACTACCTTCCACACCAACCCGTAGTTGTCCCAAGTCCTCCTCCCAGGATCCTAATTCACAAGTACTCTATCCCTCACGCATATCAAACTACTCTCTCAGTATATTCCTCAAATGAACATCTAGGTATCCCTCCTAGATTACTCTTTGACTCAAAACTATCTCTCAAAGATTTCCTGCCATGTACCCCTACTCAACACATATAGAAAATAGAAGATAATGTCAATCAATAGCATCCTCCTAGGCTAAGGCATCATGAATCATGCAACTCTATCTCTAAATTCCTAAAATACCTAGCCTACCATCTATCATGCAACTCTAATATCTCATAAGTATCTCATCTCATAATATAAACACTGGTTCATCTCGTTTCCTCTTAGATATTTTGCTCATTTAGGAAATCATTTCTTTTTAGAAAAAATCCTCAAATCCTCAGTTTGAGTCCAGACATACCCAATGGTACATCTGAATCCCTTAAACCAAGCCTCTGATACCAACTTGTAACACTCTAAATTTTCAAATAAAATTTTCATTTTAAATTTCACATAAAACACCGTTTAACATCTCTCATACTCAATTTATAAATGTTTCAAAACACAAACATAAAAATTGTTCATCACATATCCTAGAATCCTCAAAACATAAATCAACAAGTTGGTGTGTACAATCATGTCGGCACCTTCCTATGATCCTAAGATGTACCTGAAACACATTTCACATAACACTATAAGCATAAAGCTTAGTGAGTTCCCCAAAATACCACACACAAATAATTAGCCTCTCATGGCTATATCTCAATAAGGACCCTCCGGTCATGTGTCTCAGTGAAGACTCTCCAGTCTAATGGCTTGGGTTAGACCCTCCAGTCCTGTATCTCAGTGAAGACCCTCCGGTCTCATGACTCGGTTTGGACCCTTTAGTCCTATCTCAATAATGCACAGAATAATATACAACATAAATCACAAAGACATAATGCATACTATCATATATCTCAGTATAAGCACATAAGACCCTCCAGTCAGTAACACAAATAAGACCCTCTGGTCATACGGTAATTACTACTCAGGTAAGTATAGTGAGAAGACTCACCTCGTAAGTAAAGCAAGTTTGTCCCGCACTCAAACTGTCGGTTTAGACTCCGCCTACATATATCACAATCATCTCTAATTAACAATTTATATTAACAACTCCAAAGATGTTAAGCTAACTCCTCTACTAAATCTCAAAAAGGGTGAAAGACCATTTTACCCCTTCACGGTCTCCAAAGTCCACAACTTGACCAAACCCTAAAAAGTCAACGGAAGTCAACACTCACGTCAACAGTCCCTGTTGACTCAACTCGTAAAGTGCATCTATGCGACTCATCGAGTTCCTTCTGTTCTCAGAAAATCAGGAAAATTCGAGTCAACTCGCCGACTTGTCTCACCAACTCGTCGAGTTTGTACAATGTCCAGAATATCGCGGAAAACCCTAACCAACTTGTCGAGTTTCTTTAGCCCTTTCTCTCATTCAGACGCTTTTAAGCGAGACTAGGGTCCCAAACTCTAGATCTAGCCTTCTAGGGTTGAGATACCACATAAAGCTGCAAGCTTTACATCCATGCGTGGCATTTAGGGGCTAACGTTACCAAAACAAGGCTCAACATGGGGTTTAAGGCATGAAAATTGACCAAAGCTTGAGTCCTTAGGCCTAAAGGGCCTAGTAGTGTCCAGATGGAAGTTTTAGCTTCAAAGGATGCTCAAAACCAATAATGACTGAAGAAGAAGCTAGAAATGTCCATAAACCCTCTAATGGAGAGATCTAACAAACAAGTGATCAAGGTAATGGCTTTTTACCTTCAAATGGTTGCTACAACTGAATGGATGCTGAATCTATAGACTCCTTCTTGTTCCAAGCTCTTCAATCTTCAAGGAATGCACAAAAAGACACACTCTTAGCCTTACACAGTCTCAAAATGGAAGGTAACTCGATTAGGTTTTGTCTCTGGGTGATAAGGTGATGAGGGAGGCGGGGTAAAGGACTTAAGGTCCTTTAAATAAGGTGCAAACCCAAAAATTTAGGGTTTTCACACTCAACTCCAACTCGTCGAGTTGAGTCCTCCAACTCGCCGAGTTAGTTCTAAAATCACGCGACTAATCTCAGTCTCTACTCGACGAGTTAGGGACTCCAACTCGTCGAGTTTCCCTATCAATATGAATATTAAACAATTTAGATTTATACCTGGGAGTCGGGATATTACACTTTAGATGAAGTTTTAGATGATGAGAGGAAAAGAATATGTGTTCTTAAGAATTTGGCTAAGGAGAAAAGATGCAGTCTTGGGAATGTGCATAAGGCCAACTTTTATGTTGGGCAAAAGTTTAAATCAAAGAAAGATTTGAAAGGAAAAATTGACATGCACGCATTAGAAAGTAACTATGTACTCACTTGGATAGTTAGTGGGAACTAACTACTATCGTCGCTCAAGCTGAACACTACTTCCCAACTTATTATCTTGTCGAAACCTTATCTCGTTATGTGAGCGTATTCTCGTAATCAGCATTGTAACATACTTCTTTTATCTACGAGTCACCGCTCGAACGTTAGGAATTTCAATTAGAAAAGATCGATTTGTTTATGCTTGTTTAAAAATCAGAATCTCTTTTTTGAAGAATAATAATGCAGAATTTGTTCCCAAATATATGATAAAGATATTATCAAAGCATTTCCGAAGAAATATATTCATTTATATTAAAACATTGGGATGTCATCGTCAATACATAAACATAATCATAACGAAATATTATAAGCCTTACAATAATTAAGCTAGTGGCTTAATACTCATCGAATCTCTCAGCAGAATGTATCTTTCATATTGCTACTTGTGACACAATAATCTGAGTGGGTCAGGTTAGGAAACTTGGTGAGTACATAGGGTTTTCAACCCACAATAATATAATCAATCTGTTTAATCATCAAACAATCAGTCCAATTTCCCTTCCCCATTATCTTCTTTATTCTTAAGGATCTACCCTAAGGATCATCTATGCTGATAGTACTAGTTCAGAGATTCCTTCATGATACTTGTCAGTAGGTTTTCTTCTATATTTATTCCTAAGGATTTATCCTAAGGATCATCTTCTTTATTGAAAATATTATTTTCGGGAGTCCACCCACAATACATGTCTATGGGTTTTTAGAATACATCTAATGAGCACGTGGTTCACAAACACCTACAGGTTGCGAGCCTGCTAGCGTTCCACTGGATTGTGTAGAATAGTATATGGTTGTCATCTATACTCTTCTAGATGATGTCATCTTTAAATTTAAGGTCTCTCATCATCTATTTCATCTTTCATCTCATCATCTATATTATCTTTCATTTCTCATCATCTATATCATCTTTCATGTACTCATCTTTACCCAATATACTTATATGTATAAAAATACATATGCAATTTAAATCAAAGTAAAATATGTATAAATCATTCATCTAGCATATATATCAGGAACACAGATGATAGGTACATATAGCATGTAATTATCTTAAATACTTCATATTTATGTGTAAGATGAAAGTAACTATTCACTCACTTGTTAAAGTGATGACTCGAAATTCAAACAGTGCTTTGCTTATAGTAACTGTTTTTTCCTTTGATGTAACCTAGTATCATTATCACTAAGTCCTAGTCTAATATTTCTTGTGACAAATTATTAGTCTAGATTCATCATTAATTCAAAGTCTAATGATACATAGTTGATAAGGGACAACCAGATAAGTTCATATAGGAGGTAGGGTCCATTTGGTATACAGAGTATACTGTTTGGAAAGCCCACTTTAAACATCTCACTAAATCTAGCATTATCATAATCTCCGTATGCAGATCAATCAATATAACAACTTGGAATCACAGATAAATCTTGTTTATAGATTCATAATAACGATAATGAACTTAAACATAAGTTATACTTAAAGCTCGGTAAACATAACTCAACTTACATGTCGTTTAGCGAAAAATTTAGAACTCCTTGGTCAGAACGTCGCTGCTGAATCTTTCTTCTAAAAGGATTCTTGTAGCACTTTAGCGCTCACCTTACTATACTAAAACTATAAAAAGAGAAGTCGAATCACGAGGGACCGACATGCTCGGGGATAAGAAGAGAAAAACTCTTAAATCAAGATAATGGTACAAGAAACATGAGAGCGTAAAGTCTCATGTTTATAGTAATTGAATTTTCAAAAACCATCATTTATAGTTACTTAAACGACTATTGGTCCATTTATAATACTATTTTAAATAGATTTAACGATATTTATATTAAACTAATGTCGAAAGTATTCCATATTATTCGTATATCAACCGCATTATCGATACCTTTCTAATGATATATATATATATATATATATATATATATATATATATATATATATATATATATATATATATATATATATATGATTTATTTTATTTCATAAATATGTTATTATAAATTATAACTTGTTCATACGAACTCGGTTTTAAACGTTTTTTATATTCACGCTTAGCTATCGACGAGATCTACAACTTTCGTTTAGAATATGTCGGTTAATTTGGACTTTATTTTTAAAGTTATATTTTAATAGGCTTGGATTTTTAAAATCCGTTAAAAATTCATAATTTTGTCATCCGACGTCCGTTTTCGACTGACTTTTTATTGTTGAACTTCTATTAACAATATCCCAATTCTTGTTTAGAATGTTTTGGCTAAAAATTGACCGATCCAAAATTCGATTTTTGAGTTGTGTACTGATATGCTAAATTTAAAAAAAAAAAAAAAAAAAAAAAAAAAAAAAAAAACTTCCTTTAACTAACTCAGATTTAGACGTTATTTATATGCATGCTCTCGGTTTGACGACTATTACGACTTATGTTTAGATCACTAAGCCCAAAAAATATTTATCAAAAAATTATTTTTTATGTTACGCAGAGTCGTGTCAGTTTAATCGTGAAACTTTAACGGGTTATAATTTCTTCGTAAGTCCAATTTCAGCGCTCCTTATATCTCCAGAATCCTTGTTACATGTACTATAAGTTTTGCTAAGATTATATCTCCTAAATAATCTTTTAACAAAAAATCATTTTTTATAATTATTATCTTTAAATTAACTAGTCCAAATCAATGGGTGTTACACCAACCAATGTGATTTCTGAAGATTAAAAACTTATACAAATTGGACATTCTATTAAGTGAAAATCATTTGTTCAAGAAACTCCTCCATTTTTTTTTTTTTTTTTTGAGTTATATGGTTTGAAAATAATGAATAGGCTTTCTGTTTATTTATACTAAAGGTTTGGATTAGGAATAGAATTCATTGTTCAAACAATTGCTTAGTCATTTCCAAATAAAACTAACACTTATACCCTAAATGAAAGTGTACAAATATACTTTTAAACAATCAAAACGTACTCCCACAAAATACCACGATTTAACTTATTTACTTTTATTTTTACGTGAGTCATCTCATTTATTGATTGGTTTTTGAGAACTTCCTTTGTAAGCACATAACGAAATAAATAATTCAATATAAATTTACATATGTAAATATAAATATGTATTACGATAAAATACTATTTCTTAAACTTTTAGATGACACAAATATACATTTGTTTTTTTTTTATATGGAGATTTTTCCTCTTAAATATAAGATCATGTATCTTTTTATCGTACATATAAGACTTAACTTATACAAATTCGTTAATATCTTTGGAATTTGTAAAAATGCATCCATATTATAAAATATATGATAAATATTATTTTATGACCTATCTGAACTAAAGTTGTAAAATATATTTGGACATTAATTTTTAAAAAAAAAAGATGTAACATAATTATCGTTTCATTAATGTATTTATAAAAGTGGTAACGCGTACAAAGAACAATTATCCTATTCGAGGATTTTAATTGTTCGATAAAGCAAATATTTATTATTATTATCCTTTGGCCATAGCTCAAGAGCGTTATAGTCTATTATGTAATTGTAGCATTGGTTATTTTGGTTTTTGGTTATTACGGTCTATTATGTAATTGGAGTCGGTTATTGACATTAACATTTCTTGTAAAGCAACTCCATAAAATTGATATTTATATCAAGAAGTCAATTAGTACATAAAAAACTTACTCTGACCTTACAAACAACTACGAAGAACCTAAGTCAAAGTACCAAAAATCATTAATCCACCAAAAAAACCACACTTTTATCAATATTTAATAAAAAAAACCCAGCTCATAGCCTTAATACCGAAACCTAAACAGACCATATGATAAAAATTACAAAAAACACCCAACTAGCCAACAATAGAATCTTCAAAGTTGTGCACCAAGGCTTGATTTGGTTCATATTTCTCAGTAGTCTAGGTATAACGACTTTAAACCTTTCACACATGGGGGATCAACCCATCAGATAAAACGACAACCAGAATTCTTCAAAAAGAGGGGAAAAATGTTATTAGTTTGGAAACCATCACATATTAAATGGGTGCAATTTGATATCTTTACCTTTTAAGGGCAAGCATAGAAACGCCTGCTTGTATCTTTGGTGTCCATGAACATTTAACAACAACAAACTTACCAAAAAATCAGAGAACCATCGTGTGATTGACTGGCAAGAGGATCGATAAGAAAGAGAGAAGGAAGAACAATTTACAACTTGAACGGTGGGGATGTCTCCATTTTTTAGTTCGGGAATTCCAAAATGGTCCCTTCGGTAAAAAGGCAATTATGCCCTCATGTGCAGTGGCTGAGGGGGGGGGGGGGGGGGGGGGGGCTGTCGGGTGCTTTGCCCCCTCCAACCTCTTTTCAAGTTGAAACTATAGTATTATAAGATATAAGATGAGCCAATGATTAATTAACTCCTATTCCCACATCGATGTATTGATGAATGGTTGAGCCCTTCCTAATTCCGTTAAAAAGACAATTAATATATATTGATAAAACAATGAGTCATAAGGGTATGAGAATTAAGAGGTCACGGCCGACTTTATAACCACCACCTTGTTATTAATAAATATCCATCTGTGTCAATTTGTAAGTAGCAAGAATACCCCGTTTGTTTATAAATAGTGTTTATTATTCGATGATTCTTGGCGGCAACACTGTTACATCAACGATTTCAGTTCTCTAATTAAGAAGGTAAATTTTTATTTTTATTACATACTTTATTTACTGTTACTTGTAATTAATAATTTAATTATGATTTGAAAATTTGATTGATTATAATTATAAATTTATATGGTAAATAATTAGCAAGAAATTTCTTTTTTCAAACGAATAGACGATGTGCATGACCCATAATTACATTCGGTTAGTGATAATACTAAATAAGATGTTCATAATATACACTCACAACCTTATGAGGCTATCAGCCCCTCTTATTCTTAAATCCTGCCTCCGCCCCAGCTCATGTGCACTGCACGTGAGAGGTTCAACAACCAAGAATAAACGTTGGTTAACTCTGGAGACCTGTTCCACACACAAACCTCTCAATAAGAACCAAATATCTAGACAAAATAGCAAAAATGGTCCCTGTGCTTGGCAAATTTATGCCATTTTGGTCCAAAACGATTACTTGGTGCACTACTAGTCCAATTTTGGATCTTTTTATTGTGTTTGGTCCCTACACACTTAAAAAGACGATTATACCTTTATAATTTACATTTTCATTTTTTTAATGCTGAAATACATAAATTAATTTAATTTATATTTATATTTATATTTTATTTGTCTTTTCTCTCTCAAACACACACACACATACAAGAAATATATCACCCCTAATGGATGCCATCATCACCACCGACTCCAACCACCAACAGTTACCACCGTCCGCCACCATCTTTCTTTCCTCAGACCTCGATGAAATTTACCCACCAACACCACCCTTCTGGTCGGAGTTGTCCCCACCCAAATACCGCCATAACGATCTTTCAATGAATTAGGTTTTTAGCCGTCACAACCACCGTTACAGAAGATGATGTCATCGTCATTTACCACCATCTCCGTTCTCCACCACTATTCGTCGACAACCACCTCCATCTCCCCCCACCCTCAACTTTTCTTCCTTGACGAGATGATCTTTCACCACTGACCACCAAACCATTGTTCATTGGATTTCTTCCAACTGCCTCTCCCTCCCAGAAAACCAAAAGCACCATACGATCGATGGTTTAAAAAAAGACGAATTCGATTTGAAGGGTTTTATCACCTCCCTCTTCTTCCTCGAGTTTAAATATGTAGATCGATATGTTTAAAGAACAAATCAAGTATGCTACTCTCGTTTGCAGATCTGGAAACGAACATCTAGAGCTACCAGAGAAGACGAAGAGGTGGTGGTAAGTAGGCAAAGTCGCTTGAATTTACATATGGGTCATAATCCATCGGCATGGGAGTTTGCTAGGGGTAGGAGGTTTTGCATAAGCAGGGAGTGGAGAGAGGCATGTGGGTCTTCGATTATCAGGAACCGAGATAGCCGTTATTGCTAGGGTTAGGGTTTGAGAAAGATTGATGAAGACGGGTGGTGGGTTCTGTGGAGATTTGAATATGGAGAAGAGGGGGTTGCTTCCGATTCGTAAACAAATTGCAAATCCAAAATTGGCAAAATTTCATTCACATTTATGTACTAATCAAAACGACTTTCGTTTGGGGACAAGGATATGGGTCATGGGGATGAAGAACATAATAACAAGAGAGAGAGAGAGAGAGAGAGAGAGAGAGAGAGAGAGAGAAAGAAAAGGAAGGGATGAGAGGGGTGGTTTTTTTTCTTTTCTTTTAATTAAAATAATTAGAAATTAAATTAAGTAAAATTAAAAAGAAAATTTTTTAAGGGCAAATTTGAAATAGTGTAGTATACACCAAAACTACATATAAATGCCAATCATGGTGACCAAAACCACATAAAGTATCCAAAATTAACTACTGATACACCACTAAACTTTTTTGAACCAAAAATGCATAAACTTAACAACCATAGGAACCATTTTTGCAATTTTATCAAATATCTATTTTTCAAAAGCTTTCGACCATATCCACCAAAAATAACAAATCACATGTACCACTTTTGCATTTTGTCTTCATTTTGATCCTAACAATACCAAAAACCAACTATTGGTGAATAATAATATATTAATTAGTACCAATTATTGATCCGAGTTGCGAGAGAAATTCGTACCATTTTAATGTGTTTATGCCAACGTTGGAATTGCCATAAAAATCATTCTTGGAAAAATAATAAAATCAAGAGTCCAGAAGAGAATCGCTCATTCAATCTTATGAACTAATTCAGATTTTAGATCTAAATCTGAAAAAATACAAATAAAAAAAATAAACCAATCAGTCAGACCATAAGTTGCTCCAACATGGTTGACTTTATAAGCAAAGTCAACTATTACTTAGCCTCGTCTCACCCCCCGCGATCAAACAAAAAGTTGACTTTCTATTTCCATCCTTGTTTTTCCTTTTGCAAAATATGATCAATTATATATATATATATATATATATATATATATATATATATATATATATATATATATATATATATATATATATATAGGTTCAGGTTCATTTGAAAGCATTCTAATTTTGTGAGACCGTGAGATCAAATATAAAAATAATTTTAAAATGCAAAATAAGTGGAAAAATCCAAAAAAAAAAAATTTTAAATATTATTTTCGGAACTTGAATTAATTAAAAAATAAATAAATAAATTAAAAAAATTAAAAAAAATCGTGTTTTTTTTTAAAAATACGTGAAATATTCTAAATAGAATATTACACTTATATATTCTAAAAATAATTTTAAAATGCAAAATAAATGGTAAAATCTAAAAATTCTTTTTTTAAATATTATTTTCGGAACTTGAATAAACTAAAAAAATAAAAAATTAATTAAAAAAATCCTATTTTTTTGAAAAATACGTGAAATATTCTAAATAGAATATTACACTGTACATATTCTAAAAATAATTTTAAATGCAAAATAAATGGAAAAATAAAAAATAAAAAATTTAAATATTATTTTCGGAACTTGAATTAACTAAAAAAAATTTAAAAAAATATAAAAAAAATTAAAAAAAATGCGTCTCACGGTCTCACAAAATTAGGTCGTCTCACATGAACCTAACCCTATATATATATATATATATATATATATATATATATATATATATATATATATATGGGATTTTCTAATATGTGCTCTAAGATTACATATAAGAAGCATTAATTGATGATATATATTACCATAATTAATTATAAAATACATTAATTATAAGAAATATTACCATAATTAAATTTGAAGTGCATTAATAATTTCCATAATAAATATATTTTGAATTTAATTATGGTAATATTTTTCAAAATTATGGTAATATTTTTTATAATTAATGTATTTAACATTTAATTATGGTAATAATTGTGATTAAATAATACTTTTTATATGTGCTCTTAGGGCACAAATTAGAAAATCCATATATATATATATATATATATATATATATATATATATATATATATATATATATATATATATATATATATATATGTGTGTGTGTGTGTGTGAGACGGCTTAATTTTGTGAAACCGTGAGATGCAATCCTAACAACTCATTTATAAGATAAAACAAAAACATTTTTAGAATGCAAAATAAATGAAATTTTTCGATTTTTTTCCAATATTATTTTCGAAATATATATTTTCCAAAAAATAATAAAAAAATACCAAATTTTTTTTTTTAAAATACATTTTTTACATATTTTAGTAGAATATTTAGAATATTCTACATATCTGGAAAACCTAGTAGAATATTCTAAACATTCTAAAAATCATATTAGAATATGTACAGTGTAATATTCTATTAGTATATTTCACGTATTTTTAAAAAAAAAATATATTTTATTTATTTATTATTATTTTTTTTATTTTTTAGTTAAATAAAGTTCCGAAAATAATAATTACAAAAAGAATTTTTGGATTTTTTCTTTTATTTTACATTTGAAAATTATTTTTAGATTTGGTCTCACGGTCTCACAAAATTAACATTGTTTCAAATGAACTTGAACCTTAATATATATATATATATATATATATATATATATATATATATATAGAGAGAGAGAGAGAGAGAGAGAGGTGGGTTCAATTGAGAAAATAAAAAAGGTTGAGAATAGGGGGAATCATTCTCAGCCACTCATTTAATTAGCCTCTAAACATAAAGGACACAGTGGCAAACTTGTAAATATCATATAATAGCCTTCAATCACAAATACGAACAGTTGAAATTAATTCGTTTTTTACTCTTTCAATCCAACCTTCAATTCTGTTTGAATACGAACATATCTTCAACATCTACGATTAATTATACTCCCAGCATCATTAGAACAACATCATCGATAATCAACAGAAAATTCAATTCGTATCATTCATTCAACATCGTTCAGCAAATAAAACATCGAATTTAAGGTTAGAAAAAGATCAAATCATTTTTTGTTTGAAATTTTCATATATTTCTCTACCAATCTACTATTTTGTAAGATTTAAGTAGTCAAAGTATCATATTTATCACATTTTTAAAAAAGTTAACATGTATGCACTCCAACTGTTTGATGAAATGCATAAACTAAATTACCACGTTATATTCAAATATGAATATGTTTTCTCACCTGAATCAATATGTGATTATTAAAACACAAAACAAATATGCAAGTCTGTATGTTATTCATATGTGAATAACATATAAAAGTTATATATATTTCTGAAAACACATTGTAGTATTCATATATGAATATACTGTGTAATATTCACATATGAATATACCAACTATTATTCATAAGTGAATATACAATTTAATATTCACAAGTGAATATACTATGTACTATTCTCATATGATATACCATGTAATATTATATAATATTCACATATGAAAATATCATATAACGTACATAAGTGAATATATCATCTAACATTTACAAATGAATATACTATGTAATATTCACAAGTGAATGCATCGTCTAATATTTAAATAGGAATATATTATGTTTAGTATATGCTATATTCATATATGAATGATACTTAAATTGTAAAAAAATTTAATCATAGTTTTTATTCATTAGTGAATAACGAATATACTGTAGTAAAACCAGATTCATTTTTATTCACTTATGAATAACGATAGTTGAAAATATAAAAAAATAAATTTTTTATTTTATCTTAAAACAATATCAATATGGATGTCTATTTGTAGACAATAAAAAATCATGAATTTTGGTATATTTAAAATCATTTTTCGATAAAAATAGCTTATTAAAAATTAAAAAAAAAAAAAAAAAAAAAAAACGAAAAAACTATGTTTTTGTATATATTAAGGTAACGCTTAGCATAGTTTAAGGAAACATGTTTTGTTGGAAAACACATGTACATTCTTTTTCTCATTTCCGCCGGTACGTTCGAAGCTTTTGCGGCAAAAATAAATGATTGGCTGAGAATGATTCTCCCATTCTCAACCCTTTTTTTTCTCAATTGAACCCTCCTATATATATATATATATATATATATATATATATATATATATATATATATATATATATATATATATATATATATATATATATATATATATATATATATATATATGTTCAGGTTCATTTGAGACCATTCTAATTTTGTGAGACCGTGAGACCAAATCTAAAAATAATTTTAAAATACAAAATAAATGGAAAAATCCAAAAATTCTTTTTTTAAATATTATTTTCGGAACTTGAATTAACTAAAAAAAATATAAAAAAATTAAATAAAAAATAAAAAAATTCCGTTTTTTTTTTTTTTGAAAAATACGTGAAATATTCTAAATAGAATATTACACTGACATATTCTAAAAAATAATTTTAAAATGAAAAATAAATGGAAAAATCTAAAAATTCTTTTTTTAAATATTATTTTCGGAACTTGAATTAACTAAAAAAAATATAAAAAAAATAAAAAAAAATTCTATTTTTTTTGAAAAATACGTGAAATATTCTAAATAGAATATTACACTATACATATTCTAAAAATAATTTTAAAATGCAAAATAAATGGAAAAATCAAAAAATTCTTTTTTTAAATATTATTTTCGGAACATAAATTAACTAAAAAAAATTAAAAAAAATTAAAAAATACGTCTCACGGTCTCACAAAATATAGGTGGTCTCAAATAAACCTAACCCTATATATATATATATATATATATATATATATATATATATATATATATATATATATATATATATATATTTGTTTTTTAAAATTACAAAATTAGACTTATCTTACTTATTATTTTACAAAATTTCATAAAAAATTATAAAGTTTACAAACATATTATCAATTTCGTCATTTCGAAAATGTAGTCTACGAACTATCACATGTCATTTGCAAAATCTACCTCTTCTAATTTTAAAAAATCTAAATTTTGCCACTTATCAATTTTTTTATAATTTTTAATTTTATTCATTTAGGTGCTAAATGTTACACGTTTAATATAATTCCTACTAAATTAATTACTAATGATATTGATTTTGAATTTATTTGAATTAATTTGAATTGATTTGCTTTTAAATTGATTAGGATTAAGCATAGCATCTATAAAATCATCAACCAAATTGCAAGAATGTTATTTTCGTTTTGCATGTCGTAGGGCTTCGTTATAAGCCTTTTTTTTATATTTACTTTTTTTTTTTAAATTTTTTATTGTTTTTATTGTATGTTTTTTTTACTAGAATAAACCCATTGCTTATATAATGGGTAATTTGGATTTCCAACAAACCGAATAAGAAAGAAATATTGAATTATTCTTATAATAACGTAAAAAATATTGAAGGATAACATATGTAAAATTTTAATAAAAATAATAGAAAAAACTGCAAAATTAGTCTTTGTGGTTTGCAAAAATCTTTGAATAGAGTTCAAAAAATTTTCAACTTGCATGGAATGTCTAAAATTAAGATTTTACCTTGGTTTTAGTCCTTGAAAATTTGAAAGGACTATTTTGCTCTTATTATTTATTTGTTTTAATTGTTTTATTATTAAAAAAAAAACAAAAGAAAAGAAAATTAGAAGGACGAGGTCCACCCCCACCTGATTTCTCTCTCTCTCTCTCTCTCTCTCCACCCACCATCTTCCCCATTCTTTCTAATTTTTTCTCCCTTGAATCCCAATCTTGAACATGATACCTAAATTTAAAAAACTTATAATTTGGTTTAAGATAAAATCTAATAGCAAAAATTGACATGGATAAACAAATAAATGATTGTTTCATTCATTAAGAAATGGCTCAATTAGGTTAAAGCTCATTGTTCGTCTTCTACAAAACCCCCCAAAGATAGCAGTTTTTTCCTCAATCTTGTTGTCTAAAGAACACTACGTGAATAATCTGGCTGTTGAGGAACACCATCATTCAATCTCAAACACATCTCAATCGCAATAACATTGTTCTGAAAATGATAGTTTCATACATTTTTCAAAATCAGGTAATAACGAACAAGAAATTAAGCTAATAATCGACCCGGATGAAGAAATTTGAAACTTCAAAAGAAATTATTTGATATAATGGTAGCGAATTTCAGTTCTTGTTCCGAATTAAAGATGAAACTAACCTCCTAAAATGGGACTATGAGATTGATCGGACAAATTGGAAGGAAGTGAACCAGGTGTATGAACACGCTAATTTGATTTCTCTTTAACCCTCGCCGTCTTTAAATTCTATGACGATGACATCTCATTCATCTTCCACGAACGCTTCATCCTCCACAACGGCGCCGATTTACTGATTTACTGTATCTGGACTCGCCTCCCACCTAATTCTTCCCCATCAAAATCATTCTCTTAAATTGGTAACTATGCACTTTCGGATCTTGCTCGCTTAATGTTTATCAGGATTACAATGGTGTGAGTGGGTTTTCTTGTGTAAAAGAGAAGGATATCAACCATTGATGAGGTAGAAAGGATTTAAGGGTTGAGGAAGACAATCTGATGAGAGAGACAGAGAGAAAGAGAGAGAGAGAGAGAGAGAGAGAGAGAGAGAGAGAGAGAGAAATCAGGTGGGGTGGACCCGCCTTCTATTTTTCTTTTCTTTTGCTTTTTTTTTTAAATTATAAAACAATTCAAACAAATAAAGAAAATGTGAAAAATAAATAATAAGGGCAAAATAGTCATTTCAAATTTTCAAAGACTAAAACTAAAGAAAATTCTTGATTTTTGACCTTCCATGTAAGCTGAAAACTTTTTGAACCCTATCCAAAGTTTTTTGCGGACCAATTTTGTAGATTTGTCAAAATAATTTGTTTTAGTTTCACAATGAAATCAAATTTCAAATTCCAATTTTGGAAAGAACCATCGACTAAATGGAATTTTTACTATACAAAATTATGTGATATCATAGTATACAAAATTGGTCAAATTTTAAAGATATAGAAAGATTTTATTTTAAATAAATTTTATAGTGTACAAATGCAATTTTTAAAGATATAATTTAATATATTTTAACTAATAACATTTGCATTGATATTTATTTAAAAATGACAAATACTATGAATAAAATGATAAGTATAACGAATAAAACACGTGCATTTTATCTCTTATCTCTTTATATCCCCCTTTTATCATGTCTCCTTCCACTTGCTTGAGCTCTCTATATAAACAACTATCGTTGAATTCTTTAAAACATGTCCAATATTCCTTCAACAAATGCAATTTTTTATTTTTATAACCGTGTAATATGAAGTTTCATCAAAATAGACGATTATTTTTTTTTTTTACTTCAAAAGCTACTAATTCAATTGTTCGAAAATACTCATCTTTAAAGTTTCAATGTTGTTTTATTTTTTCAACCGTGTAATACACGAGTTATAACTTAATGGATAATAAATACAACATTTTTTTTAATACGATTATAATTAAATAAGTTAACCATATTTTTTCACCGACCACCTTCTTTATGAATTCAAATAATACTTACAATTCATATATCATTTATTTGAGTACTATATAAATTGTTTTAATTCTCACATTTTCTTATTCATTGTAAAATTAGTTCATCTGAATTTGGTCTTTGGCATTGTGAAGATGAAGATTGTTATATTTGATTCTATCTTAACCCATTTCTTGATTTTGGCTCTTATCATCCGGATTACTCGCTCTCTATTTGATTATATTTGAAACGATGATGCGAGCTAAAGAATATAATATTGAAGGGATCCATAAGAAAATTGGATATTTAAGGAACATGCAATCGTTCTCTTAGCATAGGTGAAAGAAAAACCATAATAGGAAATTGATATTTAAAAAAAATAACAAGAAGAGAAAAATAGATTGGTGGTGTAAATGTAGAGATTGTTTATGGCAGAACATATCATCATGTAGATCTTGTTAGAATTAAAGGAAATTTTATTGACAATGAAAAAACAATGCATCCCTTATAATTTTTTTTTCATGTGTAGACCAAAAATAAGTTTATAATCAATGTAATGATAATGTAATAGGTTTTTACGGGTTTTTTATCGTTTTGTTCCTACTTCGAAATGTAATTATATAAACATATTGGTTTTATTTTTGAAGTTTTAGTTTATTGTTGCGTAAAATATAGAAAATGGTCAATGAAAATGAATATTACACATATAATGTTAGACACGATTTATCATAAAATGGGATTTGCACAAGATCCCAAAAAAATATTAGTCATCCCAAAACAAAAAATCATAGTTGTTGCTTATGCCACATTTGTTATAATCAACGGATTGTCAAACATTGTTGTAAAAACATGTAATTGGAGGCAGTGTAATCTCATAAGTCACCCTATTATGGATGCAACCCCTCAACCGAAAGAAAACACATAACAAGTCATCATGACATGTTGACATTCCTTCAATAATCGATGTGATTTAGAAGTGTGATGACTTTTTTTTTGGAACAACGGAATATATTATAAAAAGCAAAGAGTTAGAAAGAAATTATGACAATAAAAAAGTGGTAGAAGCCTGATTATGATGCCAAGAGCTCCAAATAATCTTGGCTTTACTATACATATAAGAAATCCAAAAGAAAGAGCTATAAACATTATCATCGAAAAGCATGGATTTCCTACGCATAACTATTCCAAAAACTGTCGAATTATGAAAATTCCACATGCACCAGAAAGATGTCATAACCACATCATCAAAGGCCTTTCGTTGACCCTTTCTCAAAGCAACAGAATATGACCAGTTAATAAGGGTGTGAACGTTAATCTGATTCGGAATATGAACTCCCCACCAAATAGAAATGTGCGGCCAAAACTCCATCAACTCAATACAATCTGCAAAGAGGTGATCAACATATTCCACCGAACGGGAACATACAGAGCATAAAATCGTGTCCACCATGATTCCCCTATGAGATAGTCTCTCTCTAGTAGGAATACTGAGTAACTAAATACTCCATAAAAGAATGTTGATCTTGATGGGAACCCAATTATTCCATCTAGTCTCACCACCTCCAGAGTGAAGCATACTGCCATCTAAGAACCAACGAGCGGAGGAAACATAAAAAGTATCTGAAACATCTATAGACCAACCCAATCTATCAAGAATCGATTGCAATTGAAAATCATGCAAAAGATTTAGATGGAATTATATCATATGGTCATATTGTGTCTAACAATAGCTTTGTATAATCGGGGATAGATTTAGATGGGGATGCTATATGTGCGAAAAGTATGTATTTTCTCTCTAGGGAGGCTCGAGATTTGGGTTCGTCTCAACCTATACATAATTGCACATTTAATTAACCATATTATGAGGTTATAATATATATATATATATATATATATATATATATATATATATATATATATATATATATATATATATATATATATATATATATATATATATATATATATATATATATGAAATCACATACTATAGGTACCTTGATGTATGGTGATTTTTAGTACAAAGATTTACTAATTTTTATTTTTAGTAGCTTGATGTATGGCTCAGCTGCCACTCAGGAGTTTCCCCTTGGCCCAGCTTCCACTCTCCTCCCATAACCATCACGCCCATATACTATCCCCAACACTAAGATGCTTCGATCCAGCTAAGAGGAACCATCTCATCTCTACCTACTTATCTAACTTGATCGTCGGAGCCTGCTCCCAGGGCACAGTCCCTGGGGTGGTTCTAACGACTTTTCTCTGTGATTCTCAGATCTATGCCGCAACAAAAGTATTAAAGGCATCCCGGAGGTCTATGGCGTATCATTTGGTGCCATCTCGGACTCGAACGAGCAGCCACCATCTCGCTTGGTTTCAAGCTCGTTCTCATCTAGATCTGTTCATATTTGTAGCGTTTCAGCTCAGGTTAGCTCAGATTTATTCATTTCTACCATCATTTGTTCAGATCCGTTTGAATCTTTCCAATATCTGTCCAAATCTGATTAGCTATCTTTTAGATCTATCGATCTGATGCATTTTGCATTCAGATATGTAGATCTGCTTTAGTTTTAGCTCATATCTCCAGATCTACATGTTTTTATTCACTAAATCATCTCTCAAGTTTAAAAACACCATATCAGATCTGTTTTTTGCTTATATTTTGATGGTTTATTCAGTAAGTTGTGGGGAAAAGAAGCTTTTAAGAGTTTGTATCCCATTATTGTTCACATTTTAGTGTTTTATTCAACAACTTAAGGAGAGAAGAAATTTTTATGATCCCTTACCCTATTTCCAACTTATTTTACCAAAAAATCCCCATTTAGTTTATGATTTCCTATGTACAACTTCATTCAAGTTGTTTTTGAATACTGATTTAGGTCCCGTTTGATAGACATCTTTTGTGACAACCCGAAATTTTTTTCCTTGTAAATTCAAGCCAATCAACCTTAAATCAGACTCACTCTTGCTATCTTTTAGCACTATTTAGAGTCTGATTGAGTGTTCTAAGCCTAGTACATTCAAGGAATGAGTGATAGGAAGTACCTGCTAGAGTCGTTGTGCAGCATTCAAAGCCTAAGCACCACCAAAAAGGAGTTCACGGCCATAGCACATGAGTTTACGGCCGTAAACTCAAGGCTAGCCGTAAAATCCCCCTTAAAGTGTCATTCCCTTTATTTTTCCTTTCATTCTTACCTTTCCAACTCAAGAAACATCCATTCTCTCTCAAGTATCATCGAGTCTTTCACTTTGATCTTCAAATATGTAAGTGATTTCTTCCTTTGTTTAGTTGTTTCATTCTTTGATATAGTATCATCCTCATGATTCATCCATGAAAACATCCCTTTTGTCTAGATCTTCATAATCTTCAACTTTCACCAAGAACACACACTAGTGTTTTGGTCCAAAATCAACTCTTTCAAGCTTCAATATCATGAGTACTCCTTCATTAACTTGTTGTATGATAGAAGTACTTGATTTACACTTTGAAATCATTCATTTCCCAAGAACAATAGGAGTTTACGGCCAAGAGCATCTCCCTTGGCCGTAAACCCTTATAATGGTGCCATTTTGGCCATAAACCCTCCTAGAAGCAAATCTTGTGACCTAGAACACTTCCTTGATGCAAATAGGACCTTAAACCACCCTCTTATACATGTTTGATCATGAAGTTACGGTCGTAACACCATATGGTGACCGTGAATACTCCTTGATCAATCACATGTGATTCTACACTCCATTCCAAGTGTCCCTTAGTCCCTTGGAGTGTTTCTTTGCATGATAGTTGCTTTTAAACCCTATTTTCATGCCTATATATGCCATATCATGTCATTTAGGACTCATTTGTGTCTCGGGAATACATTCATGGAACTTCTCATCCTTACACGCATATTCGTTTGAATCACCCACATAAGGTGAGTTCATACCCCTATAATGAATCTTTTAACTATTTTAAATGCATCTAGGGGGGGGGGGGAATACAAGTTGAACAGAATGATAATTGTGTAAATGTTTGTTATAAACATCTTTCAAAAGATTGCTTATGTCTATAAGTGATCGAAACATTTCGAAAACTCTTTTAAAGTTATGTTACTTTATAGTTTAACAAAACTCCGTTTTTAAAGTACAAGCATAACTTAGTAGTAAAATGAGTCCTTTCAATAACAGTTCAAGTTAAACACTAGTAAACTATAAGGGGTATAGTTTAGAGGTTTAGTTCATACTAGATACTAGAGCATACTATAAAGAGAATTAGGGAGGTAGATACAATGCATCAGAGAGACATACTATACACTATACATGATAACAGAAAGAACATACTAAGATACTATAACAGAACAAACATACTAAATGCTATAGCCGGAAAACACTACAGGATCTATCTATACCAATAATCAGTAACTCATTGTTCTAAACAAGGTGATAGCAAATTGAGTATACATGATCATATAACTTTAATGTGAATTTACACGGCCTAGCAATTTGTTTGCGGAAGTCGCGTTTAGTTCCCAGAATCTCTTGCAGGGAGAGCGTATAGTATGGGTACTACTCATCACATTATGACCTTAATAAAACATACTTGTTTTAAGGTAATCAGTACTCCAGTTGTCATTTCAAAAGACAACTGTGTACTTACATTTTCCCATTACTTTCATATGGTGATAGTTCCACTTGAAAGTTAATGCAAACTATTTTTGAGTTAAGATAGTTATAAACTAGGGAAAACTTACATCTTTTCAATCAACAAACAGAACAGTCGAGTCTAGTACATTCAGTAGAAATGGACCTATAATGCTAACTTTATGATTTCTTAGTGTACACATCAGGGATATATATATATATATATATATATATATATATATATATATATATATATATATATATATATATTAATCGGATCCGACAGGTAATAGGATGTATGTTTTCTGCTTCATTTCATGTTCCTTGTTTGGTTGTGGGCTTAGAGCAAATGCACCCAGTCTACTATCTATTCGATCTTAGTTATATATATATATATATATATATATATATATATATATATATATATATATATATATATATATATCGTATACACCAAGTAATCATAAGGGGTACCAGGTATGGGTTAGGTCAGAGGGCACTAATTCAATATAAGTTTTTCTAGTACAAAACATACTTTTCAAAAGAACATTTGGTATACAGAACTAGAAACTTACCAGTAAAGGGTTTAATCCATTTTATTAAACCAGAATAACTTAAAGGACCTTAGGTGGTTAATTCTATAATACCTTAGTTGATACATCGGGGTTATATATAATTAATAAACGATAGGTAGTTAGATGTATGTCTTCCGCCTCATTTCCTGTTCCTTGTTCGGTTGTGGGCTTAGGGCAGATTCACACAATTAACTATCTGTTCGATATTAGATTATATATAGCTAGTATAAACTAAGAGATTATAGAAGGAACCACTATGGTTACCAATTTTTACTAAAAGAAATAAGGGTTTTCTTAAAGGATATTTTCATCAAATATAAAGGAACTACTACAGTTAACTCCATGAGTACTAAGTGAACACGCTAGGGTTATATACAACGATGATCTAACAAACAATGGGAGGTGTATCTTCCGCCTCATTCCCTATTCCTTGTTTGGTTGTGAGCTTAGGACAGGACACACAATCAATTGCCTGTTTACTCTGGGTTTTATATAACTTGTATCCACTTAGTACTCATAGAAAGGATTGTAGAGTCATTTTTACTTATCTTTCATCAAAGCAGGAAATATAGGATTTTTTGGAGGAACAGGCGAACTTTTCTAAACAGAACTTACAACTTACTACAACTTTCTTAAAACTTACTTACATCACTAAAATCTTATGAACTCACCATCTTAAATGTTGATCCTCTTTTTTAAAATAACTTGTATTCTCAGGAAACTCGTAGACAGCTACGCACGCAAGGAATTCAGAAGATGGAGCATAATAACTTCAAGTCTTGTTTTGTTATTTGCATAAGTATTCTATGTTTTGTGAACACATACTTTGTAAACACTTTCTTTTTAATGAAATGGTTGTTTATTACTATGATTACTATGATGCATGTCTTGTGATACTAAACATGACGTCCTCCACCCCCGAACGTTTCCATCATTCCGGTTTTGGGGTGTGACATCTTTCCAGGTCTAAACAGATCTTTTTGACTGAATGGAACGGAAAGACTGTTTGATATGCACAAAAAATGGGTCTTTCCCAGTAAGATATGTTTTTCCCAAAAAACTTAAAAATCATATATTTCTGGCTGAATATGCTGAAAAGACAATTGTCCCCCAAACTCCACCTCTTTCTTTCTTGTTTTATTAATTTCTTTTAAATAATTTTTTAATTTCTTTATTATTGAATTGTTATATATTAATAAATATTATTTTTAATATATAATATTTACGTATTAGTTAATATTATTTTATTGGATTATTTATTTCTTTTAAATAATTCTTTTTTATTTCTTTTTAATGGATTAATTTCTTTTTATTGGATTATTATATATTAAAAAAAATATTATGTATAAATATATAATATTTATATATTAATAAATATTACTTTATTGGATTATTAATTTCTTTTAGTTAATCTTTTTAATTCATTTTTATTGGATTAGTTCTTTTTTTTAACAACACTACCATCATGTTAATATATTTTGAAAAAAAATCAATCCATCCCACCACTATCAAACATAAACCGAGTTACGAATCTCAAGTTGAGTTATAAAAAAAATTAATTGCTAGAAAGAAAAACGATGTAACATTAACTTGAAAAAAAAACTAAAAACAACTTAATCGACATTTTATTTGGATTTTAAATGATTATTGTGTAATTTTGATTTTGTATGATAATTTGTATGTTTTTATAATTATTCGGCAACTTCATCCATCACACTATAGAACAACAGTGTAATATTGTCATTTTTCATCATTCAGCACAGTCAATCAGATGTGCAATCAAACAACATGAGTTCTTTCCCAATCAGAAAACTTTTCCATACAACACTTTGCCAAACAACACTTTTCCGGACATAAACTATCAAACGGGGCCTTTGTGTTTTTTTTAGAAAATTTGAGAAAAAAAGAAGCTTTTATGAGTTTTTACCTTCACAAATTATCAGAAAACACATTTTTACCTGAGTATTTACCCATATATTTCACTCAAATCCTTAGATCTGCTGCGTTTTATGTTATTCAAGCATGTTTAAGTTTGCAAATAATTCCTTAGAATCTGTTTTTATTCATATTTTGATGGTTTAAATCAGCCTTTAGAAGAAAAGAATTTCTTATGAGTTTTAGTTGATGAGTTGATGTGTACAATTTCTTATTCATATTTTACGCTCTTTTTCAATTCATATTATCAGAAAATACGTTTTAGTTGATGAGTTGATGTGTACAATTTTGTTCCAGCTATAAATATTGTTGTGATTATTGTACATTCTAAAACACATCAGTAAGGCTGGAGGGAGTGGTGGCACCGAAACCGCACTCCCTCCCCCGCCACATAAGCATCACGTCACTCTTTACCATACAAGTGCGGTTTCATGCCACACCAAGGGAGTGGGATTATGGTAAAGAGAGAGAAAAAGAAAAAAAAGGATAAAAATGTGATTGGTTGAAAGAGAAGAGAGAATAAATAAAAGAGGAGAGAGAGAGAGAGTGAAAATGTAGCAAGGGAGTACCGCACTACGGTCTAAATCGCACCAAACCGCAGTCAGGGGATGGTGTTCCTCTGCCTATGTGGCAAAAAGTGCGGTAAAGACCGCATCCACACCCCACAGCCTAAGAATACCATGACAAAGTTACCCCTACTTTACAATTTACCTTTTCAGTAAATAGGTTAAAAAAAAAAGCAAGTACAAAAATAATGTGCGCATATCTCTGCTTTGACGACCAAAAGAAAGAAAAAAGGAGGGGGTAAGGGAACAACCAGACCCCACCCTTTAGAGATGTATGGTGCATTTTTTTAAAAAGAGAAGGATAGTTGGGCCCATGCGGTATTCTCTTTACACATTGTAATAAAAAAGGTTAGTTAAATGGACACCTCATTTTATCATTTAGATGTTTTATATAATTTTTAAGGTTTTTTTATTAGTTAAAATTACATTGTTTTTTGAAAAGATGACTAAAAATAATTAACTATTTGTTGATTTTTATCAAAATGTGTATAAAATATCTAAAGGACAGCACCCAATAAAAAATAAGAGAAGAAAGGAGTATACAATGTATACATTAAACTACAAAACAAAATATTTTACTGGACTCCAGAAGACTCAGGAAAGGACAAAAGAACCGGGACCCACCCAGTCAACACATCTTCTCGGGCAGTCAAATACTTCCACAAATCCCGACTTCTCTCGCCCGATTCACAGCACCACCAGACCATCTGCTAGGCTCCCTTCACACATCGACGTCAACGACCCAATCCAAGTCACCGCCAGTCGCCGTTACTCGCTCCGCCAGCAAACAGGGCCCGTCGATCTTCCTGCAATATGTGACATCCCCAAAATCACGGCCAGAAAAGACCGGTTTGTTTATGCTTTGTTTAAAAATCAGAGTAACATTTTAAATGAAAGTGTTGCGGAATTTGTCCAAAAAACAAAATATGATACAGATTTATCAAAAGCATTTCCATATAAATGTATTTCATTAAAAGACTTGGGATATCATGTTCGTACAGATCAAAAGCATAAACAGTACAATATAAGCCTTACTACATTATTTCATATCTACAGGCCTATATCCGTAATCCCTCGTCCAACGTCATATCTATGCTCAAGCGCCACTTCCTGTAATACATAAAACTGAGTGGGTCAGGCTTAGGAGCCTGGTGAGCACATAGGGTTTTCAACCCACAATAAATAAGTTTATTAATTTCATCAATCAACAATAACCCGATTACCCGTTCCCGTTATCCTCACTTTACGTCCCTAAACACCTATCATAAGGGACCTAGCCTAAGGATCATCATCGGGACGAACACTACTGCTAAGGGAATTCCTCAGCAATAAATGTCCTAAAGGCAACCATGTGGGGGATGGAGTACACCGGTGAACACATCGTTCACAAACACCTACAGGTTGTGAGCCTGCTAGTGTTCCACTAGACTGTCTAGAAGAGTCCGTGGTCGTCATCTATACTCCGCTAGATGACTGGATCAACAATAACAATATCGAGGCCTCTCATCATTTTATCACACATCACCTATTACATCTACCCATGTTTTACCCAAATATTTTCGTAGATATAAAATACATATACAGTTTAAATCATTGAAACCATGTATAATAATGTTCATCCAGCATAGATAGCAAGTATTCAGATAATATGCACACATAGCACGTAACTTATATAAAATACTTCATATCTATGTGTAAGCTGAAAGTAACTATGCACTCACTTGAAAGGTGGTGACTCAACACTTGGATAGTGCTTCGATACTCTCACAACGATTTTCCTTCGATAAAACCTAGTATCGATACCACTAGGGTTTAGTCTAATGATAACCGCGACAAAGTAATTGTTTGACTATTATTATTATTATATAAGCGTTAATAACACTCAATATAACTCATAATAATAGCCCAAATAATTATTTTAAGGACCTAATAACATTCCTATAATTATTTGAAAGCTATATTAAAAGTTGCGTAAGCGTAGCACACTTATAACGAATTTTATCGAAAACCGGAACTTAATTGGAGTAGCGTTTCAAAACCGAAAAACTCCTTTTTCTCAGGACTCTGGGAGCCTCGAGGCTTCCCTAGGGTGCTAGGGGTTTAACTAGGGCTCAGGGGACTCAAAAGGGGTTAGAGAGAGAAAGTAGTTTAGAGAGAGAAGTGAAAATGTGTGAAAAATCCGGAAGAATTCGCATGGTATTTATAGGGGACGAAGCTTGGATTTACGTTGGGCGTACTCCTCGGATAAGGCTTCCAGGTCAGATCCAGCTGGCTTCGTACATCGGGCGGATAAGGGCGAGGGTACGCGGGGCGTAAAGCGAGGGTGGCGTGTCACAATCCGAAGCGAGGACCGTGGGCCGCAAGCGACGGCTGGGATCGTGCCACGTCATCAGATTTGGGCGTTCTTTTTATCGATGTTCTTAGTTTAATATATTCTACGACTTTCGTTTAGATCGCTAAGGCTAAATCTCGCTCTATCGTAAATTCACTATTTACGCTTCTCGGTATCGTGTCGGTTCTGTCACGAAACTTCGACGAGTCATAACTTCTTCGTTATAACTCGGATTTCGGTGTTCTTTATATCCTCGGAATCCTTGTTTCGATAACTAGAACTTTATGTAGAGATATAGGGCTTATCCTACACTTTAATTTTGACGCTTATTTTTATTCTTTGTTAATTATACATTTATAATTAAATAATAAGCACATAAATACACATAATTCACATAATACTCAAATATTTCATCTTTATTACTTCAAAAAGTGTTACAAGAGTTGACCTAGACTATTACATTGACAAAAATGCTTAGCCCTGAAACCCGGGCGTTACAATTCTCTCCCCTTAGGATGATTCCGTCCCGGAATCATGCATCAGCAAACAGATGTGGATAGCGAATCATCATGTCATCCTCTGTTTCCCAAGTGAGATTCGGCCCATTCAAATGTTTCCATCGGACTAGCACTAAGTTGACCATCTTGCGTCGTAACTTCTTAGTCTTACGGTCAACAATTGCCTCGGGTTCTTCGATCAGCCTTTTGTTCTCATCCATCCTTAACTCTGAGATTGGAATTATGTCGGGAACACATCCCGTGAATTTCCTCAAATAACACACATGGAAGGTGTTATGAATACCATTGAGTTCTTCGGGCAATTCCAGCTTGTTAGCTTGGTTCCCAATCTTCTGAAGAACTTTGAACGGTCCAATAAACCTTGGACTCAACTTTCCTCGTTTCCCAAATCGTATAAGTCCCTTCCACGGTGAGACTTTAAGCAAAATGGAATCCCCAACTTCGAAGGTTATCGGTCGTCTTTTCTTGTCAGCATAGCTCTTCTGACGATCCTGGGCCGCTAACATTCTTTCCCTAATCACCTTCAACTTCTCAGCAGTCTCATGGACTATCTCAGGGCCCATAAACTGCTTCTCTCCGGCTTCAAGCCAACAAGACGGCGTACGGCACTTCTGTCCATACAAGGCTTGATAAGGTGCCATCTTGATGCTCGAGTGGAAACTGTTGTTGTAGGAGAATTCTACCAGAGGTAAGTGCTCGTCCCAATTCCCTTGGAATTCGAGGGTACATGCTCTCAGCATATCTTCCAGTGTCTGAATCGTTCTTTCGCTCTGACCATCGGTTTGCGGATGGTAAGCAGTACTCAAACATAATTTTGTACCCAATTCCTCTTGCAGACTCCTCCAAAACCTCGACGTGAAACGACTATCACGATCAGATACAATTGTAAGAGGGACACCGTGAAGTCTTACAATTTCCTTCATGTAAGAATTTGCGAGCTTATCCATAGACCACTTCTCGTTGGCTGCTATGAAGTCTTGGTGAAACGATCCACGACTACCCAAATCATGTCGTGTCCGTTCTTCGTTCTGGGCAGTTTAGTCATAAAATCCAAGGTGATGTCTTCCCATTTACCCATGGGTACAGGTAAAGGCTCTAAACTCCCATACGGTTTTTGATGTTGTGCCTTAACCCTCGCACATGTTATGCACTCGGCCACATACTTCGCAACATCAAGCTTCATCGTCGGCCACCATTAGTAGGGTTTTAGGTCCCTATACATTTTAGTGCTACCGGGATGAATTGAGTACATGGTCTTATGTGCTTCTTCCATCAGAAGATCTCTTATTCCTCCCGTCTTAGGTACCCAAATTCGATCTTGGAATACTTTCAGTCCTCGACTGTTTGTACCGAACACTAACGTTCTTCCCAAACGTTCTTCCTTTCGGTCATTCTTCTCTAAGGCTTCTTCTTGAGCTTTCCTGATACTTTCCACAATCGTCGAGACGACTTCAATTCTTAACGCTCTTGGCCTTTTCCTTTCAAGATTGACTTTCCGATTGAGAGCATCAACAACAATATTTGCTTTACCTGGGTGGTAAAGTATCTCACAGTCGTAGTCCTTGAGAAGTTCTAGCCAGCGTCATTGCCTCATGTTCAACTCCTTCTGATTAAAGAGATACTGGAGACTCTTATGATCTGTGAAGAGCTTGAACTTCGTGCCATAGAGGTAATGCCTCCATATTTTTAAGGCAAATACTACTGCTGCCAACTCTAGATCATGAGTGGGGTAGTTCTTTTAGTGCTCTTTCAATTGTCGAGATGTGTATGCTATCACCTTTTCTCTTTGGGTCAGAACACAACCCAACCCGACTCCAGATGCATCACTATAAACCGCGAAATCTTCGACTCCATCGGGTAGAGAAAGTATCGGTGTTTCACATAACTTCTTCTTTAGTTTCTCGAATGCCTCATCGTGCTTCTCACTCCACGTATACGTAGCTCCTTTATGAGTCAAAGCTGTTAATGGAGCAGCTATCGAAGAAAAGCCTTGGATAAACCGTCGATAATATCCGGCTAATCCTAGAAAGCTTTGAATCTCCGTGGGACTCTTTGGACGTTCCCACTTCATTACAGCTTTGATTTTTGTTGGGTCAACCATTATTCCCTTCTGGTTAGCCACATGACCCAAGAATTGGACTTCTCGGATCCAAAAATCACATTTAGAGAACTTAGCGTAAAGCTTCTCCTTCCTTAACACTTCCCGTAGATGCTTGCCATGCTCCTCTTGGGTTTTCGAGTAGATCAGAATGTCGTCGATGAACACTATCACAAATTTATCAAGGAATGGTTTACAAACCCTGTTCATCAAATCCATGAATGCTGCAAGAGCATTGGTTAGTCTAAACAACATAAACAAGAACTCGTAGTGTCCATATCGAGTTCTGAAGGAAGTCTTCTCAATATCCTGTTCCCTCACCTTCAGCTGATGATATCCCGACCTAAGATCGATCTTTGAGAAGTAGCTCGAACCTTGCAGCTGATCGAATAGGTCGTCAATCCTCGGTAATGGATACTTGTTCTTCACCGTTGCCTTGTTCAGCTCTCGGTAGTCTATACACATTCTCATGCTTCAGTCCTTCTTCTTTACGAATAACATCGGAGCTCCCCAGGGTGATGAACTTGGTCGAATGAAACCGTTGTCCAACAGCTCCTGAAGTTGCGTCATGAACTCCTTCATCTCCGTCGGTGCTAATTGGTAAGGTGCCTTTGCTATCGGTGTTGTTCCTGGTAACAAGTCTATACGAAACTCCACTTGCCTATCAGGTGGTAATCCGGGAGATCTTTGGGAAAGACTTCCGGATAATCACACACAACCGGTATATTCTGCACCTCTTTCTTCTCCTTCTTAGCATCGATTACGAATGCCAAGTATGATGCACATCCTTTGGACAAACATTTCCTGGATTTCATCAGGGAGATGATTCCAAAATTCACTCTACGTTTGTCCCCGTACACCATAAATGATTCCTTTCCGGGTGGGTTTACCCTTACTATCTTCTTTCGGCATTGAATCTCAGCATCGTTGGCTCTAAGCCAATCCATACCCAAAACGATGTCGAAACCATTTAACTCTATGGGTAATAGCTCCTCATGGAATTCGTTTCCGTTTAGGTCAATGACGATGCTCCCAATACGATTACTAACAGGTACAAATTTGCCACTGGCAACTTCTACAATTAGGACGTTATCAAGTTTTTCTACAGGTAATGCTAATTTCCCACCAAATTTATGCGACGCAAAGGAGTAGTTGGCTCCGAAATCAAATAGTATATTTTCAGGCAAACCATTTACAAGAAAGGTACCTGAAGCGACGTCTGCTGCCTCCTTTGTAGCCTCGAGCATCATTTGGAAGGCTCTCGCCTTCGGCTTCGGTGGTATGTTGGGTCTTCCTGCCTCCTTCTTTTTCGGGCAATCCTTTGAAATGTGCCCCTCCTCGTTGCACTCATAACAGACCTTCTTAGTGAACGTGCATTCGTTGGCATAGTGCCCAGGCTTTCCACATTTGAAACAAGTGACCCCTCCGTCACACTTCCCAGAGTGCTTTTTCTTGCACTTGTCGCACCACTTCGCTTCTGATCCTCCTCCTCTCGAACCAGACTTCGAGAATCTAACTTTCTTACCGGACCTCGAGGATCCGTCAAATTTCCTTTTCTCTCCCACTTTCGCTCTCTCCAGACCCTTTTCTCGTATCTGGGTCTCCACATTCTTAGCAGCCCAGATGGCGGCTTTCAGTGTGGTAGTTTGCTTGACCATTGGACCGAAGTCCGCTGGTAATCCGAGGGCAAATTTGTTAACCTTGGAGAGTTCAGTTGGGACGAGGTGAGGAACAAGCTTCATTTTCTCAGTAAAGCTTGCAACGTATTCAGTAACGCTCATTCTTCCCTTCTTCAGATTCTGTAACTCGTTGTTGATTTCCAGAAGATCCTGCTCAGAGCAGTATTGCATCTTCAACTGTACCAAAAAATCCTCCCACGACATCTTGCTTGCTTCACCTTTGGGCATCGAATTAGCTAATAGCTTCCACCAGCTTAGTACTCCAGATTTCAGCAGAGGAACTGCGAGAGCGGTCTTCTGCCTATTGCTACACTTGCAACTCTCAAACATCGTTTCCATCTCAGAGATCCAGTTCATGACTTCCACCGGTGTCAGGCTTCCAGATAGACACTGTGGATTGGATGCCATGAAATCCTTATATTTGCATCCACGTCCATCATTTCCTCCATCCTGGTGGTTTTGCCTAACTATCGGTGGGTTGGCTTGACCAACAGTCCCACTGTAGTTTCCCTCCTCAGTCTCCCCTTCATTCAACTCGGGCTGTTCGATATGTATAGTCGCTTCCTCTCGATTTTGCTGGAGCAAATGCCTGGTTTCCTCCATTTGACGATCCAACATTGCTTGGATCATCGCTTGCACTCCGTCCATCGTTATTGGCCCAGCAGCGGCTTCCACAACTAGTATTTGCTCGATCACTGGGGGTTGGTTTCTGTTCCCATTTACGTTCACGTTTCCGCTACGGGTCCTTGCCATCTTGATCTATACACCGAATAAGGTGAATTTAGATCTCTATTTAGGAGTGATGTTCAAATCATCATTATCTCTCCGAAACTTTTACATGCTAGTTCTAATATCGTACTCGTACATTTAGAATCCTAAACACATAAGGTTTCCAGATCCGGTCGGCAACAGACCATAGATCCGAACAATTAACAACATATCAAGCACAAAGCATTTAGCACATAAAAGCATTTTAGGCATAATTCCTAAAATAATCTAGTGCTCACACCTCACAATCATCGCTTAGCATTCTAAGTTTAAGTCTATAAATCCTACAAATTCCTAGTTCGCTTAAACTAATGCTCTGATACCAGCTGTGACATCCCCAAAATCACGTCCAGAAAAGACCGGTTTGTTTATGCTTTGTTTAAAAATCAGAGTAACATTTTAAATGAAAGTGTTGCGGAATTTGTCCAAAAAAACAAAATATGATAAAGATTTATCAAAAGCATTTCCATAGAAATGTATTTCATTAAAAGACTTGGGATGTCATGTTCGTACAGATCAAAAGCATAAACAGTACAATATAAACCTTACTACATTATTTCATATCTACAGGCCTATATCCGTAATCCCTCGTCCAACATCATATTTATGCTCAAGCGCCACTTCCTGTAATACATAAAACTGAGTGGGTCAGGCTTGGGAGCCTGGTGAGCACATAGGGTTTTCAACCCACAATAAATAAGTTTATTAATTTCATCAATCAAGAATAACCCGATTACCTGTTCCCGTTATCCTCACTTTACGTCCCTAAACACCTATCATAAGGGACCTAGCCTAAGGATCATCATCGGGACGGACACTACTGCTAAGGGAATTCCTCAGCAATAAATGTCCTAAAGGCAACCATGTGGGGGATGGAGTACACCGGTGAACACATCGTTCACAAACACCTACAGGTTGCGAGCCTGCTAGTGTTCCACTGGACTGTCTAGAAGAGTCCATGGTCGTCATCTATACTCCCCTAGATGACTGGATCAACAACAACAATATCGAGGCCTCTCATCATTTTATCACACATCACCTATTACATCTACCCATGTTTTACCTCAATATTTTCGTAGATATAAAATACATATACAGTTTAAATCATTGAAACCATGTATAATAATGTTCATCCAGCATAGATAGCAAGTATTCAGATAATATGCACACATAGCACGTAACTTATATAAAATACTTCATATCTATGTGTAAGCTGAAAGTAACTATGCACTCACTTGAAAGGTGGTGACTCAGCACTCGGACAACGCTTCGATACTCTCACAACGATTTTCCTTCGATAAAACCTAGTATCGATACCACTAGGGTTTAGTCTAATGATAACCGCGACAAAGTAATTGTTTGACTATTATTATTATTCTATAAGCGTTAATAACACTATATATAACTCATAATAATAGCCCAAATAATTATTTTAAGGACCTAATAACATTCCTATAATTATTTGAAAGCTATATTAAAAGTTGCGTAAGCGTAGCACACTTACAACGAATTTTATCGAAAACCGGAACTTAATTGGAGCAGCGTTTTGAAACCGAAAAACTCCTTTTTCTCGGGACTCCGGGAGCCTCGGGGCTTCCCTAGGGTGCTAGGGGTTTAACTAGGGATTAGGGGACTCAAAAGGGGTTAGAGAGAGAAAGTAGTTTAGAGAGAGAAGTGAAAATGTGTGAAAAATCCGGAAGAATTCGCATGGTATTTATAGGGGCCGAAGCTCGGATTTACGTTGGGCGTACTCCTCGGATAAGGCATCCAGGTCAGATCCAGCTGGCTTCGTACATCGGACGGATAAGGGCGAGGGTACGCGGGGCGTACCTACTTCGGACGCGGGGCATAAAGTGAGGGTGGCGTGTCACAATCCGAAGCGAGGACCGTGGGCCGCAAGCGACGGCTAGGATCGTGCCACGTCATCAGTCTCGCACCAGGTTTCGCATTTTTGATTCCTAACTTCAAAATTTTGTATTTTCCACATACGATCTCCGTTTTTGACATTCTTTATATCGACGCGAAGGTTGGAACGTATTCTACTACTTTCGTTTAGACTTCATCGGCTAATTTTGACTCGATTTTAAATTTTATATTATTAACGTTTTCGCCCATCTTTTTTTTCGTTATGCTACTCTCAACGAGATCTTCGATTCTCATTTAGGTCGTGTCAGCTAAAAATCACTCGATCTAATATTCGAATTTCGGGCTGTACATTGCTATTCCGAAACTTCGAAAAATCATAACTTCTTCATACGAAGTTAGATTTGGGCGTTCTTTTTATCAATGTTCTTAGTGTAACATATTCTACGACTTTCATTTAGATCGCTAAGGCTAAATCTCGCTCTATCGTAAATTCACTATTTACACTTCTCGGTATCGTGTCGGTTCTGTCGCGAAACTTCGACGGGTCATAACTTCTTCGTTATAACTCGGATTTCGATGTTCTTTATATCCTTGGAATCCTTGTTTCGACCACTACAACTTTATGTAGAGATATTGGGCTTATCCTACACTTTAATTTTGATGCTTATTTTTATTCTATGTTAATTATACATTTATAATTAAATAATAAGCACATAAATACACATAATTCACATAATACTCAAATATTTCATCCTTATTACTTCAAAAAGAGTTACAAGAGATGAACTAGACTATTACATTGACAAAAATGCTTAGCCCTGAAACCCGGGCGTTACACAATATCAATATCACTAGTCCTTTCCATCATCGTCGGACCACCTGTTATCACTAACCACCATCATCTCCGTTCTTCACCGTCAACATCAGTCAGACCACCTCTCGTTGACAACTCTCCGTAAATAGTAGCCTTAACGTCAACAACCATCGTCGCCACCAGACGTCCACCACTACTCCACCACCTGGCACTTCAGAGTTCAATAAGTAGAACCCAGTCGCCATCTCCAATTATCTAAGATTCGAACTGCAACAACACTCGTAACCCCCGGTGATAGCAGATAAAATCGTCATCATCGTTGTTGGCCACCTTCAATATTGACGAAGCAAAGAAACATCGTAGGCAAACACAAGTCTAATTCCTTCTGTTGTCAGCAAACCTCTGATATCCAGTCGCTAAGGGTTATTCCCTCTACCAGACCCCCTAAAAACATCGGCTAGATCATAGTTCCAATAGCCTTTTCATTGTCATTGGTCGCCGACTAGATCAACCCCCATCACAGGTCCCCAATGATTTTTCTTCTTTTTGGCAGATCGTGAGAATGGATGTGGACGGAGGACTTTTTCCTCAAAAGTCAAAACTGATGGAAGATATTAGGGCCCACATATGGTACTCCTTGTACCCATTACGTCTCACACCAAAAAAAATGAGTAGAAACTTAGACTAACCATTTTGATTTACCAAGTGGGCCGATGATTCTACAAAATAGGCTCAACCATTTCTATTTTGGGCTTTGTTTTCAAAAGGGTCTTTTCTTTAGTTGAATGCTTCAACAACATTTAAGTGGGCTAATTTTTGCAAGATAATTTTCGCCAATCAATCAACCAATGCGTGGGCGCTACATTCGATCAAAGAAAAATCCGAGTCTAGAAGAAGCGTTGCAGGCCGGACCACTCGACATTTTCAAAAAAAATAGGGGTAGAATAGTAGTATGCTTCCGCTACTCCACGAATTGTTTTAGAAAATGATCATGATTGAAAAGCTAAATTTGAATTCCAACATCAAACACACTTCCCAATCTGGATGCAAGGTTTACCCATCTCTCATTTCTTAAATAATTTGTAACATTTAGATGATGAGGTATTTTTAATTTTAACCCCAAGCATGAAGATTAATTGCATTTTAGCACTTATCCATGGAAAATGATGCAAAATAGCCTATAATGGCTTTTGTAAATTTTGGGGCGAGCTCACGTACGCTGGGCTTATGTGCCTGATCTACAAACCCTAATTTTTTGGGGTTGGACCCTATATAAACATCATTAACTCTCAAATGATCACTCCATCACCAGCCTCCAACCCTCATTCCTTCCATTGCAACCCTAATCTCTTGTATATGTTCCTTTGAGCTTAAAAGTGATGGGTTTTATACAAACAATCCTATGTGTGCATGCAACCCTAATTTGGATCTATGTTTTGCTATTAGATACACAACATTATGAACACAAGAATAAAACCCTAAAGAACAATGTTATTTTCGAAATTAATATACAAGGTTAGATTACATACCTCTTGTTGTTATATTGCAATAACAACTTAAATCTTTAAACCCTAAGTCTTGAAAGCAAACACCACAAGTGTAGTGCCTCTAATGGTTCACAAACACCACAAGCAATTGGAAAGGCTATAGAGATAGAAGGAAGGATGTGGAAATCATCCTTGGGACTTCTTAGAAGCATGTACACGAATTCCCAAGGCCTAGGGGTCTTTATATAGGGTTTAGATTAGGGTTTCAGTCCTTATCCTTATCAAATTACTTGCCCACCAAGCAACCACAAGATAAGCCTTGAAAACCCTTATCTCTTGGACCTTGGACGATTTTAAGGATATCCTTATCCTTGAATTCATCCATCCTTTAACAAGGATAACCATTACCCTATTTTGCAACTATCACATAATTACAATTCAGCCCCTCTAGTTTAATTAATTACACTTGATCACAAAATTAATTCCTAATTAATTATTGAACAATATTAATTAAACAAATATGATTTCTCCTTTAATATATTATTCTTATAACATATTAATAAATCATAATAACCTCTTTCTCTATTTATTTCTCCAGTCAAGTTGCTTTGGTGAAGGTAACCCAAAAGAACCATGCACAACCGGGTCAAGTACTTGCCTAATATAGTTGCAGCCTTAGACACTATTCCAACAGTCTCCCACTTGGATAAGTCTAGTAACTATATGCACAAGTATAATCTGGTTTGCAATCGTAGCTCTCAAAGATGCTGTTAAACTCTGATCTAATCAATCTTGTCCTTTAGATAAGGGATCGTACAGTCCTCTGTCAGATATCATGCTGACAATTTTATGGAATAATTAGTCTAGCATTTGGTTTCTCAATCTCCAATTTATTTGACATAGAACTTAATCGAACACATCAATTCAGTTCTGATCGGGCTCGGCACATAAGTCAAATCAAATCATCGAGCGGCCGAGATATCGCTTTTACCCTCTTAGGATAAAAGTTACAGATAAACTTCAACTTATATGCATTTACTTATTCATTAATCAACTATACACAACCATCCGTTTTATAACACCGAGTTACTGATGCGTTTTCGCATTATCAATGTACAGTCAATTAACAAATAACAAACCATATATCTAGGTTTTAAGACTATATGGTATTATCGTCTTGAGATCACCCTTTTTGTTATGTCTAATACCATTTAGACAAGTTCATAAGCACTCATGAACGTTGCAGCAATCTTTTGCTATGTCTAATACCATTTAGACAATCTACACACCTATTCATGACAATCTTCATTCATATCTACTTCCGACATATAAACGATTGTGGACAATTTGAATAATTCGATTATTCTTAATAAACTCAATTATTCTGGAAGTCAAAACATGCAAAGTGAAACAATAGTTAAACAATTAACATAAGATAGTAACATTACTCATAAATAAAACTCCTTTATTTAATCATCAAATGTTAATTACATTTATCTATTACACGTTTCTACTACTATCTAATCTATGCTAATATCATCCTTCAGCCGAATACTCCTAGCATGCTGCAAGTGCTTAACCCTACTCAGTCCCTTCGTAAGCGGATCTGCTGGGTTATCTTCTGATGATATCCTCTTCACTAAGAGTTGTCCTTCTTCTACACGATGTCTGATGAAGTGATATTTTCTATCGATATGTCGAGATCTACCATGATCCCTCGGTTCCTTGGTCAAGGTAACCGCTCCTTCATTATCACAGAAAATCTCCATGGGCTCCTTTATGGCAAGTACAACTCCAAGGTCACCGATGAAGTTCATCAACCATATTTCCTCCTTCGACGCTTCGCTCGTTGCAATGTACTCTGATTCTCATGTTGAATCAACTACGGTTTCCTACTTGGAACTCTTCCAAGTTACTGCTCCCCCATTCAGGGTAAAGACCCAGCCCGACTGCGAACGGTAGTTGTCCCTGTCGGTTTGAAAGTTGGCATCACTATACCCTCGCACCTTCAAGCCATCACTCCCTCCGAGGACTAAAAACCATTCCTTCATCCTCCGAAGGTACTTAAGGATATTCTTCACCGCAATCCAATGAGCTCTACCAGGGTTCCCTTGATATCTACTAACCATGCTCAAAGCAAAGGCTACATCAGGGCGAGTACAAGTCATAGCGTACATGATTGAGCCAACTGCGGAAGCGTATGGAACTCAGCTCATTTCAGCTATCTCAGCTTTGGTACTCGGACTTTGAGTCTTACTCAACTTGGCATTACTTTGTATCGGTAATTCTCCCTTCTTTGAGTTTTCCATACTAAAACGTTTTAGTACCTTCTCTAAGTAAGTGTTCTGACTAAGTACTATTAGTCTCTTACTTCTTTCTCTTACTATCGTTATTCCTAAAATATAGGAAGCCTCTCCGAGGTCCTTCATAGCGAAGTACTTCCCGAGCCAGGACTTAACTTCCTGCAGAGTCGGGACGTCGTTTCCTATGAGTAATATGTCATCGACATATAGAACGAGGAAGCTTACTATACTCCCAGTGGCTTTGACATATACACACGATTCATCTTTGCTTCATACAAATCCAAACTCTTTGACTTTCTCATCGAAGCAAAGATTCCATCTGCGAGACGCTTGCTTTAGTCCATAAATGGACTTCTTAAGCTTACACACTCTATTCGGATGCTTCAGATCCACAAAACCCTCTGGCTGAGCCATGTAAACATCCTCAGCCAACTTCCCGTTAAGGAAAGCGGTCTTGACATCCATTTGCCAAATCTCATAATCATGAAATGCGGAAATAGCTAGCATCACTCTAATAGACTTTATCTTCGCAACTGGTGAGATCATAGTCAACTCCAGGAGTTTGAGTAAAGACCTTCGCAACCAATCGCGCCTTATACGTGTGTACTTTTCCATCCACGTCGGTCTTCTTTTTGAAGATCCATTTGCACCCAACGGTCTTACGTCCGAGCACATTATCATCCAAATTCCAAACTTGGTTATCTTACATGGATTAGATCTCGCTATCCATTGCCTCTTTCCATTTTGCAGACTCCGGGACTGCCATGGCTACCTTATAGCTATTAGGTTCATCAAGGTTTATTAGTGTACTATCACTAATATACGTGTCCCCTTCGGTAGTAATATGATGACCATACAACTGGGGTTGAACTCTAACTCTTTCGGAACGTCTAAGAGGTAATGATATGTCAATCGGTTCAACCGGAGTTTCCTCCTCGGGTTGAGTGCCAGCGGTAGAGGTTCCTTCATCTATCGACTCTTGAATCTCTTCAAGCTCGATTTGCCTCCCACTGTCTCCTTGGCCTATGAGTTCTCGCTCTCAGAAAACTCCTCTCCTCACAACAAAGACAACATTGTCCTTCGGTCTATAGAAGAGATATCCAAAGGATTTCTACGGGTATCCGATGAAAATACATCGCTCACTACGAGGTTCGAGCTTGTCGTGAGTATCTCGTCTTACGAAAGCCTCGCAACCCGAAACCTTGATATGTGCTAACGAAGGAGCTTTCCCCGTCCACATCTCGTGAGGTGTTTTGGAAACCTTCTTAGTAGGGACTCGGTTAAGGATATGGGCGGCAGTCTCTAAGGCATACCCCCAAAAAGAGGTAGATAGTGAAGCACGAATCATCATAGAGCAAACCATGTCCAACAAGGTTCGATTACGCCTTTCTGCCACACCATTCAGCTGCGGTGTCCTAGGTGGCGTCAATTGTGAAAATATTCTACACCCCTTGAGATAATCGTGGAATTCAAGACTTAGGTACTCTCCTCCTCGATCGGATCGAAGCATCTTGATTTTCCTTCCCAATTGATTCTCCACTTCATTCTTGAACTCTTTGAACTTTTCAAATGTTTCTGACTTTTGCTTGATTAAATAGATATACCCATATCTACTATAGTCATCGGTAAAAGTCACGTAGAAGCGGTTTCCATCCTTGGTGGTAGATCTAAACGGTCCACACACATCGGTATGTATGAGGTCCAATAGACCCTCACCCCTTTCGCACGTACCAGCTAAGGGTGACTTAGTCATCTTTCCAAGTAAACAAGACTCGCATGTGTCATCTTCCTTAAGGTTGAATGACTCCAACACTCCATCCTTTTGGAGTTGGGCTATGCGTTTCTTGTTGACATGTCCAAGACGACAATGCCACAAGGATGCCTTATCCATACTATTGGAAGAATCCATGCATAAAACATCATTTCCTAAGTTATCAAGAATCATAACAGTTTCATAAATTTCATTACACGGTATTGCTTCAAAATAAAAGACACCATTTAGATAAGCCAAAATAGATCCATTCTCATTATTAAAAGAAAATCTAAAACCTTGTCTAAACAAACCATGAAATGAAATGATGTTTCTAGCCATTTCTGGCGAATAGCAACAATTGTTCAAATCTAAACATAAACCATTCCTAAGCACTAAAGAATACACTCCAATCTTGGTCACAGGCGACGATCTTCTGTTCCCCATGATTAGATTTATCCTTCCATGCTCCACATCCCTATTTCTTCTTAGTCCCTACACATTACAACAAATGTGGTAACCACAACCAGTATCAAGAACCCAAGAAATAGCATGAGATGAATCGTTAGATTTAATTGTGTATATACCTGCGAAAGACGGCTTGATCTTTCCTTCCTTGATGTCTTGCAGGTACTCTGGGCAGCTTCTCTTCCAATGCCCTATTTTGTGGCAATGGTGGCACTCTGCCTCCTTTGGGTTAGAAGTAGGCTTAGCGGGATCAACATTTGTCCCACTAGAAAAGGAACCATCTTGGGACTTTCCCTTGCAGTGGCTCTTAGACGGAGCCTTCCTCTTCTCGCCTCTTCCTTGCCCAATGGCCAAAACAGGAGCAGCGGGTGGATTGGGAGTAGGTGCAACGGACTTGTCCTTGAGATTGCTCTCAGCAACCCTAAGGAGACCTTGGAGCTTAC
Organism: Lactuca saligna; assembly: GCF_052625555.1. Lineage (NCBI taxonomy): Eukaryota > Viridiplantae > Streptophyta > Magnoliopsida > Asterales > Asteraceae > Lactuca > Lactuca saligna. The sequence goes on along the minus strand of NC_136421.1, from coordinate 282,407,863 downwards.
TTAGGGTAACCTCTTCTTTGTTTATGTGGTAGATCATCCTAAATTGATTGTAACTTGGAGGAAAAGAGTGAAGCACCATGTCGATTGCTAAGTCTTCCCCAAAGTCAACATTTAACTTACGAAGACGATCGACATACCTTTGCATCTTTTGCAGGTGCACGGTTAAAGATTCTCCATGACCCATTTTGGCGGAAATCATGTTAGTGAAAATCTCGTAACGCTCTTGCCTCGCGTTTTGGTGGTATCTCTCCAACAAGTCTTGGTGCATTTCGTACGGATACATGTCCTCGTAGGACTTTTGGAATTCGGAGTTCATAGTGGCTATCATGATGCAATGAACCTTCGTTGCATCACGCTCATGAGTTTCAAAAGCGGTGATTTCAGCCGGAGTAGCGATTTCAGGATTGATTTTCTCGAGCTTCTCATCGAGGACATACTCCTTGTCCTCGTAGAGAGGAATCGTGTAAATGTATCTTATCCATTCGCTAAAGTTCGTTCCATCGAACGTCACCTTTTGGCAAAGGCTCATCAATGTGAACGAGCTTGCAGCAACGTTGTTCGCGTTCGACATCTACAAATAGAAAGGACAAAGATAGATTAGAATTTGGATCCCTAATTATCACCCAATAAGAAAATTAGGGCTAGGATCCAACAACAATATTCACACATTAGAAAAGGGATGTCGTAATATAATATGCAAACAATTTGAAGGTAAGTGAATGACGATTCACTAATTCTCCACCATGAAAAACATAACTCTAAGTTCTAAATGTATTGAGAATTCCTAGGTTCGGATGAGATTCATTGAAACCTTTCAATGGCATGTTTAAATCTCGATATGCCCCTCTCGTTGGTGACTGGGATACTGAAGATCACAAAGCGGGTGTGAATTACCATGCAAATTGTAACGCCCGTGTTTCTAGGCTTGCCATTTTTAGCAATGTAAAAGTCTAGGTTAACCTTGTAACTCAACTTGAAATAATAAGAATGTATTATTTGTGAATTATTTGAATTATGTGATTTATGTGTGTATTTTCTTAATTTTATAATTTAATGAATTAAGAATAAAATAAGCGTCAAAATTTAAGTGTGAGATAAGCCCGACATCTTTGCATAAAGTTGTAGTGGTCGAAACAAGGATTCCGGAGATATAAGGAATGCCAAAATCCGAGTTATAACGAAGAAGTTATGACCTGTCGAAGTTTCGCGACAGAACCGACACGACGCCGAATGACGTAAAATATGAATTTAAGATAGAGCGATATTTAGCCTTAGCGATCTAAACGAAAGTCGTAGATTTCGTTAAACCGAGAGCGTGCATAAAAGGAACGCCCAAATCTGACTTCGTATGAGGAAGTTATGATTTTTCTAAGTTTCGACTTAGCAGTATGCAGCCCGAATACTCGATTTGAGATCGAGCGGTTTTTAGCCGAAACAATCTAAATGAGAATCGAAGATCTTGTTGTTAGTAGCGAAGCAATGAAAAGTTAGGCGAGAACGGACGTCAGACGAAAAAGTTATGAATTTATAACGAAGTTTTTCTGTCCCGGCCTTCTAAAAATAAATAATAAAAATAAAGGTCAAAATTAGCCGACGGAGTCTAAATGAAAGTTGTAGAGTATGGTCTGACCTTCGCGTGGATATAAAGAACGTCGAAAACGGAGCTCGTATGCGAAAGTTACGCAATTTAGAAGTTTGACAAGTCAATTACGCCCCGCGTAATTTGAGTACTCCCCGCGTACTCAGTCGGATGCAACTTGTCTGACCAATACTCGAGTGCCACCAGTCGACGCACGCAGTGACGTCAAAGTACGCCCCGCGTACTGAGTACGCCCCACGTAATTTGAGTACGCCCCGCGTAATCCCAGACCCAGCAGCCTATAAATAGAACTCGAATTCAGCCATTTTCTCTTGTTCAAACTCTTCCCTCTCTCTAAGTTTTGCCTTGTTTTGCATGTCGTTTATACCCCAAAGCCCCGGTAATATTCCCGAGCCCCGAAGCAAGATCCGAAGCCCCGAGGATCCCGAAGAGCGTTATTCCCGAGCCGAAACGCTGCCCGCGAGGAGCCCGGTTTTGTGAAGATCTTCCAGATCTACGGAGAAACACCTCTTCTGCAAGCCGTAGTGCTGCCCGATCATCTTTTGATCAAGTGAGTGTGTAGTTATTTTCATTCCAACGCAATATTATGAAGTATGTCCTATAAAATACGTGTTATGTGTATATACTTGGTTGTTATACGTGTGACTGTATATTCACTCTCTTCTATCTTATAGATCTGATGTATTCTTTATGAAATACGTGTTATGTGTGTATGCCTCATCTGTTATGTGGAATATGTATTGCTTAAAGCATGTTATACAGGTTTTTAAACTATGTATAAAAATGTATATTTTTATCTACTAATATGTTGGGTAGAACATGGGTAGATAATTGGTGTGTAATAAACAGATGAGAGGCCTCGGTGTTATTGGTGTTATTCTAGTCATTCAGCAGAGTATGGATGACGACCACGGACTATTCTAGACTGTCCTGTGGAACACTAGCAGGCTCATTACCTGTAGGTGTTGTGAACGACGTGTTCACCGGTGTACTCTATCCCCCACATGGTTGCCTTTAGGACACTTATTGTTGAGGAAGCCCCTCTGCAGTAATGTCCGTCCCGATGAAAAATCCTGAAATAGGTTCCTTATAATAGACGTTATTTTTAGGAACGTAAGGTGAGGATAACGGGAATGGGTAATCGGGTTTATTGTTGATGGTTGAAATTAAATATAATTATTGTGGGTTGAAAACCCTATATGCTCATCAGGCTCCCAAGCCTGACCCACTCAGTTGATTTATTTTACAGGAAGTGGTGCAAGAGCTTAAGATGGGCGAACATCAAGTTGTTTTGTTTACAAGTCTGTATATGTATATATTTGTTGAATGACTTGTAATGCTATCGTTTATGCTTTATGATCTGTATCGGAACATGACATCTCGTCTTTTGATTATGAAATGAAATCATATTTCTTTATGAAATGTTTTGATAAATATCTATTTTATCATGTTTTGTTTTTGGGAACAAATTCCGCATCTCTTTTAAAATTAAAAGGATTTACTCTGAAAATTATTTTAAAAAGCATAAATGAAATCGGTCTTTTTTGGCCGAGATTTTGGGGATGTCACAGTTGGTATCAGAGCATTAGTTTAAGCGAATTAGGAATTTGTAGGATTTCTAAACTTAAACTTAGGATGCTAAGTGGAGATTGCGAGGTGTGTGTCTGTTGGATCTTAGACACAAGCACTAGTTTATTTTAGGAAAGTTGCCTAAAATGCTTTTATGTGCAAAATGTTATATGTTGCTATATATGATATTATTTGTTCGGATCTTTGGTTTGTTGCCAACCGGATCTGAAGGTTTATGTGTTGAGGATTCTAAGCGTATATGTACGATATTAGAACTAGCATGTAATCGTTTGGAGTAATAAGGTGAAATTATTCGGTGTATAGATCAAAATGGTGAGAACAAGAAGCGGAGTTGGAAATGCTAATGAAAACAGGAATCAACCACCTGTAATCGAGCAAGTACCTGTCGTAGCTGCTGCACCTGAGCCGATAACAATGGCTGGTGTACAAATGATGATTCAAATGATGTTGGATCGTCAGATGGAAGAAACAAGATGCCTGCTTAGGCAGAATCGTGAAGAACCGTCAATTCAAGCGGAAGAGCCCGAGGAGAATGGAGGGCAGTCTGAAGGAGAAAACTTTAGTGGGATCATTGGTCAAGACGAACAACCAGTGGTTAGACGCAATAACCAGTATAGAGGAAATGATGGTCGTGGGTGCAAGTATAAGGATTTCATGGCATCCAAACCACCATGCCTATCCGGAAGCCCGACGCCGGTACAAGTTATGGACTGGGTCTCTGAAATGGAGACTATGTTTGAAAGTTGCGAATGCAGCAACAGGCAGAAGACCGCTCTTGCGATCCCTCTGCTAAAATCTGGCGTGTTAAGTTGGTGGAAGTTGTTAGCTGACTCTATGCCCAAGGGAGAAGCAAGCAAAATGTCTTGGGAAGACTTTCTGGAACAACTAAAACTGCAATACTGCTCCGAGCAGGACCTTCTGGAAATCAGTAATGAGTTTCAGAATTTGAAGAAAGGGAAATTGAGCGTTACTGAATACGCTACAAGTTTCACGGAAAAGATGAAGTTTATCCCATATTTGGTGCCTACAGAACTCTCTAAGGTCAACAAGTTTGCCCTTGGACTACCAGCAGACTATGGTCCAATGGTTAAGCAAGCAACCACATTGAAAGCCGCCATCTGGGCTGCTAGAAATGTTGAGACTCAGATCAGGGAAAAAGGTCTAGAAAGGTCAGAGGTTGGTGAGAAAAGGAAAATCGATGGATTTTCAGGGTCCAGCAAGAAAAGTAAATTCTCGAAGTCTAGTTCGAGAGGAAGTGGAGGAAAGGTAGAGGCGAAATGGTGCGACAAGTGCAAGAAGAAGCATCATGGGAAGTGTGGCGGGGAAACCACATGCTACAAATGTGGAAAGCCAGGTCATTATGCCAACGAATGCACCTTCACCAAGAATGTTTGTTATGGTTGTGGTGAGGAGGGGCACATCTCAAGAGATTGTCCGAAGAAGAAGGAGGCAACAAGACCCAACATTCCGCCAAAGCCAAAGGCGAGAGCATTCCAGATGACACTGGAAGCTGCTAAAGATGAAGCTGATGTCGCTTCAGGTACCTTTCTCGTTAACAAATTGCCTGCCCAAATTTTATTTGATTCTGGAGCCAACTACTCCTTTTTATCGCATGAATTTGGTAGAAAACTAGCTTTGCCTATTGTGAGACTAGATAATGCTTTATTAGTCGAAGTTGCTAGTGGCAAGATTGTACCTGTTAGCCATCGTATGAAAAACATTTTAATTGATTTGAATGGGAATAAGTTCCACAAGGAATTATTACCTATAGAACTTAATGGTTTCGACATCGTTTTGGGAATGGATTGGCTTAGTGCCAATGATGCCGAAATTTTATGCAAGAAGAAAATAGTGAAAGTGAATCCGCCTGGAAAGGAATCGTTTATGGTGTATGGAGATAAACGCAGAGTGAATTTTGGAATCATTTCCCTAATGAAAGCCAGAAAGTGTTTGACCAAGGGATGTACATCATATTTAGCATTCGTAATCGATGCTAAGAAGGAAAAAAAGGTGATGCAAAATATTCCTGTTGTGTGTGATTATCCGGAAGTATTTCCCGAAGATCTTCCTGGATTACCGCCCGATCGACAAGTAGAATTTCGTATTGACTTGTTGCCCGGAACAACGCCAATTGCAAAAGCACCTTATCGATTAGCACCGACGGAGATGAAGGAGCTAATGATGCAACTTTAGGAGTTATTGGACAAAGGTTTCATTAGACCTAGTTCATCACCCTGGGGAGCTCCGGTGTTATTCGTAAAGAAGAAAGATGGAAGCATGAGGATGTGCATTGATTACCGAGAGCTGAATAAGGCAACAATAAAGAATAGATATCCGTTGCCGAGGATTGATGACCTATTCGATCAGCTACAAGGTTCAAGTTATTTCTCAAAGATCGACTTGAGGTCAGGATATCATCAGCTAAAAGTAAGAGAGCAGGATATAGAGAAGACTGCATTCAGAACCCGATATGGACACTATGAGTTTTTGGTTATGTCGTTTGGACTAACCAATGCTCCAGCAGCATTCATGGATTTAATGAACAGGGTTTGTAATCCGTTCCTTGATAAATTTGTGATAGTGTTCATAGATGACATTCTGATTTATTCAAAAAGCCAAGAGGAGCATGGCAGACACTTGCGAGAAGTTTTGGAAGTCTTGAAGAAGGAGAAGCTGTATGTGAAGTTCTCCAAATGTGATTTTTGGATTCGAGAAGTCCAATTCTTGGGTCACGTGGTCAACCAAGAAGGTATAATGGTTGATCCAGCAAAGATTGAAGCTGTAATGAAGTGGGAACAACCAAAAAGTCCCACGGAGATTCGAAGCTTTTTAGGATTAGCCGGATATTACCGAAGGTTTATCCAAGGCTTTTCTTCGATTGCTAGTCCATTAACAGCTTTGACCCACAAAGGAGCTACTTATGCTTGGAGTGATAAGCATAAAGAAGCATTCGAGAAGCTAAAGAAGAAACTATGCGAGGCACCGATACTTTCTCTACCCGATGGAGTTGAAGACTTCGCTGTTTATAGCGATGCGTCTGGTGTTGGATTGGGTTGTGTTTTGACCCAAAGAGATAAGGTGATCGCATATGCATCTCGATAGCTGAAAGAGCATGAAAAGAACTACCCGACTCATGATTTGGAGTTGGCAGCGGTAGTTTTCGCTTTGAAAATATGGAAGCATTACCTCTATGGCACGAAGTGCAAACTTTTCACTGATCATAAGAGTCTCCAATATCTCTTTAGTCAGAAAGAATTGAATATGAGGTAACGACGCTGGCTGGAACTACTTAAAGACTATGATTGTGAGATACTTTACCACCCCGGTAAGGCCAATGTTGTTGCTGATGCTCTCAGTCGGAAAGTCAATCTTGAAAAGCGAAGGCCAAGAGCGTTGAGAATTGAAGTTGTCTCAACCATTTTAGAAAGTATAAAGAAAGCTCAAGAGGAAGCTTCGGAGAAGAATGACCGGAAGGAGGAACGTTTGGGCAAAACGTTGGTGTTCGGTGTAAACAGTCACGAACTGAAGGTGTTCCAAGATCGGATTTGGATACCTAAGACAGGAGGAGTCAGAGATCTTCTGATGGAAGAAGCTCACAAGACCATGTACTCAATTCATCCCGGTAGCACTAAAATGTATAGGGACCTGAAACCCTATTATTGGTGGCCGACGATGAAGCTCGACATTGCGAAGTATGTGGCTGAGTGTGTGACTTGTGCAAGAGTCAAGGCACAACATCAGAAACCGTACGGGAGTTTAGAACCATTGTCTGTGCCTATGGGTAAGTGGGAAGACATTACTATGGATTTTGTCACTAAACTGCCCAGAACAAAGAATGGTCACGACATGATTTTGGTGGTCGTCGATCGATTCACTAAGAGTGCGCATTTCATAGCAGCCAACGAGAAATGGTCTATGGAAAAGCTTGCGAATTCTTACGTGAAGGAAATTGTGAGGCTTCACGGAGTTCCGATAACGATTGTGTCGGATCGTGATAGCCGTTTCACCTCACGATTTTGGAAAAGTCTACAAGAGGAATTGGGTACCAAGTTGTGTTTAAGTACACCTTACCATCCGCAGACTGATGGTCAGAGCGAACGGACGATACAAACACTTGAAGATATGTTGAGAGCGTGTACCTTGGAATTCCTAGGTAATTGGGATGAACATTTACCTTTGGTAGAATTTTCCTATAATAATAGTTTTCACTCGAGCATAAAGATGGCACCTTATCAAGCTTTGTATGGACAGAAGTGTCGTACGCCGTCTTGTTGGCTTGAGGCTGGGGAAAAGCAGTTTATGGGGCCGGAGATAGTCCATCAAACTGCTGAAAAGTTGAAAATAATTAGGGAGAGAATGTTAGCAGCTCAGGATCGTCAAAAGAGTTATGCTGACAAAAAGCGAAGACCGATGACTTTTGAAGTTGGAGATTCGGTTTTGCTTAAAGTCTCACCGTGGAAGGGACTTATAAGATTTGGAAAAAAAAGGGAAAGTTAAATCCAAGGTTTATTGGACCGTTTAAAGTTCTTCAGAGGATTGGGAACCAAGCTTACAAGCTCGAACTACCAGAAGAACTGAATGGAATTCATAACACTTTCCATGTGTGTTATTTGAGGAAGTTCACGGGAGAAGTTCCCGACATAATTCCACTTTCAGAGTTGAGGATCGATGAGAACAAAAGGTTGATTGAGGAACCGGAGGCAATTGTTGACCGAAAGACTAAGAAATTGCGACGTAAGATGGTGGAGTTAGTGCTTGTCCGATGGAAACACACGAATGGGCCAAATCTCACCTGGGAGACGGAGAGTGACATGATGAGTCGCTATCCGCATTTGTTTGCTGGTGTGTGATTCCGGGGACGGAATCATTCTAAGGTGGAGAGAATTGTAACGCCCGTGTTTCTAGGCTTGCCATTTTTAGCAATGTAATAGTCTAGGTTAACCTTGTAACTCAACTTGAAATAATAAGAATGTATTATTTGTGAATTATTTGAATTATGTGATTTATGTGTGTATTTTCTTAATTTTATAATTTAATGAATTAAGAATAAAATAAGCGTCAAAATTTAAGTGTGAGATAAGCCCGACATCTTTGCATAAAGTTGTAGTGGTCGAAACAAGGATTCCGGAGATATAAGGAATGCCAAAATCCGAGTTATAACGAAGAAGTTATGACCTGTCGAAGTTTCGCGACAGAACCGACACGACGCCGAATGACGTAAAATATGAATTTAAGATAGAGCGATATTTAGCCTTAGCGATCTAAACGAAAGTCGTAGATTTCGTTAAACCGAGAGCGTGCATAAAAGGAACGCCCAAATCTGACTTCGTATGAGGAAGTTATGATTTTTCTAAGTTTCGACTTAGCAGTATGCAGCCCGAATACTCGATTTGAGATCGAGCGGTTTTTAGCCGAAACAATCTAAATGAGAATCGAAGATCTTGTTGTTAGTAGCGAAGCAATGAAAAGTTAGGCGAGAACGGACGTCAGACAAAAAAGTTATGAATTTATAACGAAGTTTTTCTGTCCCGGCCTTCTAAAAATAAATAATAAAAATAAAGGTCAAAATTAGCCGACGGAGTCTAAATGAAAGTTGTAGAGTATGGTCTGACCTTCGCGTGGATATAGATAACGTCGAAAACGGAGCTCGTATGCGAAAGTTACGCAATTTAGAAGTTTGACAAGTCAATTACGCCCCGCGTAATTTAAGTACGCCCCACGTACTCAGTCGGATGCAACTTGTCTGACCAATACTCGAGTGCCACCAGTCAACGCACGCAGTGACGTCAAAGTACGCCCCGCGTAACCCGAGTACGCCCCGCGTACTGAGTAAGCCCCGCGTAATTTGAGTACGCCCCGCGTAATCCCAGACCCAACAGCCTATAAATAGAACTCGAATTCAGCCATTTTCTCTTGTTCAAACTCTTCCCTCTCTCTAAGTTTTGCCTCGTTTTGCGTGCCGTTTATACCCCAAAGCCCCGGTAATATTCCCGAGCCTCGAAGCAAGATCCGAAGCCCCGAGGATCCCGAAGAGCGTTATTCCCGAGCCGAAACGCTGCCCGCGAGGAGCCCGGTTTTGTGAAGATCTTCCAGATCTACGGAGAAACACCTCTTCTGCAAGCCGTAGTGCTGCCCGATCATCTTTTGATCAAGTGAGTGTGTAGTTATTTTCATTCCAACGCAATATTATGAAGTATGTCCTATAAAATACGTGTTATGTGTATATACTTGGTTGTTATACGTGTGACTGTATATTCACTCTCTTCTATCTTATAGATCTGATGTATTCTTTATGAAATACGTGTTATGTGTGTATGCCTCATTTGTTATGTGGAATATGTATTGCTTAAAGCATGTTATACAGGTTTTTAAACTATGTATAAAAATGTATATTTTTATCTACTAATATGTTGGGTAGAACATGGGTAGATAATTGGTGTGTAATAAACAGATGAGAGGCCTCAGTGTTATTGGTGTTATTCTAGTCATTCAGCAGAGTATGGATGACAACCACGGACTATTCTAGACTGTCCTGTGGAACACTAGCAGGCTCATTACCTGTAGGTGTTGTGAACGACGTGTTCACCGGTGTACTCTATCCCCCACATGGTTGCCTTTAGGACACTTATTGTTGAGGAAGCCCCTCTGCAGTAATGTCCGTCCCGATGAAAAATCCTGAAATAGGTTCCTTATAATAGACGTTATTTTTAGGAACGTAAGGTGAGGATAACGGGAATGGGTAATCGGGTTTATTGTTGATGGTTGAAATTAAATATAATTATTGTGGGTTGAAAACCCTATATGCTCACCAGGCTCCCAAGCCTGACCCACTCAGTTGATTTATTTTACAGGAAGTGGCGCAAGAGCTTAAGATGGGCGAACATCAAGTTGTTTTGTTTACAAGTCTGTATATGTATATATTTGTTGAATGACTTGTAATGCTATCGTTTATGCTTTATGATCTGTATCGGAACATGACATCTCGTCTTTTGATTATGAAATGAAATCATATTTCTTTATGAAATGTTTTGATAAATATCTATTTTATCATGTTTTGTTTTTGGGAACAAATTCCGCATCTCTTTTAAAATTAAAAGGATTTACTCTGAAAATTATTTTAAAAAGCATAAATGAAATCGGTCTTTTCTTACCGAGATTTTGGGGATGTCACACAAATTCACATGGTGCCTTCATTGTAACGATCACCTATTTGATGTGCCGGTAAACCACACACGCTCCATCGAACTATGATAAACAATGAATCATCCTTTGCCACCTTCGCTTAGAACCAATTAGTGTGCCGGTAAACCACACACGCTCCACTAACTTCTTAGCAAGGTGCAAAGTGTAATTTCATGGGATTGCATCAATTCACTTTTCCTAAAGTAACTAGGATTGGAAAAATTTTTGAAAACCATGTAGTTACATTGTATTTCATATTATACTTTTAATGAGAGGATGAGGTTGCCCTATCCTACCTGTTCGGCTAACGACCCTCCACCGATCAAGCAAGCGGTGGGTGTGAGTGTACACCCATTAAGCGCCATTTTATAGGCAGCAACCTTATACCCACCTTATAGACCGGCTTCGTGAATGAGGCCTACTAACGGTAAGACTAGCATATTAATTATACACACACACACACACACATATATATATATATATATATATATATATATATATATTTATTTATTAAACTTATAAGAATATAATAGTATAGGGTGTATTTTAAACATTTCAAAAATACTAGGTTTTTAATCTCCAATTTAAAATTTTCAAAATTTAATACCATTTAAATTAAAAATTTTAAATATTAAAACTCTTGATTTAACAATTATCACAAATTAAACTATTAATTTAAATTATTAAATCATAAGGGATTATCTAAATCATGAGGATAATTACCATTTAAACAATTAACTTATCCTAATCCCTTTATCCCTCTAAATTTCGAAAATAATGGGATGGGATAATTCAAAATCTTTAATTACCGTATTTAACCATTAAAAGATAATTACAAGATATGGGATTATCCAAATCCCTAAAATTTAGGATCTTATCTTGGGGAAGGAGGCAAATCTCGAAATCTAAGGGTTTGCAAACCCTAGATTTCGAAATCTTGGATTAAAAGTAAAGGATTCAAAAACCCTTTCAAGATTTTCGCAAATTAGGGTTAGGAAACTCTAATCTCGAAATCTATGGCCTCCTAGGGTTTATTGGCTATAAACCCTAATTTGTCAAGTTCATACAATTGAATAATACTAATTGGAAACAAGTTAACCAAAGGCTCTGATACCACTGATGAGTTTTATACAAACAGTCCTATGTGTGCATGCAACCCTAATTTGGATCTATGTTTTGCTATTAGATACACAACATTATGAACACAAGAATAAAAACCTAAAGAACAATGATATTTTCAAAATTAATATACAAGGTTAGATTACATACCTTTTGTTGTTATATTGCAATAACAACTTAAATCTTCAAACACTAAGTCTTGAAAGCAAGCACCACAAGTGTAGTGCCTCTAATGGTTCACAAACTCCACAAGCAATTGGAGAGGCTATAGAGATAGAAGGGAGGAGGTGGAAATCGTCCTTGGGACTTCTTAGAAGCATGTACACGAATTCCCAAGGCCTAGGGGTCTTTATATAGGATTTAGATTAGGGTTTCAGTCCTTATCCTTATCCAGTTACTTGCCCACCAAGCAACCACAAGATAAGCCTTGAAAACCCTTATCTCTTGGACCTTCGACGATTTTAAGGATATCCTTATCCTTGAATTCGTCCATCCTTTAACAAGGATAACCATTGCCCTATTTTGCAACTATCACATAATTACAATTCATCCCCTCTAGTTTAATTAATTACACTTGATCACAAAATTAATTCCTAATTAATTATTGACCAATATTAATTAAACAAATATGATTTCTCCTTTAATATATTATTCTTAAAACATATTAATAAATCATAATAACCTCTTTCTCTATTTATTTCTCCAGTCAAGTTGCTTTGGTGAGGGCAACCCAAAAGGACCATGCACAACCGGGTCAAGTACTTGTCTAATATAGTTGCAGCCTTAGACACTATTCCAACAAAAAGTGTGTGTTTGTGGTGCCTTTGAAGCAAGGAAAAGAAAGAAGCACCAACTTGGAAGATCAAGGCCTCATAGATACAGAAACACCTTACCTCCAAGTTTCATTTGGAGGTATAAAGTTCTGAACTTGACGATCATATCACTAGATCATGTTTATGTTAAGATTTTATACTTATTAGTCTAATATTCTTGGTTCTTATGGGTATGAGCTACCCTAGTGTAACAGCCCGGAATTTCCAGGTATTTATTTTGGCTTATTTTTGGAAATTGTGAGTGGACTCGGTGAGTTGGAGCTCAAACTCGCCGAGTAGGATCGCGGTATTGGGAACGGGTTCACGTCCGGACTCGGCGAGTCCATGCTGTGTGAAGAAACCCTAATTCCCGGGGTTTGAGACCTATTTAAAGGGCCTTATGGCCGTCATTTGTGCTCACCAATCCATAGAGAGAAACCCTAGAGTGCTTAAGCGTTTTGAGAGAGAAAGGAAGCCATTCTTGACCTTTATGGTGTTATTTAGCAAGGAGAAGGAGGTCATAACCAAGAGGAAGCTTAGGAGATTGCTATACTGTGGATTTGAAGCTCAGATCTTCGAACTTGAGGTATTATTTCAGCTCATCTTTCTATCTTATGAAGTATATATGAATTTAGGGTTTCTTGTGACCCTTATGGGGTTGATTTGATGCCAAATAGTCCCTATCTAATGTTGAGGCTTTGGATCTGGATCCATAGAGGTCCAGAGAGCCTCCCTCATCAAGCTTTATGAAGAGCAATGGAGAGTATGACCTTGAGTTGTGGTATTTGGGACTAAATCATCATAAATGGTTATATAGATGTTGTATGTGCATCAAGATAGTGACTTTACGTGCTATATAAGCTTGGAAGGACTGGATCTATGAGTTAATGGACCGGATCTGGCCTTAGGTGCGAGTTTGAATCATTGCATGGCATGGACTCGCCGAGTCCGAAGAACAGACTCGGCGAGTAGCATGAATATTGCCCAGCACCACACAGCGAGTGGTCTTGCCGAGTTGAGGGTTGACTAAGTGAGTCAGGGAGAGTCAGAGTGGGTTGATAGGTGTACTGAGTCAAGTTGGGACTCGCCGAGTTGTTCTTGAGACTCGGCGAGATGAGTCATGGTGGCCCCACAACTCATGCCAGGTGGAACTCGTCGAGTTAGGACAATACTCGACGTGTCAAGAGAGGATCCCAGGGAAATCAATGTATACGCTTAGACTTGTCGAGTCACTATAGTGCACTCGTCGAGTCCGGTCAAAGTTGATCGTTAACTGTTGACCAGTGTTGACCTATGTTGACTTGTTAAGGGATAGTCAACCTTAGTTGGGAAAGTGTTAATTAGAGATGTATTGTGTTATAGGAGGAATATAGCTCAGGAGATCGAACACTAGTGATTTCAGGGATTTACGAATTACCGAGACACGCGAGGTGAGTCTTCTCACTATACTTTACCTTGAGTAGGTAACCAGAGTTATGTGATGGAGTATTTGTATGCTATGTATGTTATGTGTTGTACTGCATTATTTCTATGTGATTTATATTGTACATGTTTACAGAGTTAGAACATGAGGGTTCACAGAGTTTGGGTGCACAGACCCACAGAGTTATAGCCTCGAGTGGCTAATCTATGTTATATGTGGTATTTTGGGGAACTCACTAAGCTTTGTGCTTACAGTGTTTGATGTTATTTGTTTCAGATACTAGTGATGACCGCGGGAAGGCGCCGACTTGATCCGTACACACGCATGGGGTTTATGATTTTGGAGATCTTGGGATTTTGTATTACTTGAATTGAATGATTAAATATGGTTGTTTTTTGAATATTAAATGAATTATGTTTTATAAAAATTTGAAAATTTTGTTTTGAAATTTACGGTGTTACACCTAGACCCATAGAGTTGCTCTTCTGGACGTTTTAGGGTAGTTTGAGTACTAAAAATGTGATCTTGGGACTTCCTTTCACTCCATGAAAGTGTTGAAGTATCTTAATGGGTTAAAAATTTAGGGTTTGAACTCTTGGCCATTTTCTAGCCATGCAACACCATAAAGTTGTAAACTTTATGGTAGAGGATGTTAGTTTAGAGTCAGATATGAAGAATAGACGTAAAAGCTTAAGGGAATAAGCTCTTAATAGAAGGACTTATGGAAGGCTTAGTATGCTGGGCATACAGATATATATGTTGAGCGTACTAGGTCAATCTCACATTTTTTGGTCTAGGTTGTGTAACATCCCAATGTTGAGGTAATTTCAATTTTTAGCCTTATGTATGGATAAATATATAGCATTTCAGTCATTGAGTATAAGAAAGAGTGAAAAAAGGCCCATAGTGGCATTTTGGTAATTTTGGACAGTGGGATAGTACGTTGGGCGTACGTTGTGTACGCTGAGCATACTAGGGCGGACCCTAGTATGTTGGGCGTATACCACGTACACATGGCATACATGGAGGAAATCCAAACCCTAATTTTTGAGTTTGGTCCATATATAAGCATCGCTATAGCCTCATTTATCATTCCCTCATCACCCCCATTAGAGAAAACACCCCTCTGGCAAGCCTTAAGTGAGAAGAGTGCATTTTGAGATCATTTGCGTGCCTTAGTGTTGTTCTTGAAGAAGAAGTTGGTACAAGGACCTTGGATCTTCGGAGAAGCTTGGATTTAGGAGTCTTCGCTTGTTAGCTCCCTCCAAAACATAAAAATCTCCTTGCTTGATCACCCTATCTTGTAGATCTTGCTATTTCTTCATTTATGGCACTTTTGGTCCCAAATGTGGTGATTCTTGAGCATGGCATGCACTTGAACAAATAAGTCGTCCTTGCAGACCTTATAAGGGTTCTTAAGTCATAAAAATGTGGCCTTGGTGCTTAGTTTTCCTCCATGCATGCTCTAGAGGGTCTTAAGGCATTAAGAAGTTAGGATTTTGTGTATTAAGCACTTAATGAACATGAAAATTTATAAAGTTGGAAACTTTATGACTCTTAGTGGTATTTTGGCCATGGATCTGAAACTTGGACGTGAAAGCTTAATGCATTAAGCCCTTGTTGAGAAAATGGGAAGTCATAGTGTACACCCTGCATAATTTAGAGTGCACAATGCATACATGGTCAATCCCCCGACTATGATCAATGCTCGAGTACGCCCTGCATACTTCCAGAGTACACCCTGCATACGAGCCCTGAGTCGACTCAGTTGGGTTGCATCAGTTGAATTGTTGATTTGACCAGTTATGACCAAGGGTATTTTAGGTAAATGTTGGTAATTTAGAATGGGAAATGTTTTGACATTTAAGATTTGGGTTGAACAGGTTGTCGGAGCTGGGAGCTATTCAAACTGCATTCAGATTGTGAGGAAAGTTTTCCCCACTTTCCTTACGGGTCGAATGCACCAAGGCCGGCCCATTGGATTGATATCCTGGTTTTACCGTATGTTGCTATGTTGTAGTGATCTATTAGATCTATATCCTGGCATATAAGATGTTTCTATGCTGAAGTTATATGTTAGATATGTATGACTACCTCTATATTCTAACTATTGATTGTTATGGTATATGTTGATATGTGATATGTATCGGGTTGAGGCGGTACTGCTTTTTGCTAAAGGACAAGATACATAGGGTGGTCCGGATAGAATGAAGGCCTTCGAGGCGGACCAGTCAGGCAGAAGGCCCAAAGAGCGGTCCAGATAAGCAAAAGCCCCAGTGAGGCGGTACAGTCATGTTAAAGGCTCTGTATGCATGTTGTTATTTGTTATGTTTATGTGGTGGTACATTAGGGGAACTCACTAAGCGTTGTCTTACAGTTTTATTTTTGTTTCAGGTACTTCTGAGGACTGTGGAAAAGCGAAGATGTAACCGTACACATCCTTGGTTTATGTTGATTGGATCTTGGGAGACTCTGATTTTTAATAATGTTTTAAAACTAATGGTTATGTAAACACTTCTTTATAGACAATGGGTTGTTTTGAAAAGTTTAAATTTGTTGTGATTTTGAGACGTTACAAATTGGTATAACAGCCTTAGGTTAAGCGAATTGGATGAACATCCGTGTAATCCAGGATCAAACTAAGCAACTGTAAAAGTTTTAAAAATGATTTTCAAAATTATTCTAAAAATAATCAAGAAAGGATGTGATGTGTACGATCAGTCAGCGCCAGTAAGTATACCCCAAGTTACCACATTGTTATTTGATGTTATGTTATGTTATATTAGAACAACATGTCATTGATAAGCTAGGTATCTTCAGGAATTGCATGATAGAATTTTCTGATAATTGATGCTTGATAGCCTACGTTTTCTTCCTTGTATGAAATTAACATCATTAGTATAGGTGCTTAGTGTATGCATCGTAGTTATACATAACTAAGATTCTATAGCCTGAGAATGTTTTGTTTAGCCTTATTTCCTGCTCTTATTTAATGAAGCTTAGGGTAGAATCAGGTACTCGACTGTCTATAGGATCCAGTGTTATGTATGATTAGCATGCATGAGTGTTGTAGGGTTGGTGGAAGTTTCATGGATGAGTTATGAGGGATCAATCGGCCATTTGAGGAAATGTATAGCCTTTATCTAGGAAGTGAGAATAGGATGCATGCATATCTTTGTGTGTGCTATTATGCGTTAGAAGAAAGTAACTACACACTCACTTGATCAGAAGATGATCGGACAGCACTACAGCTTGTAGAAGTAGTATTCTTTAGTAGATATGAAAGATCTTCACAAAAATTGGCTTCTCGCGGGTAGAGCTTCGTCTCGGGAATCACACTTCTTGGGATCTTCGGGGCTTCGGGACTTGCTTTGGGGCTCAGGATTAATATCGGAGCTTCGGGATATTTCTTGCACGAAAAACGAGGTAAAACGGGAGAGAGAGAGAGAAAGAAGAGAGAAGAGAGAGAAAATGAGCAAAGAAATAAGGCAGACTCGCACCCCTTTATATAGGGCCTGAACCCTTGCATTACGCTGGGCATAACCCGGATAAGTCTGGTGACTCCCCCCCCCCCCCCCCCCCCTCTTCCGATAATATCGGACATTTATATTTAAATTTAATATCTTAATTATTTAATAAACTTCAAAAATACATATTTTTCTCATATAAACTCCGTTTTCGATGTTCTTTATATCCACGCATAGGTAAGACTACGCTCTACAACTTTCGTTTAGACTCTGTCGGCTAATTTTGAATTTATTTTTATTATTTATTTTTAGTAGGCTGAGACAGGAAAACTCCGTTATAAATTCATAACTTCTTCATCTGACGTCCATTTTCGTTTGTCTTTTTATCGTTGCACTACTAATGATGAAATCTTCAATTCTCGTTTAGATTGATTCGGCTAGAAATCACACGATCTCATATTCGAGTTTCGAGATGCATACTGCTAAGCTGAAACTTCAGAAAATCATAACTTCCTCATACGAAGTCAGATTTGGACAATATTTTTATTCGCGCTCTCGGTTTAACCTATTTTATGACTTTCGTTTAGATTACTAAGGCTAAATATCGCTCTATCGTAAATTCACTATTTACGTCATTCAGTGTCGTGTCGGTTCTATCGCGAAACTTCAACAGGTCATAACTTCTTCGTTATAACTCGTATTTCAGCATTCTTTATATATTCGGAAACCTTGCCACGACCACTACCACATCCTTCATAGATATCGGGTTTATCTAACATTTCATTTTGACATTTATTTTTATCCTTAATTCATTTAAGTCACACAACTAAGCACAAAACACATAATACTCAAATAATACATCTTCATTATTTCAAATTGGGTTACAAATGCTAACCTAGACTATTACATTGTCATAAATGCCTAGCTTGGAAACATGGCCGTTACAGGCTTCACCTCCTCCGGACTTCTTCGTACCAGATTTTGAGAACTTGTTCTTATTGCTGAAATTTGATGACCCATCAAATTTCCTTTTCTCACCAACCTACGCTCTCTCCAAACCCCTCTCTCATATCTGGGTCTCCACATTCTTCGCAGCCCAGATGGGGGCTTTCAAAGTGCTTGCTTGCTTAACCATTGGACCAAAGTCTGCTGGTAATCCGTGGGAAATTTTTTTAACCTTGGAGAGTTCAGTTGGAACTAGGTATGGAACAAGCTTCATTTTCTCTGTAAAACTTACAGCGTATTTAGAAACGCTCATTCTTCCCTTCTCCCTTAGGCATCGAATCAGCTAGTAGCTTCCACCAGTTCAGTACTCCTGATTTTAACAGAGGAATTGCGAGAGCGGTCTTCTACCTATTACTACACTCACAACTTTCATACATTGTCTCCATTTTGGAGATCCAATTCATGAATTCTACTGGTGTCAAGCTTCCAGATAGACAAGTTGGTTTGGATGCCATAAAATCCTTGTACTTGCATTTACGTCCCTCGTTTCCTTCATTCTGATGGTTTCGTCTAATTATTAGTGGGTTGGCTTGACCAACAGCCCCACTGTAGTTTCCTCCTTCTGATTGTCCATCATTCAGCTCGGGCTGTTCAATAGGCACCGAAAGTTCCTCTTGGTTCTGTTGAAGTAAACGCGTTGTTTCCTTCATTTGGCGATCCAACATCATCTGGATGAACGTTTGTACTATGGCCATTGTGATTGGCTCAGGTGCAGCTTCTACTATAGGCACTTGCTCGATCACTTGGGGTTGAGGTCGCTGATTTCTATTTGCATTTTCGGCTCCACGTCGGGTTTTTGCCATTATTATATATACATCAAATTAGGAGAATTTAGATCTTCATTCACGATAGATATTTAAATTCTCCTTATCTCTCTGAAACGTTACATGCTAGCTCTAATATCGAAGTCATACGCTTAGTACCCTGAACACATAAGGTTTCCAGATCCAGTCGGCAACAGATCATAGATTCGAACAAATAATGGCATATATGGCAAACATATAGCATTTAGCACATAAAAGCATTTTAGGTATATTTCCTAAAATATAATAGTGCTCGTGTCTAAAATATGGTAGGCACTCATCTCACAATCATCACTTAGCATTCTAAGTTAAATCTAGAAATTCTACAAATTCCTAGTTCGCTTAAACTAATGCTCTGATACCAACTGTCACATCCTCCAATTTCTCGGCCAGAAAAGGTCGATTTTGTTTATGCTTTTTAACATAAAATCAGAGTAATCTCTCCAATAAAAATATGCGGAATTTGTCCCCAAAACAAAATATGATAAAAATATTTATCAAAGCATTTCTTAAAAAATGTATTTTTCATTTTATTACAAAAGCTCGGATGTCCACATCGATACAGACCAAAAGCATAAACACTACATTATAGGCATTACAAGTGTTATTTACATTTACTGGTCTATAATCCAAAAATCCCTCATCATCATCCAACTATGCTCTGGGTCCATTACCTGTAATATAAAAAGTTGAGTGGGTCAGGCTTGGGAGGCTGGTGAGCATATAGGGTTTTCAATCCACAATAAATAAATTTATTAATTTCATCAACCAACAATATTCATAATACCCGTTCCCGATATCCTCACTTTACGTCCCTAAACACCTATCAAAAGGGACCTAGTCTAAGGATTATCATCATGATAGACACTACTGCTAAGGGGATTCCTCAACCATACATGTCCTTAAGGCAACCACGAGGGGGATGGAGTACACCAATGAACACATCGTTCACAAACACCTACAGGTTACGAGCCTGCCAGCATTCCACTGGACAGTCTAGGAAGGTTCGTGGTCGTCATCTATACTCCGCTAGATGACTAGATCAACAACAACAACAACATAGAGGCCTCTCATCATTTTAACACACACCAACTATTTCATCTACCCATGTTATACCCAACATATTTGTAAATAAAAATACATATACAGTTTAAATCATTTTAAAACATGTATAAAACATTCATTCAACACTCATCTCAAATAAACAAACAATATATATACATATAGCACATATTTTATAGAAAATACTCTATATCTATGTGTAAGATGAAAATGACTACACACTCACATGATAAGACGGCGGTTAGACAACACTTTGTCCCTTAAAACAGTCTAATCTGATGAAACCGAGATGTTTTCTCAAAAACCTGGCTTCATGCGGGTAGAGTTTCGTCTCGAAAAACTCTTTTCTCGGGATCTTTGGGCTCTTCGGGACTTGCTTACGGTGCTAGTATGATATAATAGGCTTGGGGGTATTTAGTGTAGGTAAAAAGAAAGTAGAAGGTGAAAAAGAGCAAAACGTGTAACCATTTTCGGGGCAGTCTCGCATCCTGTTTATAGGAGACCGAAGCTCCTCATTACTCTGGGCGTAATTCCAGGTATGCGGGGCATACTGCTTCGCACTTCTCTTCGTTGGGCGTACGAAGTGGATCAGTTCAGACGCGTCAAGGCTATGACACGTGGCTCTCATGCAAAGGAGTAGGGAGGGTGACTGACTCTGAATCACGTACACGAGTACACTGGGCGTACTCCTTCGGTACGTTGGGCGTACTCCCTCGGACCAGCCTCGAAGTTTAACTTTCGCATACTAACTCTGTTTTTGACGTTCTTTATATCCACATGTAGGTGAAATTATGCTCTACAACTTTTGTTTAGACTATGTCGGCTAATTTTGACTTTATTTTTATAGTTATATTTTTAACAGGCTGGGATAGGAAAAGTCCGTTAAAAATTCATAACTTATTCATCCGACGTCTGTTTTCGTCTGTCTTTTTACCGTTGAGCTACTATCAAGAAGATCTTTGGTTCTCGTTTAGGTTTTTTCGTCTAAAAATCACTCGATCTAAAATTAGAGTTCCAGGCTGCATACTGCTAAGCCAAATCTTAGAAAATTGATAACTTCCTCATACGAAGTCAGATTTGGACATTCTTTTTATGCACGCTCTCGATTTAACGTATACTACGACTTTCATTTAGATCGCTAAGGCAAATCATTTTATCGTAAATTCACTTTTTACGTCTCATAACGTCGTGCCGGTTCTGTCGCGAAACTTCGACATGTCATAACTTCTTCGTTATAACTCGGATGTCGGTATTCTTTATATCTCCGGAATCCTTGCTTCAACCACTATAACTTCCTTCATAGATATTGGGTTTATCTAATAATTATTTTCGACACTTATTTTTTATCTTTAATTCATTAAATCATAATAATTATGTAAAAGCACATAATACTCAAATAATACATTTTTATAATTTCAAAACAAGTTACAAAGGTTGACCTAGACTATTACATATACTCCGAAGACTTGAATCACCTTTTCTTGAAATGTGAAGTGACGGCCAGAACATGGAATGAGATTGTAAGATTGGTTGATGTTTCTATTAATATTCAAGGGTAAGTTTTAGATCTCATAGCTTTGATGGATGCATCAGCGTTATACAAGAAAAAATGATGATCTTGGTGACGATAGTAGATTCTACTACATAGTGGATGCTTTGTTGTTTTCTGAATGATGTGATGTTTGGTGGAAAGAAGAATAAAAAGTAATAGATTTTTTATTTTATTAGAGATTACTTGTTTAGTTGGACTGTTTATAGAAATCGGAAAAATGTTTTCTCTTGGGTTTGATTGGTTAAAAAACTCAATCAATGCATATTCTTTGTAATCTTTTGATTTTTGGCCTACTAGAGGCTCTTTTTATAATATGAAGTTGTTAAAAAAATTAACATGGTTCTATCAAGAAGACCCCATTGTCTAACCTGCACACATATCATTTCAGATTCTACTAAATAGATATGGCACAGCAATTGATAATGAAAACTGCGATAAAAATGCGTACCATTTGGTTGAATGCAAACTAATATTTTTTTTAAATGAAATATACAATACCACTATATACAAACAGCAAACAATAAAACCTTGCTATTCCTACCAGTTCTTCGTATTCCGGATAGATTATGGCATTCTGGATAAGGGTTGCAATGAGTTGGGTTGAGTTATAATCGGATTAATATATTTAATCAAATGGGTTAAAAAAAATTTATCCAACCCAACATGTTTAAATAAATAGGTTGAAAATTCCCAACTCAATCTAACTTTTTTAGTAAAAATTAAACTGGTTAACATGTTTATTGTTTTTCATCCCAGCCTATTTAGCAAACTATATGAACCCAAGTTGATCCATTTAAATTTCTAAAAAAAACTTTATAATCAAATAATCCTTGAAGCTTGCAAGTGAAAGTCGAGACTCGAATAATTAGGGTTAGATTTAGAGCAAGTTAGAGTTTTCAACATTGATATGGAACAAAAGTGAAGGTGAAAGTATCAAAACTTGAGGCGAATGGTATGAATACGAGATACGATTCAGATTTTATGGTTACTGTTTGCTTGTGGAGGTGAACAGTAGAGACCAAACTAACTCACGGGTTTTTTTTTTTTTTTTTGAGAAATATGAAGTCATTAAAATATAATAATCAATTAAATAATAGTAAATAAATATAAATAAAAATATATTTAAAATTTTTTAACGGGTTGGCGATTTCACCCTTAACCCAACCAATTTAACTGAACTTGAAATCTTTTTTTCTAGTCGAACTTGATTGAGTTGAGCCTGTATCGAGAAAGCCTATCAAACCGAACTTGATATCAATTAAATGTTTATTTATAATGTCATCAAAATTAAATGTTTTTTTTATCATCATCGGCATTGGATCAAAACAAGCTTAATAAATCGTATGTACAGTACACGAAACCAACACTTCTTGCTCCAAGTGGAGTAGTAGTAACATGTCGATCAGACAAACTTTTAAAAAAAAAAAAAAAAAAAAAAAAAGTACATATTACCTGTACAAGCGTATCTTATAATTTTGTGGGCAGAAAAAGTTAGAGATTATTTTCAAAATCTGTGCCAATTGTATGATACGCAAAAGATTGATACAAACCGGCGTTGGAGTGAGAGATGTAAGTGGGACACAGAGTCTTGATCCAATGGACAAATTTGTTAGTTATGTTGTTTTTGTGACATGACTGGAGATTGATGTTTGTTTTTAATTTTTATACCTTATATTCTGGAGCTTTAAAAAGGAGCGGTGCATTTGCATTTATATAAATATGGAATGGAATTTTTCTAATCTTGAGACACAGCTGTAAATGCGGGTTCAAGATTCTCATTTACACTCTTTGTTGGTCTCTTGGGTTTCTGGCGTTGAACGTCCTCCGTTGTTGAATTTGGGTTTTTAGAACCTTTTTGAGCCCCCCTTGCTTTTGCAGGCCCTTTCTCTGTATTCCCTTTTCTCTGCAAATAATATGATGGAATTTCATGTTTCATGTTTCATGTTGTTTTTTTTTATGAAAAGACCAAAATAGCCTTCAACCTACCTTTTTAGAGGAGCTTGGTTTCTCAGAAGGAGAGGAGGTGTTGAACGGATCCGATGGAGGTTCAGGATCCGTAATGTCTTCCAGGCGTGCATCACCTTCTTCATCTATCCGTATCGCTTTCGTCCCACCCTTTCTCCTTTGTCGATCTTTAACCTACATATTTCATATAATTTATAAAATAACATATTAACAATAATTATGTATGATTTATTATTTTATATATACTATATACAGTACCTGAGCTGGAATTTCTTTAAGCTTCTGCTCCATTTGTGCATCATCGATGAGTAAGGAAATAACATCTTCAGGGGCTAAAATGTCACCCTGTATGTGACCACCAGTCATCACAAGTTGCTGAACTGTACTTTTCTGGCTCGCTCTGTGCAAAATCTTTTCTTCAACCGTTTCTTTGCATATCAACCTGTACACCGTAACCTACATATACATATAACATACATACATTACTGATAGGGTTATTTTGGTAAAATAAAAACAACAGTTAAGTAAGAAAACTAACATCTTTGGTTTGACCCAAGCGATGAGCCCTGTCCATGGCTTGTAAATCAAGGGTTGGATTCCAATCACTTTCATAAAAAATGACTGTGTCAGCTGCTGTCAGATTGATCCCCACCCCACCAGCTCTTGTACTCAGCAAGAATACAAAGATATCATTCCTACATTTCAATTATAGCGGAATGGAATCACTTAGTAACTCAATGAACTGAATGGAGGAATGGAATGGAATGGAATGAGTGATTCTGTGATTCATTCTCACCGTAGCTGGAAGTCTTTGACCATGTCCCGACGGTCCATTATGGTAGAGGATCCATCAAGCCTTAAATATCTGTACTTCCTGTAGTTCATGTAGTCCTGCATCAAAACATCACCACTTTAGAAAAGAAAAAGAATAATAATTTAGTTGATGATGCTGATACTATACCTCGATGATATTCAACATCTTGGTCATTTGAGCAAACAGGAGAACACGATGATTTCCTGCGCGCAACCGCTTCAACAGTATATCAAGTGTTTGAAGCTTCCCTGAGTCCTAATCACCATACCATCAATTCAAGTTAGGAATAAATAATAATTACCAATGTTATTGTTAAATAATAATAATCTTACTGTGAGCATCTT
Source organism: Lactuca saligna (assembly GCF_052625555.1). Taxonomy (NCBI): domain Eukaryota; kingdom Viridiplantae; phylum Streptophyta; class Magnoliopsida; order Asterales; family Asteraceae; genus Lactuca; species Lactuca saligna. The sequence continues at coordinate 282,383,125 of NC_136421.1, read as the reverse complement.
GGCTGGATCAAAACTTTGCATGGGTGGACAAGAACCAAAGATCTTGTGAGTGAGCTCAAGAGCAGGCTGTACAACAGGTAGTTCACTGTCGATTTCTTGTATCAAATGGTGAATAGCACCATCATTTGGCTTATTAGGTCCATTTGATTCAGACGTTCTCGCAAATCCAAGCAACACCCTCTTAATCCAAGGATTATGTAATTCCTCACCTTTTCTGTAAGCAAAATCCCTATCTGGACACTCCGCATCAATCTACCAATCACATCAAAAAAAAAAAAAAAAACATTAATACTCTTTTTTAATCGCTCGATACATTAATTAAATTGAAAGCAAAACACTTACAGGAGGTGCCCTTATCTGTGGAATGAAGGAAAAGGCTGAATGAAGAAGGCGAACATTGGATACAAGTCTATCTTGATGTGAGATTACCAACGCCTCAAAAGGATCATCTGTGGGTCCCGTTGCAAGTCTTCTCTTAAGAACATTTTTTTCTGACTTTGATGGCATTAATAGCATTCTTGTAACTGCCCTTACTTTTCCCTTTTCAATACTATTGTACTCAATATCATCATCATCAGCCATTATCTCATCTGAAAAGCACCAATCCCATCTTGCGATAGAAAACAATAGCCTCTCCATCAAAGTAGCATTTGCTATGAAAGCCGTTTCTGATGGTGACATGTCAATCAATCGAGTGAACCCAAATGATCCGTTACAAGGGGCATTTTCGTCTTGTTGCTCAAATATGGATTGGTGAATGTGTAGCGGAGAGAATATGTTGAAATACTTCTCAAAAGATTCTCTATTGATCCCATGCTTGCCTCTTAATAAAAAGATATCTGAATTTCGCACCACTTCTTGGTATATTAATTTTGGTACCTGTAAACAAGATTAGCAAGTGACCCTTTTAAAAAATCATATCCGCATAAAATTACAAATTTAAAAATAAAAAAAAAAACAGCAATACTCAGGGACCAAAAATGTAATTTATTAAATTACCTTGTATGTAATAGGATTCTTACTACCAGCATAGTAAATGTCCTCCAGTTCACCAAATGGAGGTGGAAGAAGTTGATTTGGGATATCTCCAAAATAAAGATATGAACTTCCTTCATTTCTCTCAAATAATTCAGGATGATTGCAAACCTGTAATCACAGGTACAAATAAGAACATTAAGAGTCAAAAAAAAAAGTCAAAACAGAATAAGAAATGTGTTTTCTGGAAGAGGGTAAAAAAAAAAAAGATTACCTTTCTCAATTGTATGACAATGTTCATTAAGTTCATGAACTTTTTCTCATTGAGTTGTCCACGATTACTATCAAACAACTCAGCAAGTGATATCTTGTTCTTTATAGCTTGGTAAAAAGCTTGTTGTCGTGAACTCAGTTTGCAATGGACTGTAACTTCAGTCTTCCGAGTCAACTCGGACACCACATCCTTCTTAACTCGCCGCAACATAAAAGGCTTCAAAATTGCATGCTGGAAAAAATATATATAAATACAAAAAAATAAGCACCTCATGAACATTAAGAACTTAAAAGTAAGGTGAACAGGAACAGGTTTATTAATTACCAATCTGCTAAGTTGGTGCTCATTTAAAGTCCCACCATGTTCTGCATGGTTTTCAATACTGTACAAGGTGAAGAAGTATCAGGATTCATGAAGCAATTTTACTAATGGAATAATATAAAAGAAAAAAAAAAAAAAAAAGATTTTAAATCATACCCTTTAGAAAACCACTCGTTAAATTGTTCATGGCTATCAAATAAAGTAGGCATGATGAAATGAAGAAGGGCCCACAACTCAGCCATGTTGTTCTGAATAGGTGTTCCAGTTAGAAGCAGACGATTCCGACAATTAAAACTGAGTAGTGTCTTCCATCTTATACTGTTTGCCATAATCAAAACAAATAGAAATGAGAAATTACTAAAACACCCTTGTCCACATCACATATGAATCTTCTTAAGTCTTACCTGGTTGCACTTTTGATAGCCTGAGCTTCATCCAATACCATGTATTGCCACTTCACACGCCTGAAATACTTCTCATCTGATACTAGAAGTTGGTAGCTTGTAATGAGAATGTGAAATCCAGCATCCCTGTAAAGTAAAAAATTATGTGAAACAAAAAGAAATATTGATAAAAATGTAAAGAAATGATGACAGAAGAGTTATTACCTACGATAAAGACGCTTTGGATTGATGTTTTTCCTAAGTACTGTTCTTTCTTGAATACCTCCCCAATAAGGAAGTGTTTTTAAGTCAGGGCAAAATCGTCCAATTTCATCAGCCCAGTTGTTCAAGACAGAAGTAGGAGCAACAACCAGAAATGGCCCCCATATGTTCTTCTCCTGCAAATTATCATTTCATGTTAACATATTATTACAATTAAACAGTAGATATCAGAGATTTTTTTTCAGGTAGTGAATAGTTTACAGTTTACTTACTTCAGCCAAATGAGCCAAGAACGCCATTGCTTGGATGGTCTTTCCAAGTCCCATCTCATCAGCAAGAATACCATTCAGACCCTTTGAGTCAACAAAAGTCAACAGGTCAGTAAAAAAGAGGGGAGTAATCAGAAATCAGAAATGAAACATATATGATATATAGATTATTACCTGCTCATAACAATTCACAAGCCATTGGAGACCTTTAAGTTGATACTCTTTTAAAGAACCTTTAAACAACTCTGGTGTTTGTACTGATGATGCTACTGGCATAGTTGATCTGAAAGAATATTCAAGAGGTACCCATTTAAGAAGAATAGAAGATGAACAAACTCAGGTAAGGAAAAGGGCAAAAAAGGAACTTACGGATGCAACAAATCTATGTTGCTAGATCCAGCAACTGAATCTTGTTGTTCAGGGTCCTGAGTGCCTGAAGCTTGACGCAACTTCAAAATTTCATCATCGAATGCACTTGTGATCATTTTCTGTTTGGAGACTGCATCTTGAGCTGCTTTCAAGGCTTCTATTTTCATCTCAGCCTCTTCAGGATCTTCTTCTTTTTCACCAACTTCTGATTCATTAACTTTGTCCCCTTCAGTAGGTGGCTGAGAAGTTGGCTTGTTTTGCATGAAGTGACCATAGAGTTCTGTTTGGGATAACAAGAAATCTAGCCTCTGTTGTTGCCTTTTGGCTTCACGAAGCTCCTGTTCACGTTTCAATGCTTCAGCAGCTTCTTTTTCTTCTCTTTTCCTCACCTCAGCCTGTAGGGAAAAAAAGTTTTTAACTTTCTTTTACAAGATTCATATGTCTAATAGATTTTTGAGTAAGTTTTCTCACCATTTCTTTATCCACTCTCTTCCAAAACACCAACATATCCCTAGCAAGTTTCCTTGTGCGAATCGAAGCACCCCTCATCAACTTAAGTGATCTACTCACTTTCATTTTTACCTCTCTTTGACATGTCTCAGAAAACCTCTTTGCATCGGTTAATTGCTTTCTATGAAAGTTGATGAAAAACCTATGATGTTTTGGTATCTCTTTTCTGACCATGTTCACCCAATATTTATCAACTCTATCCATCTCCTCTTTCTCAATCATAGATGGATCTTTCTTCTCCTTTTGTTTCTTGGGTAGACTACGTTCAATAATCTGGAGGTCAAACAATTCCAAGAAACATAAGAACAACAAGAAACATGAGTCAACAAATCCTAATGGACCATAGAAAAGCAGCATACAAACCTCATATGTGTCACCTTTCTCCAAGACCTTCACATAATGCACCTGTAGCACTCCACTTTCTGACATGATAGAACGCCTAAAACCACCAGCTGCTCCCTCAGGAGCAGAATATGAATCCAATGCAGCATCACTTACTTTAAGACTGAACTTCAGAGGGGAGTTGTTTAAAGTTTGGGAACTTAATCTTGCCCAAAGAGACTCATATTGAGACCTAGGCTCACCCATCCCTGCTCCACTTTTGGGGCCAAGTCTTTTGTCTGCAGACATCATTGAAGCTAAGGACCCCAAATCAAGGGTACCTGTGAGATAAAACTCCTCCACTCGAATCTCTGAAGTTCTAGGCAAGTTTAATGAGGTAGCCAATGTTTCATATGTTGGAGGAATCTTGTAAGTGATTCCATCCCCAATATCCAAATAACCAGGTTCAGAAAATGACCTGAAAATTGAGGTAAAGAGCTGAGACATATTGCATATTACCATATTAGTATCATAACAAATTAACAAAAACAAACAGTTAACACAACACAAACCTCTCCATGCTATATTCTGCAGCAAAACCTGCTTCTTTGTGTCCCCCTCTTGAGCGCCCATTCACTGATTTATGGTCCTTTGATCCATGACTAATAATCTCCATGCCAGACATTCCATTTCGGGTGGAAGCAGAAGCTGGCAAGTTATTGCTTTTATGCCTTCTTTTGTACTTATGAACATGCTCTCCAAGCATTGCCCTATATTGCTCTTCAGAGAAGTATGTGTCATAACTGCCTTCATGGTCTTCATCACTGCTGTATGTGTTTCGCCTCTTTCTCTTTTCCAACATCATTCCGTTACTTCTGTCAGTCATTGGTCCACCTGATGATATCCAAACCATGTACATTTTACTTCAATATGCACAAATACTCTAAACTTTGTCAAGATTCAATGATTCAACCACTGGGTACAACTAATTGATTGCATTTGTGAAGTAAACAGATAGTGGTAAGAAAGATAATCTGAAACAGGCAATTGTAATTCTACTGAACATCTGTTGAGAAACCAAGTGCCTACCTCGGCTACCTCTGCTCTCACCCTGACTACTATTGGCATAATAATCAAACTCATCACCTTGAGGTAGTTGAAATTTCGTCAGAGACTACAAATACAAACCGGAAAAGATAATACCATAAATAAAAACCCATAATTACTTAAAGAAACTTGAAACACATGAACCTAACTTCCAGTAAAGTGAATCCATCCAGCAACAATTGAATTAAACAACAGTAATTTTCAATTGGGAAAGTTGCGAAACAAAATTTCAAAAAAGTAGAGAGAGATAGAGATATATACCTCAAGATTGAAGAGATTCGAATAGTTATACGAGTTCTTGATATGGCGATCGGAGTCCATAGGGTGTTCGAAAGCGGCAGTCTGAAGAAGAACAAGAAGGAAAGTGAACCCGTAGGGTTGTGAAGACAAGGATGAATTTTATTTGGGAGTAGAGAGAGAGAAAAAGAAACCCTAAGCCTGTTGGAGAAGAAGGCGGAGGAGGTGCGCAGGATAAGAAGCTAAGGGCTGGCATTGCGATTTGATAAGAGGGCTTGGTGCTAATGTAAGCGGGTAGTGGGTATGGACTGATAACGTGAGCCTGGGTATTTCCTTTTTGAACCCAAAGAGAGCAGCTTCGAATTCGATCTTTTATGATCAACGACTGTTCTCCCTCTCTGTACAGGGGGGCTTTCTCAAACGGAGATGGTTGGGATTAGTTAGCCTGCACGCAGGTCCACTGTAAATACTTTATGGTAAATCTTAGATAATGGAAAATTAGTAACCTAACCAACTTTTAATATTTATTAGAATAAAATAATATAGTATATTTTAGTAAAAATAATCATTTGTCTAAAACAAGGAAAAAATATTTTTTAACTGATTCTGAAACAGAATTATAGATTCCAAACCAATATTTCAGATTCTCGATTAAAATTTCGTATTTAATAAATAAAAAAAACTTCATACTTTCAAGAACAAATCCGAAATCAGATAAGTAATTTATGAATTTCGAAAAAAAAATATGTTCTTTACTTAAATTTAACGAAAAGTTAACCAAATATAGTAATATGAATAATATACGATAATAGTACATAAAATTAGATATTTTATTGAAAATGATGATATTAAACACTTAGAAATGGATTTTCAGACAAAAATCAAGATATTTTCAAAAACTAAATGGAAGAAAAAAACAAAAAATAAATTTGGAATTTAAATATCAAACCCGAAATGGAGCACTTTTTGAAAAAAAAAATTAAAAAGTAGTTAGAAATGAGGCATTAGGAAAAAAATTGTTAATTTACAAAAACTTGAAAAAGAAAAAATATTTTCTTTTAAAAAAACTTATATATATATTCAATATTTGATTTTATTTATCGTCAAAATCCCATGAGATTATATGATATTTTTGTAATTAATTACGATATTTTGATAATTTTTGTGGAAAGTTAATTGTTTATAGGATACAAGTGACAAAAGCAAAAAATATTAAAACAAAAAAGAAAAAAAATTACCCCATGTGGTCTTTCCATGCACTAACACGTGCCCCACCCAGCATGACAAGTGTCCAACCCTTATTAGTTGGTGGATTTTTTCTATCCGTTTAGTTTTTCGATCATAACCTTTTTCCTTTGAAAAAAAATCTAAAAAAACAAAAGTTCTGAAATTTAATTCTCTACAAAATAAGAACATTCATGAAAATTTGAAAAAATGTATATAATTTTTTTATTATAAAAAAACTTAGAAAAAAATCTCCAAAAATTATAAAAATTTAAGGAATACTTCTACTCACTATTCTAATGACTTTGTAACAAGAATTTTTAAAATAATAATAATAATAATAATAATAATGTGTTTTAGATACCAAGCTTGATTTTAAAATATTAAAAGTTTATTAAAAAAATGTTGAATATAATATGGTCCAAATTAGAGATGATTCAAAATATCTATGATTCAAAAATATTATGATCAAATATGTTTATAATCTTTAACTTTTTATAATCTAAAAATATTTTGATTCATATATTTTATTATCCTTAATTATTATATCTTTTATGATTCAAAATTAAATGATTTAAAAAATATAATTATCCAAATATTGTATTGTACAAAACTTATAATCCAAAATCCTATGATTCATAAATGATATGATTTAAATTAGTATGATTAAAATGATATGATCCTAAAATTATGTGATCCAAATTTTTATGATTCACATTAATATATTGTAAAATATATTATGAATAATATCGTTATGATTCGAAACATTTTATAATGGTTAAACATCACAAACTCAAACTGTTATTAAATTCAAAAAATAGAAAAAAAAAAAAAAAACGAAAAAAGTAGAAAAACTAAAAACCCGGGTATATATTGATAAAAAAAAAGGTTTTTTAAAAAAACAACAAAAAAATAATAAAACAAAAAATAGAAAAAAAAAGTTAAAAACTGAATATGCAATTACCTAAAAAAGATTTTATTTAAATACAAATTAATAAATATAAAAATAAAAAAATAAAAAAAATAGTAACGAACCCCCCCCCCCCCCCTAAATGAAAACATATTGACAAGCTATAAGTGAAAAACCCTGGCGATTTCCAGCTAGCACCCGGCTGGCCGTCGACTACTCTTTTCTTGTCAATTTTGTTCTGATCTATGTGATTGGAATGTCAGTAGCGCAAAAAAGAATCATCTTTTCAGTGATTGTGTGACATCCTTATTTTCACAGCCAGAAAAAAACCGATTTTGTTTATGCTTTATAAAAATCAGAGTACTTCTTTTATTAAAAATGTTGCGGAATTTGTTCCCAGAAAAACATGATAAATACGTTATTAAAACATTTTCGAAGAAACGTATTTTATTCATTTTAAAAAGTTTGGGATGTCATCGTTAATACAGAAACATAAGCATAAACATAACTTACATTTATTTACACTAGTGATCTACATCTCTTTAAATCTCTTAGTGTAATGTGACTACATATCAACACCTGTGATATAAATAAACTGAATGGGTCAGGTTGGGAAACCTGGTGAGTATATAGGGTTTTCAACCCACAATAATATAATTATTATGTTTAAACAATCAACCCAATTACCCATCCCCATTATCTTCTTTACTCTTAAGGATTTATCCTAAGAGTCATATATCCTGTATTCGTTTATTCTGAAGTCCCTTACTTCCAGGGTTATAGGACTGGCACTAAATCCATAGTTGTCAATGTTCGTTCATAAAGCACTAATTCCATAGCTGCTATAGTCTATTCATCGGGTACTAAATCCATAGCTACCAGTGTTTATCTAATAGGTACTAAGTCCATAGCTACCAATTCCTAATAGGTACTAAATCTATAGCTACCGGTGTTTGTCCAATAGGCACTAAGTCCATAGTTGCCAATGTTTATTAGGTACTAAGTCTATAGCTGCCAATGTTTACTCACATCATCTTTTATCTCTCATCATTCATCTACCCATGTCATACCCAACATATTCGTATATATAAGATACGTATACAGTTTAAATCATTTAAAACATGTATAAAACATTCATACATCATAGACAGCAAGTATTCAGATAATATGCACACATAGCACGTAGTTTATATAAAATACTTCATATCTATGTGTAAGATGAAAGAGACTATGCACTCACTTGAAAGGTGGTGACTAAACACTCGGACAACACTTCGATATTCTCAAAACAACTTTCCTTCGATAAAACCTAGTATTAATACCACTAGGGTTTAGTCTAACGATAACCGCGACCAATTAATAGTTTGACTATTATTATTATTATATAAGTGTTAAATAACACTCAATATAACTCATAATAATAGCCCAAATAATTATTTTAAGGACCTAATAACATTCTTATAATTATTCGAAAGCTATACTAAAAATTACGTAAGCGTAGCACACTTACAGCGAATTTTATCGAAAACCAGAACTTAATTGGAGCAGCGTTTCGAAACCGAAAGACTCCTTTTTCTTGGAACTCCGGGAGCCTCGGGGCTTCCTTAGGGTGCTAGGGACCTTATCTAGGGTTTAGGGGGGTTAGAGGGGTAGTGAGAGAAAGTAGAGAGAGAAGGAGTTGAAGAAATGAGTGAAAAATCCGAGACTCTTCGCAGCCTATTTATAGGGCCGAACTTCGGACCTACGTTGCGTGTACCACTCAACTACGCTGGGCGTAGTTCGGATAAGGTTGCCAGGCGTGTTCCAGCTGGCTCGCACTCGGACAGGACCCGGATAAGACCGAAGGTACGCGGGGCGTACCGGACCTCGTACGCGGGTCGTAATACGAAGGCTTCGTGGCATGATCCGAAGCGAGGTCTGATCAGCGATGGAGGGTCCAGATGTTGCCACGTCATCTCGGTTTTGCAATTTTCCTACTCGACTTCTAAAAATGATAGCTTTCGCATACGAGCTCCGTTTTCGACATTCTTTATATCCACGCGAAGGTGGGAACATACTCTACAACTTTCGTTTAGACTTTGTCGGCTAATTTTGACTCGATTTTGAATTTTATATTTTTAACAGATCGGGACAGGATTGGTCCGTTAAATCCTCATAACTTCTTCATTCGATGTCCGTTTTCACCCATCTTTTTCTCGTTACGCTACTCTTAACGAGATCTTTGATTCTTGTTTAGGTCGTGTCGGCTAAAAACCGCTCGATCTAATATTCAAACTTCGGGTTGTAAACTGCTAACTCGAAACTTCGAAAAATCATAACTTCTTCATACGAACTCAAATTTGGGCGTTCTTTTTATCGATGTTCTTAGTTTAACATATTCTACGAATTTTGTTTAGATCTCTAAGGCTAAATCTCGCTCTATCGTAAATTCACTATTTACGCTCCCCGGTGCCATGTCGGTTCCATCGCGAAACTTCGACGGGTCATAACTTCTTCATTATAACTTGGATTTCGGCGTTATTTATATGTACGGAAACCTTGTGACATATTCTACAACTTGGTTAAGATTATTTATTCTAAATAATATTTTATCGAAAAGTCGTTTTCGACCCCTATTGCCTCTAATTTGACTAGTCCGGATCTGCGGGCGTTACAGATTGCTTGCTTAACCATTTGACCAAAATCCACTGGTAAACATTGTGTAAACTTATTGACCTTAGAGAGTTCAGTTGGAACTAAGTATGGAATAAGCTTCATCTTTTCAGTGAAACTAGCAACGTATTCAGTAACGCTCATTTTTCATTTCTTCAAATTCTGAAACTCATTATTGATTTCCAGAAGATCCTGCCCAGAGCGGTATTGCAATTTCAGTTGTACCACAAAATCTTCCCAAGACATCTTGCTAGCTTCTCCCTTTGGCATCGAATCAGCTAGTAACTCCCACCAGCTCAATACACCATATTTCAACATAGGAGTTGCAAGTGCGGTCTTCTGTTTGTTGCTGCCCTCACAACTTTCAAACATTGTCTCCATTTCGGAGATCCAATTTATAACTTCCACCGGTGTTGGACTTCCGGATAGACACGGTGGTTTGGATGCCATGAAATCTTTGTATTTGCATCCATGTCCATCACCTCCTCCATCCTAGTTGTTTCGTCTGACTATCGGTGGGTTGGCTTGACCAACAGTCCCACTGTAGTTCCCTCCTACTGATTGCCCTTCATTCAAATCAGGTTGTTCAACAGGTATCGTAGTTTCTTCCCTATCATGTTGTAGCAACCTCCTGGTCTCCTCCATCTGATGATCCAACATTATTTGAATCATCATTTGCACTCCAGCTATCGTTATTGGCTCTGGTGCAGCTCTTTGAACAGGTACTTGCTCAAGTACTGGTGGTTGATTTCTATTTCCATTTGAATCCCCGACTCCACTGCGGGTTCTTGTCATCTTGATCTATACACCGAATAGGGTGAATTTAGATCTCTATTCACTATAGACTTTGAAACGTTTACATGTTAGTTCTAATATCATAATCATACGCTTAGAATCCTACACACATAAGGTTTTCCAGATCTGGTCGGCAACAGACCATAAATCTGAACAAATAATATCATGTATGGCAAACACATAACATTTAGCACATAAAAACATTTTAGGTATCTTTCCTAAAATATAATAGTGCTCACACCTCACAATCATCGCTTAACATTCTGAGTTTAAGTCTAGAAATCCTACAAATTCCTAGTTCGCTTAAACTAATGCTCTGATACCAACTGTGACATCCCCAATTTCACGGCCAGAAAAGACCGATTTTGTTTATGCTTGTTTGAAAATCAGAGTAATATTTTACATAAAAGTGTTGCGGAATTTGTTCCCAAAATAAAAATATGATAAAGATTTATCAAATCATTTTCTTAGAAAAGTATTTCATTAGAAGACTCGGGATGTCATGTTCGATACAGATCAAAAAGCATAAACAATACATTATAAGCTTTACAACAGTTATTTACAACTAATGGCCTATAATCCAAAAATCCCTCATCATCATCCAAATTATGCTTTGGGTCCACTACCTGTAAAACAGAAAGTTGAGTGGGTCAGGCTTGGGAGCCTGGTGAGCATATAGGGTTTTCAACCCACAATTAATAATAAATTTAATAATTTCATTGATCAACAATAAATTTATTAATTTTATCAAACCAACAACAACCCTGATTACTCATTCCCGTTATCCTCACTTTACGTCCCTAAACACCTATACAAGGGACCTAGTCTAAGGATTTTATCATCGGGATTGACTTTACTGCTAAGGGGATTCCTCATCTATATATGTCCATAAGGTAACCATGAAGGGGATGGAGTACACCGGTGAACATCAAGCCCACAAACACCTACAGGTTGCGAGCCTGCTAGCGTTCCACTAGACTGTCTAGAAAAGTTTGTGGTCGTCATCCATACTCCGCTAGATGACTGGAACAACAACAACATCGAGGTCTCTCATCATTTTAACACACATCAACTATTTCTTCTACCCATGTTTTACCCAACATATTTGTAGATAAAATACATATACTGTTTATAACTTGTATAAAACATTGTATTCAACAATCAATATAATTACACATAACACGTATTTTATAGAAAATACTTCATATCCATGTGGATAACCAATTGACCCATGTTCAAATCCTAGCACCACTTAGCCCTTGTGGCCATGGAGGTTCGCCTGCAGTGACTCCAGGGCATGAGGCAAAGCTTTATGTTTGCAGCGGGGGATAAGTCGGTGCGCGAAAGCTGGCCCGGAAACCCTCGTTAGGGAAGTTCCCTTTCCAAAAAAAGATGAAAGTGACTATACGCTCACTTGATTTGATGATAATCGGGCAACAATTCATTCCTTAAAATGATCATTTCTGATAAAACCGGGAGTTTTATTGAGAAACCGGGCTCTGCGAGGGTTGGAGCTTCAAAACCGAAAAGATAAATTTTCTGGGTTTTCGGGCACTTCGGGACGTATTCGGGCTTTAAAAATGATACCGGGGCTTCGGGGGAAGTCAAAATAGTCAAAATATAAGTTTAAGGGTGAAAAATGACATTTTTCCAAAAGTACCCAGGAAGGCTCGCAGCCCCCCCTTTATATAGGGCTGAGGGCTCGGACCTTGTGGCTGAGAAGACTCCACGTAGTGGCTGCGAGGCTCGGACACGAAGGGAGGACGTGGCAGGCGAAGGAGCGAGGCGCGTGCCAGCAGCGAGGGCGAGACACGGAGGCGGGCTACGCGAGAGGTCGAGAAGCGAACACGCGTCGGATGCAGCAAAGGCCAGCGAGGCTCGAAAGGGCCACCGATGCAAGGCGCGTCGCTCTTCTATTAGACCTCGGCTTCGGACCTATCAGAAGCTGACATGAAGAAGGCACGCGTCGGTCTCGGATTCGGCCACGACTCGGTTACGCAGCAGCTTCGTGCGAGGTGACGTGGCTGACACTGTTCATGCGAGATTTCTCGAATTTTGAGCCCCAAACTTCTAAAATCCATAACTTTCGCATACGAGCTCCGTTTTGACGTTCTTTATATGCACGCGTAGCTAAAATTACGCTCTACAACTTTCGTTTAGACTTCGTTGGTTAATTTTGACTTTAATTTTAATATTATTATTTTTAACAGACCGGGATAGGAAAATCCGTTAAAAATTCATAACTTCTTCATCCGACATCCTTTTTCGTTAGTCTTTTTACCGTTGTACTGCTATTGACGATACCTTCAATTCTCGTTTAGGTTGTGTCGGCTAAATATCGCTCGATCTTAAATTCGAGTATTTAGTTGTCTACTGCTAAGCTAAAACTTAGAAAAATCATAACTTCCTCATACGAAGTCAGATTTGGACGTTTTTTTTTTATCAAAATTCTCGGTTTAACGAATACTATGACTTTCGTTTGGATTGTTAAGGCTAAAAAACACTTTATCGTAAATTCACTTTTTACGCTTCCCGGTGTCGTGTCGGTTCCGTCGCGAAACTTCGATATGTCATAACTTATTCGTTATAACTCGGATTTCGGCGTTCTTTATATCTCCGGAATCCTTGTTTCGGCCACTACAACTTTCTTAAAAGACATCAGATTTTTATAATATATATATATATATATATATATATATATATATATATATATATATTAATGCTTATTTTCATTATTAATATAATAATTAAGCCAATAAGCATATAATTCACATGATATTCACATAATTCCTCTTTATTACTTAAAAATGAGTTACAAAGGTTGACACAGACTATTAAAACATTATTAACGCTTTTACCCCAAAAACACGGGTGTTACAGTAGAACAATCTAAAGTGAAGGAATTAGTATAAGTGAAACCTTAGAATAAGGATTTTTGGTGATTCGTGATTCATCATCAGTTCTGCTTGGAAAGGTTAGAGATGTTAAGTCAATTGGTAATCTCTAAAAATTTGTTATAATGAAGGTTTTCATAATTTAAATATTGCATATGTAGAAGGGGATTCGGTTTAGATCGAATTCCAAAAACGTAATGTATGTATCAAATTCAAACAGTGTGATGGTATGAAGGTGTATTTCACTGAGCTACAATGAATACAACGTAACTTTGTTATTAGTTGTCGTGTGATTTGGGTAGAGATCCGGGGGTTACTACTTTGTATTGGAATTCAATATTTTATCCTTATTTACCTATGTATATTCTCCATATATAGTTCCTAATTTGTAGGCTCATTTTTCTCCTAATTCTCAGCTTTCCTGTTGTATTGTTTTGTATATGATTCCTTCCCTATAATTATGTAATAACTAGGCGAATACCCACGCGTTGCGCAGAAACACCTATATAGTTAAAGTCTTTACAAATATATGTTTTTTTTTTTTAAATATAACAATACCGTTATTATTAAATTTGATATAAATTTTTTTTATACTAAATTGATATAATATATAGATTATTTTGAACTATTCGATAATATATAAATCTATTATAACTACATAATTTCAATCGTTTGAATAACTTCTATCAATGAGTTACTCATGAATAAATTTAAATATAATATATGGCTTAATGTTATTTATAGTTGTTGTTATTAATAATTAATTTTTAAAATTTATTTGCTTAATGTTTTAATTTATATCATTATAACTTGTTAAAATATCAAACATTGTTTTTTTTTATTATTATTTTAAAGGTAACAATATAATTATTTATATAGATTTATTTTTAACTATTTTATTGTAAATTATTTTAAGCTACTTATTTGAAAAAATTTCTCGATTATAAAAATATCTTTAGGAAATATTTTAGTTAAATTGATATTAAAATTTAGTTTTTGCATTTATCACTACAATTTATCACTTTTAACTATTTATAAATATTCTTTAGTTTTTTAAGTGGAACTGAAATTTATATTTAAGTTGACACTGTAATTTTATATTTAAATTAACAATTTAAGTATTTTGTTCAAATTGTTCAAAAGTTGTAGCTTTAAACTGATAATGGTTTACATATAACAACATTTTAAATCTATTAAATTAGGTATAATATGTTAAAACTTAAAGACATAAGTTTATAAGTATAAGTAAATATATTATTATAAAATTTAAATTTAGTTTATTTATGTTTACACTTTAGGTTTGATATTTATATAACATTAATAACCAACTTATAATCATTATTAGAAAGACACTACAATTTATCATTTTTAACTATTTATAAAATATTTTTTGGGCTGTTTAAGTTAAACTAAAATTTATATTTAAGTTGACCCTATAATATTATATTTAAATTAATAATGTAAGTATATTATACAAATTGTTCCAAATTTGTATCTTTAAAATGATAATGGTTTACATCTAACAATATATTAAAACTAATAAAATTAACTATAATATGTTAAAAGTTAAAAAACATAACTTTATAAGTAAACGTAAAGATATTATTTTAATATTGAAATTTAATTTATATATGATTACACTTTAGGTTTGATATTTATTTAACCTTATTAACCAACTTATATTTATTATTAGAAAAAATTGAAATGTCAAAGAAGTTTCAAATGAATGTAGGGAAAGGAAAAATGCATGTGAGTTTCAAATGAATGTGGTGAAAGAAAAAATGCATCATTTATAAGTAGAAGTAAATATATCATTTTAATAAAAAAAAACATAATTTTATAAGTAGAAGTAAAAATATTATTTTAATATTGAAATTTAATTTATATATAATTACACTTTAGGTTTGATATTTATTTAACCTAATTACCAAATTATAATAATTATTATTATTATAAAGAAATTGAAAAGTCATGGGAGTTTCAAATGAATGTTGTGAAAGGAAAAAAGAATGGGGGTTTCAAATGCATGAGATTCAAAAAAAAAAATGCTAGCTTTATAAGTATGTATGAAGTGAGCAAACACATAATCAATTATAAGATGTAGATAAGCTATGTAATATTGATCGAAATAAACACAATTATGGTCACAACTTATGTTCTATAGCACAACTAAATTAGTTACTTTTATCACTTATCTAAGATTGTGTCGATATTAGCTCTAGCAATTTAATGGTCACTAAACTACTAGGTAACGAGTTCATCTAATTTAATGTTCACTAAGCTACACAAAACCTTAATTCAAGCAATAAAAGTATTAAATATTAACGTGCTAGGTAGAGATAATCAAAACAAGCTCATAACCAACAATTAAAATCCATAATTCATTAAACTAAACCATAGAGTTTAAGCTTCATCTAGCTAAACGGAAGCTACTAGATTCAGCTACTCATGGCTGATAACATAAACATAAATCCAATAATAAAAGGCATGATCATAGTGTACCAAACTAGGATGATGAATTTATTCTTCAATCTCTCAATCTTCAGTTATATATCCTTACTAGAATGTTTAATCTCGTTTTTTTATGAACAATTCTTCTCCGGAAATCTCTCTAAAAATCTTCCAAGCCTCCTCAAACCGTGAAAGTGAATGAGTATTTATAGTTTTGGGAATTTTCACACTTCACGACGTGAATAGGGATTTCACATTGTGTATTTGAGATAAATCCTTATCGGGCAAGGACTCTAACTTCCTGTGCACTTATCTTCTAGAAGTCTCACTCCACGTCGTGTAAATGATGGCCACATCGTGATTTGGACTTTTTGCAGAGATTTTTCTTCTTTTAATTCTTCAATCCTCCAAACTTCTACTTCTTGTCAATTATGTTCCTTATTCTTCAAGATTGTTCATTTTGATTGCAAAATATAATTTAATTTCATAAGTATCATATATTTTTGCAAATAAGCAAAATATTAATAAAAATGTATTAAAATATTGCCTAAAAATGTATATAAATATGTCAATATTGTTGGATTAGTGTCTAAATCCATAACTATTTTGGTATGTACTTGACCTGATTATGAGCATGATCCTTTTGGGTTGCCTTCACCATAGCAACTTGTAGGATGAATTATGGAAAGAGAAAGGTTTAATTATGATTTATTAATATATTATAAGAATAATATATTAAAGGATAAATCATATTATTTAATTAATATTAGTCAAGAATTAAATAAGAATTAATTTTGTGGCTAAAAGAGATTAATTAAACTTAGAGGATTGGATTTGTAATTATAAGATAATTACAATTGGGCTATGGATCACCTTGGAATATAGGTTGGATGAATTCTATGTGAAGCCCTTAAGGAATTCGTCCAAGAGGTATTCTAAAGGAGTCTATGGGTTGCTTAGGGCTTAAGCAGTCAGATTAGGGTTTCCTAGTTGCAAACCCTAATAGCCTACATATATAAAGGACACCTATGGCCCCAAAAATGTGGCTAAGACTTCCTTTAGGGTTTCTAGATGTTTTGGTTGCCTCCTCTCTTCCCCTCTTCATCCTTGTTGCTCATGGTGTTTGTGACTCCATTAGAGGTGCAACATTTGAGGCACTAAGCTTTCTGAAGCCAATCAAAGGAAGAAATTGATTGTTATTGCTACATAACAATCGAAGGTAATTTCTAAACCCCAATTTAGTTCATATTATGATAGATTTAGGGTTTGAGAGACTTGGATGAATTGTATGTACAATAGAGAAACCTAGATCCAAGCATTAGGGTTTATATGAGCACATAAGAAAGTTCTTATGCATAACACCCATCAAATATCAGGGTTTGTGGGTCAGATTCCATAAATAAAGTTGATAATTAAACATGAATAAATTCCATAAATTTAAAAAGATGCAAAGATATCCTAATTTTAGAAAACTTAAGTCTTAAACATCCAAATGAAAATTTAAAACATTCATGCAAACATGTTCAAACTAGAACATTAATATAAACATAGATAAATTCAACCATTCATGAGTGTCGTCGTATGCATATAAGGCTAAAGGGAAAAAGCTTATTCGATTTTGTCTTTGTAAGATTATTTAGGGCAAATGTGGTGAAAATGGTTAACAGGTTAATGGTCACAGACAATAACCTTAACGAAGACGACAAATCAGATCCTACATAATAGAATAATACTAAATACAATTATAAAGTATATAAACTTTTTTATTAAAATCCTAAACGGGCTGGCGGGTCAACCAATATGTTTTTCGGCAAACTCATATACGACTCGTTTAATAAATGGGTTGACGGGTTGAAAAACTAAACCCAAACCCGTTTATCTTCGTGTTGGATCACAGGTCGTATCGTGGATTGTCGGACATAGATGAGTTGTCATACTTGGGTTAATGTTGATAAGAGGAGGTTGAGATGCATTCTTTACTTTGGGGGTGTTTGGATTAACTTTTGTGGGACAAAAGTCCTTTTTGTAAAAGGACTTTTTGCAAAAGAATTTTTTATAAAAGTTATTTTTTAAAAAGGATTTGGATTAACTTTTGAAGGTAAAAAGTCAAAAGTTAAAGTGTTTGGTTTAACTTTTACATGTAAAATGATTAAAAAGGACATGTTTACATATTTACATTGATTTACTACTTTACATATATTATTTTATACTTAATATTTTTTTTAAACACATATTATAATTTTGTAAACATTTTATTAGAAAATATAAAATATAATTTTTTTTAAAAAATATTTGTAATTTTTTGGATTAGAGAATGACAATATAAAATTACTAAGTTCATACAAATTGTAAATAATTCATAAGAGGATCTTTTATATTAGACCATGACAATATTAAAATTACGTTCATACAAATATAAAATATAAATTATGTTCATACAAATTAAAATATTTCTAATTTTTTTGGATTAGACCATGACAATATTAAAATTACGTTCATACAAATTGTAAAATAATTCATAAAAAAATATCATAGATAACATTACATTCATCTTCGCAATGTGATTATATCTTATGCAATAATATCCCGTATCGCTGCCATATATAAATCACCATCGCTCGTGCGACGTGTACTTGGACCTTCTTCGTAAACATCACTATCAGTATCACCTCGTAGGGGATTGTAGGATTCTTGTTGTGCCCTATTAAACGCTTCATCAGACCTACCAACCTTTCTAATGTAGTTATGGATCGCCATCGATGCTATCACAATTTTCACTTGGTTCTTGTACTTGTAATTAACATGCATGTCTCTTAATAACGCCCACCTAGCTTTCCACACTCCAAAAGTTCGTTCAATGATATTTCGCAATGATGAGTGGAGATAGTTAAATTTCTCTTTTCGTCCACGAGGTTCACGAATAGCAGCCGTGTGTCCACGTCGAAAATCTGGTAAATGATAACGAATATTTGTGCCTTTGTATGGAGCAAGATACCCTCTCTGTGACATCCCCATTTTCACGGCCAGAAAAGACCGATTTTGTTTATGTTTTATAAAAATCAGAGTACTTCATTTTATAAAAATGTTGCGGGATTTGTTCCCAGAAAAACATGGTAAATACGTTATTAAAACATTTTCGAAGAAACGTATTTATTTCATTTTAAAACGTTGGGACGTCATCATTAATACAGAAACATAAGCATAAACAGAACTTACAATTATTTACACTAGTGATCTACATCTCTTTAAATCTCTTAGTGTAATGTCACTTCATATCAACACCTGTGATATAAATAAACTGAGTGGGTCAGGTTGGGAAACCTGGTGAGTACATAGGGTTTTCAACCCACAATAATATAATTATTATGTTTAAACAATCAAACAATCAACCCAATTACCCATCCCCATTATCTTCTTTATTCTTAAGGATCTACCCTAAGAATCAGCTATTTCTCATTCATTCATTCCTAAGGATCATCCTAAGGAAACAACATGAAGTCCATTGTTGCCAATGACACATTGGTCAAGCGCAGCTGCTAATATTGTCACTTAGGCTCAGCTGCCAGAATTAGGACATTTTCTATGAGGCGCTTCTGCCGGTATTGACCTTTAAACACTACTGTCATGGTCATAAGGCTCCCTATTAGGCGCAGCTGCCGATACTATCCTTAGAGCGCAGCTGCTAGGACGTTTACCGTAGATCTAAATCATCTACGGGTTGCGGCGCAGCTGCTAGTGCTCATCTATAGGGTACTAGGTCCACTGCTGCCAATGTATACCTATAGGGCACTAGGTCTGTACTACTAATGTTCCTTTATTTCAGCTTTTATCCATCATCATTCATCTACCCATGTTTTACCCAACATATTTTGTAGATATAAAATACTTTATACAGTTTACATCATTTAAAACATGTATAAAAATCTTTCACCAGCACAGACAACAAGTATTCAGACAATATGCACACATAACACGTAATTTATATTAAAATATTTCATATCTATGTGTAAGATGAAAGAGACCATGCACTCACCTGATTAAGTGGTGATTCCGAACTCAGACAGCACTTCGTTATCTCAAAACAATTTTCCTCGACAAAACCTAGTATCAATACCACTAGGGTTTAGTTTTTAACGTTAACCACGACTAATTAATAGTCTAGCTATTATTACTATTATATAAACGTTAGATAACACTCAATATAACTCATAATAATAGCCCAAATAATTGTTTTAAGGTCCTAATAATGTTACTATAATTAAATAAAATCTATATTAAATATAGTATAGGCGTAGCTCACTTACAGCGAGTTTTTATTAAAAACCGGGCTTCGCTGGAGCAGCGTTTCCAAGCCGAAAGCTTTTCTTCTCGGAGCCGTCGAGCGCTCCGGGGCTTTCTTCTCGTTCTAGGGAGGTTCCGTAGACTTGGGAGGGGTTTAGGGAGGCTAGAGAGAAGTTAGAGAGGCTTATGGTGTGAAGAAAATATGAGGAGTTCACCCTTGTATTTATAGGAGTTTTATAGTAAAGTAGTCTCTAAGCTTCGTCCGTAACTTTTGCATACGAGCTCCGTTTTTGTCTGTCTTTTTACCGTTGAGTTCCTATTAATGAGATCTTCAACTTTCATTTAGACCTCGTTGGCTAATTCTCATTCTATCTCGGATTTACAAAACTGTATCGAATTCGCCGCGCTCGAAAAGTAGGGACTAAGCTTCGTCCATAACTTTCGCATACGAGCTCCATTTTTGTCTGTCTTTTTACGGTTGAGTTCCTATTAATGAGATCTTCAATTCTCCTTTAGACCTCGTTGGCTAATTCTCATTCTATCTCGGATTTACAAAACTGTATCGAATTCGTCGCGCTCGAAAAGTAGCGACTAAGCTTCGTCTATATCTATCTCATACTATCTCCGTTTTCGGCGTTCTTTATATCCATGCGTAGGTAAAAATAATATCTACACCTTTCATTTTGGCTCCGTCGGCTAATTCTCGACCGATCATAAATTTAACAGTAGGAGGCGTTTAGACTGTTAAATGACCGCGAAGAATTCGTAACTCTTTCATACGAACTCCGTTTTCGTCCATCTTTTTACTGTTGAGTTCCTATTAATGAGATATTTAACTCTCATTTAGGTCGCATAAGCCAAAAACCACTCGAACTAAAATTCGAGTTTCGGGCTGTACACTACTAAGCTGAAACTTTGAAAAATCATAACTTCCTCATACGAAGTCAGATTTGGGCGTTCTTTTTATCGATGCTCTTAGTTTAACATATTCTACGACTTTCATTTAGGTTGGTAAGGATAAATCTCACTTTATCGTAAATTCACTATTTACGCTTCCCGGTGCCGTGCCGGTTTTGCCGTAAAACTTCGACGGGCCATAACTTCTTTGTTATAACTTGGATTTCGGTGTTCTTTATATGTACGGAAACCTTGTGACATATACTATAACTTGGTTAAAATTATTTATTCTAAATAATCTTTTGCCAAAAAGTCGTTGTCGACCCATATTGCCTCTAAATTGACTAGCCCGGATCTACGGGCGTTACACTCTCGTATTTGGATATCCGACATCAACAACGTAATATTTATCTGTAAATAAAACAAACATTTATTATTCTTTTCAAACAAGTAGTAAAAACATAAAACTTGTGTTTCAAAAAAAATACTAACCGCCCGTTGGATAGGGAAAATTAAGATCTGGTCTCTGTAAGGCTTCATTGAAAATTCTTGTATCATGTGCAGTCCCCTCCCAACCGGCCCACACAAATGTAAAGCACATGTTAAAATCACAAACAACCATTATATTTTGTGTTGCATATCCCTTTCGACCAATGTACTTCACTTCATCTTTTTGTGGAACCGATGCCCTGACGTGTGTCTCATCTATAGCACCAATGCACTCCTTCAAATTCAAAAATATATCATAAATAAATTATTTGTTAAAGTTTGACTACCAAGATAATAAACACAGGATAATGTGACATCCCCAAAATCTCGGCCAGAAAAGACCGATTTTCATTTATGCTTTAAAATATTTTCAGAGTAAATCCTTTTGATTTGAAAGAGTTGCGGAATTTGTTCCCAAAAACAAAACATGATAAAACAATGTTTACCAAAGCATTTCATAAAAGAAATGTATTTTTCATTATATAATCAAAACTCGGGGTGTCATGTTCCGATATAGACCAATAAACATAAACGATAATATTACAAGTCATTCAACAAATATATACATATACAGACTTGTAACAAAACAACTTGATGGTTCATCCATCTTACGCCCTTGCGCCACTTCCTGTAATACAAATAAAACTGAGTGGGTCAGGCTTGGGAGCCTGGTGAGCATATAGGGTTTTCAACCCACAATAAATAATTAAATTAATTATTATCAACCAACAATAACCCAGTTACCCATTCCCGTTATTCTCACTTTATGTCCCTAAAATAACTAACATAAGGGACCTAATCTAAGAATATTTTCATCGGGGTGACAACACATGCTGCGGGGTTTCTCAGCAATATAAGTCAAATAAGGCAACCATGAGGGGGATGGAATACAACGAATGAACACCCAAGTTCATTAACACCTACAGGTTATGAGCCTGCTAGCGTTCCACTGGACTATCTAGAAAAGTCCATGGTCGTCATCTAAATTCCGCTAGATGACTGGATCAAAACAACAACGAGGCCTCTCATCTGTTTATTACACACCAACTATCTACCCATGTTCTACCCAACATATTAGTAGATTTTTTTTTTTTGGAACGGCAAATACCAAGCGGAAGCCCTTCCGCCTTTTATAGCGGAAGCCCGGGTTCGAGCTCCTTTACAGGGCAAACCCTCACCCTTTTTAATGGGATTCCAAAGGAAAATTCCCCATGAGTGGCCACCAATGAGAGTCGAACTCCCCACCTTGCCCCTCAATGGTTATAAACCCAACACCTCTTTCCCAGTTGGGCTGGGCTTCATTGGTCAACATATTAGTAGATAAAAACATACATTTTTATACATATTTTCAAAACATGTATAGCATGCTTGATCAATACATTTTCCATATAACAGATGAGGCACACACACATAACACGTATTTCATATAAAAATAATCATATCTGTAAGACAGAAGAAAGTGAATATACATTCACACACATAACAACAAAATATACACATAACACGTATCTCGTATGAAATACTTCATAATTATACGTTAGAAGAAAGTAACAACGCATTCACACGTATAAACGACAATAAACTTAATACACTCAAACCATACTTGTATTATTATTGCGTTTATGAAAGGTAGTATACACTCACTTGATCAGAAGATGATCGGACAACACTACGGCTTGCAGAAGTCGTAATCCTCAGCAGATCTGGAAGATCTCTACGAAAATCAAACTTCTCGCGGGCAGAGCTTCGGCTCGGAAACCGCACTTCTCGGGATCTTCGGGATCTTGGGACTCGCTTCGGGACTTGGGAATATTACCGGGGCTTCGGGATATTTCTGGCACGCAAAACAATGCAAAACGGGAGAGAGAAGGGAAGAAATTGGCAAAAGACTCGGCTGCCTTCGGATCCCTTTTATAGAGGCTGGAAGCCTCATTTACGCGGGGCGTACAGCAGTACGCAACGCGTACTGCTTCCGAAATGCGTCATTGCATGCGTCATCCGAAGTGTCGACACTTTGGCTGTACGCGGGGCGTACTCTAGTACGCGGCACGTACCTCGGATCAGATCTGTGACTCGTCTTCGGATAATGCTTCCGAATTTTCAATTAAAAATAAATACAAATTAATTAATAAACTTTGGAAATTCATATCTTCTTCATATGAACTCCGTTTTCGACGTTCTTTATATCCACGGAAAGGTGAGATTACGCTCTACAACTTTCGTTTAGACTCCGTCGGCTAATTTTGAATTTATTTTTATTATTTATTTTTAATAGGCCGGGACAAAAAATTTCGTTATAAATTCATAACTTCTTCGTTTGACGTCCGTTCTCGCCTAACTTTTTATCGCTTTGATACTAACAACGAGATCTTCGATTCTCATTTAGATCACTAAGGCTAAATATCGCTTTAACGTAAATCTCACTTTTTACTTTATCCAGCGTTGCCGGTTCTGTCTCGAAACTTCGACAGGTCATAACTTCCTCGTTATAACTCGGATTTTGGCATTCTTTATATCTCCGGAAACCTTGTTTCAACTACTACAACATTATCTAAATATATCAAGTTTAATTTACACTTAAATTTTGACGTTTATTTTCATTCTTAATTAATCAAACCACATAATTAAGCAATTAAGCACAAAACACATAATACTCAAATAATACAATCTTATTATTTCAAAACGGGTTACAAAACGGGTTACAAAACACATAATACTCAAATAATACAATCAAACCACATAATTAAGCTTTTCCCCAGCCTCAAGCTAACAAGACAGCATATGACACTTTTGTCCATACAAAGCTTGGTAAGGTGCCATCTTAATGCTCGAGTGAAAACTATTATTATAGGAAAATTCTACCAAAGGTAAATGTTCATCCCAATTACCTAGGAACTCCAAGGTACATGCTCTCAGCATATCTTCAAGTGTTTGTATCGTTCTTTCACTCTGACCATCAGTCTGCGGATGGTAAGCTGTACTTAAACATAACTTGGTACCCATTTCCTCTTGTAGACATTTCCAAAACCTTGAGGTGAAACGACTATCACGATCCGACACAATTGTTAACGGAACACCGTGAAGTCTCACAATTTGCATCACATAAGAATTCGCAAACTTTTCCATAGACCATTTCTCCCTGGCTGCTATGAAATGCGCACTCTTAGTGAATCGATCAACGACCACCCAAATCATGTCGTGACCATTTTTTGTTCTGGGTAGTTTAGTGACAAAATCCATAGCAATGTCTTCCCACTTACCCATAGCTACAGGTAAAGGTTCTAAACTCCCGTACGGTTTCTGATGTTGTGTCTTGAATCTCGCATAAGTCACACACTCGGCCACATACTTTGCAACATCAAGCTTCATCGTCGGCCACCAGTAGTAAGGTTTCAGGTCCCTATACATTTTAGTGCTACCGGGATGAATCGAATACATGGTTTTGTGAGCTTCTTCCATCAGAAGATCTCTAATTCCTCCTAACTTAGGTACCCAAATACGATCTTGGAATACCTTAAGTCCATGACCGTTTGTACCAAACACCAACGTTTTAGCCAAATGTTCCTCCTTTCGGTCATTTTTCTCAGAAGCTTCCTCTTGAGCTTTCTTTATACTTTCCACAATGGTCGAGACAACTTCAATTCTCAACGCTCTTGGCCTTTTCCTTTCAAGATTGACTTTCCGACTGAGAGCATCAACAACAACATTAGCTTTACCGGGATGGTAAAGTATCTCACAGTCGTAGTCCTTGAGTAACTCCAGCCAGCGTCGTTGCCTCATATTCAATTCCTTCTGATTAAAGAGATATTGGAGACTCTTATGATCAGTGAAAAGTTTGCACTTTGTGCCATAGAGGTAATGCCTCCATATTTTCAGAGCGAAAACTACCGCTGCCAACTCCAAATCATGAGTCGGGTTCTTTTCATGCTCTTTCAGCTGTTGAGACGCATATGCTATCACCTTTTCTCTTTGGGTTAAAACACAACCCAATCCAACCCCAGACGCATCGCTATAAACAGCGAAGTCTTCAACTCCATCGAGTAAATAAAGTATCGGTGCCTCGCATAGCTTCTTCTTTAGCTTCTCGAATGCTTCTTTATGCTTATCACTCCAAGCATAAGTAGCTCCTTTGTGGGTCAAAGCTGTCAATGGAGTAGCAATCGAAGAAAAGCCTTGGATAAACCTTCGGTAATATCCGGCTAATCCTAAAAAGCTTCGGATCTCCGTGGGACTTTTCGGTTGTTCCCACTTCATTACAGCTTCAATCTTTGCTAGATCAACCATTATCCCTTCTTGGTTGACCACGCGACCCAAGAATTGGACTTCACGAATCCAAAAATCACATTTGGAAAACTTAGCATACAGCTTCTCCTTCTTCAAGACTTCTAACACTTCTCGCAAGTGTCTGCCATGCTCCTCCTGGCTTTTTGAGTAAATCAGAATGTCGTCGATGAACACTATCATGGATTTATCAAGGAACGGATTACAAACCCTATTCATTAAATCCATGAATGCTTTTGGAGCATTGGTTAGTCCAAACGACATAACCAAGAACTCGTAGTGTCCATATCTAGTTCTGAATGCAGTCTTCTCTATATCCTGCTCTCTTACTTTCAGCTGATGATATCCTGACCTTAGATTGATCTTCGAGAAATAGCTCGAACCTTGCAATTGATCAAACAGGTCATCAATCCTTGGCAACGGATATCTATTCTTTATTGTTGCCTTGTTCAGCTCTCTGTAATCAATGCACATTCTCATACTTCCATCTTTCTTCTTTACAAATAACATCGGAGCTCCCCAGGGTGATGAACTAGGTCTAATGAAACCTTTGTCCAACAACTCCTGAAGTTGCATCATTAGCTCCTTCATCTCCGTCGGTGCTAATCGATAAGGTGCTTTTGCTATTGGCGTGGTTCCTGGTAACAAGTCAATACGGAATTCCACTTGTCGATCAGGTGGTAATCCAGGAAGATCTTCGGGAAATACTTCCGGATAATCACACACCACAGGAATACTCTGCATCACCTTCTTTTCCTTCTTAGCATCAATTACGAATGCTAAATATGACGTACATCCCTTGGTCAAACACTTTCTGCCTTTCATTAGGGAAATGATTCCAGAATTCACTCTGCGTTTGTCCCCATACACCATAAACGAATCTTTTCCAGGCGGGTTTACTTTAACTATCTTCTTCTTGCATAAAATTTCGGCATCATTGGCGCTGAGCTAATCCATTCCCAACACGATGTCGAAACCATTAAGTTCGATAGGCAATAATTCCTCGCGGAACTTATTCCCATTCAAGTCGATTAAGATGTTTTTCATACGATGGCTAACAGGTACAAACTTGCCACTAGCAACTTCGACTAATAAAGCATTATCTAGTCTATCAACAGGCAAAGCTAGTTTTCTACCAAATTCATGCGATATAAAGGAGTAGTTGGCTCCAGAATCAAATAAAATTTGGGCAGGCAAATTGTTAACGAGAAAGGTACCTGAAGCGACATCAGCTTCATCCTTAGCAGCTTCCAGTGTCATCTGGAATGCTCTCGCCTTCGGCTTTGGTGGAATGTTGGGCTTAGCTGCCTCCTTCTTCTTCGGACAGTCTTTCAAAATGTGCCCCTCTTCATTACAACCAAAACACATCCTTTTGTTGTTCGGACATTCATTGGCAAAATGTCCAACCTTTCCACACTTGTAGCAAGTTACATCCTCGCTACATTTCCCAAAGTGCTTTTTCTTACACTTTTCACACCACTTCGCTTCGCCTCCTTTTCCCCCACCAAACCTTTTCGAATCAGATTTCGAAAATTTGCTTTT
The DNA here is from genome assembly GCF_052625555.1 of Lactuca saligna. NCBI lineage: Eukaryota > Viridiplantae > Streptophyta > Magnoliopsida > Asterales > Asteraceae > Lactuca > Lactuca saligna. The sequence continues at coordinate 282,355,721 of NC_136421.1, read as the reverse complement.
CTTACCGGAACCAGATGTCCCCTCAAAATTCCTCTTCTCACCAACCTCAACCTTGTTGGTGGTTCTCCCTTTTATCATGTTTTCAACAGACTTGGCAGCCCAGATAGCTGCCTCTAGAGTAAGTGCCTGACGTACTGGCACCTCGTACTCCCATGGAAGTCCCTTCGCATACCGATCCACCTTAGTCAGCTCATCTGGAACGATACGCAAGGCAAACTCCATCTTATCGGTGAAGTTGTTGGTGTATTCATCAACTGACATACTGCCTTTCGTTAGTGTCAGAAACTTGTTCTCTAGCTCCAATAGATTTTGAGCCGAACAGAACTTACGCTTGAACTGCACCAAGAATTCTGCCTATGACAATTGCAGTGGCTCATTTGGGCTCAAAGTTTTCCCTAGAGTGTTCCACCAACGAACGGCTCCACCTCGGAATTGACGCACGGCATAGATAGTTTGCAACTTACCTCTGCAGCCACACGTCATGAAGGCTAGCTCCATTTCGGAGATCCAATCCATAACCCCAATCGGATCCTCCTTTCCATTGAAGGTCGATGGTTTGCAAGTCAAAAAGTCCTTGTACTTGCAACCCATTCCATCATTCCTTCCATCGCGGTTATCTTGCCTAACTATCGGTGGGTTGGCTTGACCAACTGATCTACTGAAGTTTCCACCTTCCGAGTGCCCTTCATTTAATTCAGGCTCTTCCACACGAATTGACAATTCTTCACGATTTTGTTGAAGCAACCATCTAGTTTCATCCATTTGATGATCCAACATCGTTTGAATCATCAATTGTACACCGGCCATTGTTATCGGCTCAGGTGCTGCTGCTACAACAGGTCTTTGTTCAATCACTAGTGGTTGATTCCTGTTTTCATTAGCATTTCCAACTCCACTTCTTGTTCTCACCATTTTTGATCTACACACCGAATAAGGTGAAATTAGATCCTTATTCATGATAGATATTCAAATCATCCTTATCACTCCGAAACGTTTACATGCTAGTTCTAATATCGTAGACGTACGCTTAGAATCCTACACACATAAAGTTTCTAGATCCGGTTGGCAACAGACCATAGATCCGAACAAATAATATCATATCTGGAAACATACAACATTTAGCACATAAAGCATTTTAGGCAACTTTCCTAAAATAAACTAGTGCTCGTGTCTAAAACATAACGGACACACATCTCAAAATTCCACTTAGCATTCTAAGTTTAAGTCTAGAAATCCTAAAAATTCCTAGTTCGCTTAAACTAATGCTCTGATACCAACTGTGACATCCCCAAAATCTCGGCCAGAAAAGACCGATTTTCATTTATGCTTTTAAATATTTTCAGAGTAAATCCTTTTGATTTGAAAGAGTTGCGGAATTTTTCCCCAAAACAAAACATGATAAAACAATGTTTACCAAAGCATTTCATAAAAGAAATGTATTTTTCATTATATAATCAAAACTCGGGGTGTCATGTTCCGATATAGACCAATAAGCATAAACGATAATATTACAAGTCATTCAACAAATATATACATATACAGACTTGTAAACAAAACAACTTGATGGTTCATCCATCTTACGCCCTTGCGCCACTTCCTGTAATACAAATAAAACTGAGTGGGTCAGGCTTGGGAGCCTGGTGAGCATATAGGGTTTTCAACCCACAATAAATAATTAAATTAATTATTATCAACCAACAATAACCCAGTCACCCATTCCCGTTATTCTCACTTTATGTCCCTAAAATAACTAACACAAGGGACCTAATCTAAGAATATTTTCATTGGGGTGACAACACATGCTGCGGGGTTTCCTCAGCAATATAAGTCAAATAAGGCAAACATGAGGGGGATGGAATACAGCGAATGAACACCCAAGTTCATTAACACCTACAGGTTATGAGCCTGCTAGCATTCCACTGGACTATCTAGAAAAGTCCGTGGTCGTCATCTAAATTCCGCTAGATGACTGGATCAAAACAACAACGAGGCCTCTCATCTGTTTATTACACACCAACTATCTACCCATGTTCTACCCAACATATTAGTAGATAAAAACATACATTTTTATACATATTTTCAAAACCTGTATAGCATGCTTGATCAATACATTTTCCATATAACAGATGAGGCACACACACATAACACGTATTTCATATAGAAATAATCATATCTGTAAGACAGAAGAAAGTGAATATACATTCACACACATAACAACAAAATATACACATAACACGTATCTCGTATGAAATACTTCATAATTATGCGTTAGAAGAAAGTAACAATGCATTCACACGTATAAACGACAATAAACTTAATACACTCAAACCATACTTGTATTATTATTGCATTTATGAAAGGTAGTATACACTCACTTGATCAGAAGATGATCAGACAGCACTACGGCTTGCAGAAGTCGTAATCCTCAGCAGATCTGGAAGATCTCTACGAAAATCGAACTTCTCGCAGGCAGAGCTTCGGCTCGGAAACCGCACTTCTCGGGATCTTCGGGATCTCGGGACTCGCTTCGGGACTCGGGAATATTACCGGGGCTTCGGGATATTTCTGGCATGCAAAACGATGCAAAACAGGAGAGAGAAGGGAAGAAATTGGCAAAAGACTCGGCTGCCTTCAGATCCCTTTTATAGAGGCTGGAAGCCTCATTTACGCGGGGCGTACAGCAGTACGCAGCGCGTACTGCTTCCGGAATGCGTCATTGCATGCGTCATCCGAAGTGTCGACACTTTGGCTATACGCGGGGCGTACTCGAGTACGCGGCACGTACCTCGGATCAGATCTGTGACTCGTCTTCGGATAATGCTTCCGAATTTTCAATTAAAAATAAATACAAATTAATTAATAAACTTCGGAAATTCATATATTCTTCATACGAACTCCGTTTTCGACGTTCTTTATATCCACGGAAAGGTGAGACTACACTCTACAACTTTCGTTTAGACTCCGTCGGCTAATTTTGACTTTATTTTTATTATTTATTTTTAATAGGCCGGGACAGAAAATTTCGTTATAAATTCATAACTTCTTCGTTTGACGTCCGTTCTCGCCTAACTTTTTATCGCTTTGATACTAACAACGAGATCTTCGATTCTTGTTTAGATCACTAAGGCTAAATATCGCTTTAACGTAAATCTCACTTTTTACGTTATCCAGCGTTGCCGGTTCTGTCGCGAAACTTCGACAGGTCATAACTTCCTCGTTATAACTCGGATTTCGGCATTCTTTATATCTCCGGAAACCTTATTTCAACTACTACAACATTATCTAAAGATATCAAGTTTAATTTACACTTAAATTTTGACGCTTATTTTTATTCTTAATTAATCAAACCACATAATTAAGCAATTAAGCACAAAACACATAATACTCAAATAATACAATCTTATTATTTCAAAACGGGTTACAAAGGTTAACCTAGACCGTTACATTGCTAAAAATGGCAAGCCTGGAAACACAGGCGTTACAGATAATACCTTGAACATTGGATAATACCGAGGCTTATTTAATATAAATTCGGGAACATCATTATTATAGTTTGTGTCTGGCTTGATGATGTCGGCACTCAGTTTTAGTACGGCTTCCAAAACTGTATGGAAATGCCTGTGAATCGTTTCCCCCGAATGATTAAAAAATTCTTGCACAAATCTATTGCTACACCCATGAGCCAAAGTCATCAAGAATATTCCTACAGACTCCTCAATAGATACAGTTCGTGTTTGTTGTAGCCCGTAATTTGTAGTAAGATCTATGCATAACTGTCTAAAAACCGGTACGTTGAGTCTAAACATCTCATAACAACGTCTAGGATGGCCATTTAGTACTTCAGTAATAAACATGTGCCCTGTGCGGTCTGAAGTGTGACATGGCGTACGTAAGTTACGAGCGATCATTATCCCTTTCAAAGCTAATCCACATAACATTTCAAATTCTCTATCCTCTTCCACCCAACATTGTTCACTATCATCGGATGAATTAGAATCATCACTATCCATCCTACATAATACAAATAAAAAGATGTCAACCATTAACACATAATATAAAATGTCAAATACATAAAGACAAACAATACCACATAATATAAAATGTCAAATACATAATGTCAAAGGACAATACATAATGTCAAAACATAAAACATAAATGTCAAAGCATAACACATATTGCTAAATCATTATTTCATAAGTAACTTAAGAAACTCCATCTTGGCTTCATTGGCCGTTGGAAACATAAAAGCTTCACGATTTTGTTTTTTGGTGAAGACAAGCAATCCTTGTGAAAATTCGTTGGACCCTTCATGAAACTCGGGAAACTTGATGACAATGGCCATGCAATCTGCTATTGTTGGGGAAGGATTATTTTGTGGATAAGTTTGTGTGCTTTTTGATGATATGGCATCCAATAAAGCATCAACTTTTTCTTCATAAATTGAACTTCTACTCTTGGTTGGACGGTTGTTGGAAATAGACTTAGACCTCTTCCTTTTACTTGAACTACTTTCATGGAGACTAGGAAAAAGAGGCTCATCATCATCTAAATTGATTTCATCACTATCTCCTTTGCCCTCCATATTTTCTTCGTTTGGATTGCTATTGTTTTGAAATTGTAACGGAGTCATAGTCTGATCTCCAACGACAACAGAATCCCGAAACAAAGTAGCATATTTCTCATCAAATATGCTCAAATCTGTGTTCCTAAATTTGGCATAATCTTTATTCTCCTACAAAACAAAAAGATATTATAAATCAAATATGTTCAATCTATATGCAATCATAACTTAAAATAATTAAAAAGAATAATAATCATACCTTTATTTTCTCCTACCATCACTCAGGCGACGCATCTACTAGGCTTCTCGTCCCATCGAGTCCGGTTTCAAGCCTCATTAAGCGGTCATAAAGCTTCCACTCTTTTTTCATGTTCTCCCATTTGTTTGTTAGTTGTTTTTTTTTTCAAGGATGTAACCTGTTTTCTCCTTAATGCGTTTTTGTATATTTTCCCACCCAACTTTATCAAAGGAGCCGGTGGCTTTACGCCCTTTTTTTTTCCAATCAAGCATGAATCAACAAACACCATGAATGTACGATTATCCCACCCAAATTTTGGTTTTTTCATTTTCAAAGATGTTTCACAATCAACAATTGTAGTGTTGTTTTCATCCATTATCTGTGAATTACATATAGTACAACATTTAAACAACAAACCAATTTCATTAACCTTACTAAATGATTTCGTTCATTTATCAAAATTCTAAACAAAACAGAAAAACATAATATCACAGAAATTGGTTACCTGTTAACACAATCCCAAAACAAAAAATTTCTATCAGCTTCATATTTCATCAATTTCTCTAATTATTAATCCATATTTTATCAAGTTCACTAATTATTAATCAATATTTCATCCATATTTCATCAATTTCACAAAGGTATGTTAATCACAGAATATCAATTTCAAAATTAGGAGGAACAAATCACAGCAGATATGAGAGTGAAGAACACTTCAAGGAAAATCGAAAAACCACATGTCTTTGCTACTGAAAATTGGAAATCGACAGCAAGATATTGTAAAATCGATTGTAAAATCGACAGAAAGATGTTGTAACATTGGAAATCGACTGGAAAAGAAACGAAAACTTACCTGTCGGCGATGGAGACAGAATACGCCGGTGTAGCAGGAAGATCGTCGGCGTTGCAGCAAGATCGCCGGTGTTGCAGGCAGATCGATCGAGCAAGATGCGAGAGGGAAGAAAGTGTGAGCGGAGAGAAGGAGAGAATAATGAGGGATACTGTGAATTGATTAGGGTAGGTGGGGTATAAAGGTAATTAATGGTTTTACATGTTGAAAAGTTAGAAAAAGTCACGATTTTGTAACTTTTTAAAAAGATTCATTTTACTCTGTTGCAAAAGTTGATTATAAAAGTTATTTTCATTTTACCAAACATCTTTTTGGCCCTTTTCCTAAAACTAAAATCAAAAGTTATTTTAAAAGCTAAGCCAAACATGCTCTTTGTCCTGTTTGCAAACAATATGTGGAGTCATGTAACCATTTGTTTGTAGTCTAAAGGTGGTTTGTGGTGAAATATTCTGATTGGCTTACACATACCAGGGTGTTGGTTTCTTTGGCTGATAATTGTCGTTTGAAGGCATTCATAAAAAAAAAAGTTTGATGTTATTCTTACCACTTTGTGGATTATTTCGCTTTATTACGTAAACATAAAAAAGAGATACCCTTTATGACTCGATTTTTGCTATCTTTTGATTTATGTCCGTTTCTCAAAGTATCAAATAGGATTGATAGATTAACTTAAAAGTTATTTTTTTATTATTTAACTCATGTATAAACTTTCCTTTTTTGATTTAACTTATATATAAATTTTGTTTTTTTTTTATTTAACTCATAATGCAAGTTTTGCTGGCTAGTTTCTTACTAGTTTTGGACTTTTGTTTATTTTGGTTATTGCTAGTATTTGGCTCGCTGCTAATAAAAAAACTTATCGACAAAATAATCCAAAAATAAATATAAAGTTTTAAAAATTATATTAAATTGAAATGAAAAAAAGAATAAAAAAGATTTTACGCCAAGTCACCAACTACAAAACGGCTCACTCGTAAAGGCCATTTGAAACTCTTTCTCTCCTTCCATGATCGCTCTACTATTCAAATAAACCCACACATACCATGATTTTGAAACCTTAGGTATCACCATTTTTGATCATCAATGACGGGTCTTTATTCATCTATCAAATACAGCCCATCGTCATCATCATTATCGCAATCTTCTCAGGCTTTCACTTCCAGAATCTTACTCTTACTCACACTCCTCCCGCTCTCTCTAGCAGCATTCGCATTCGTCCTCCAATGGCGTGGCGAAATCAGTGATCCGACAATCCGATGGTCTTCTATAAATCGCCTTGATTTTCCGGGTATGGATACTACCACCTCCTCCACAGTCACCTCCCGCACTTCCTCCAGTTGCGCGGATATCTTGGGGCAAAGCCGTTCTATTTCTTTTCCTTACTTTAGGGATTGGAAATTCAATTACGAATCCGATCTAAAACCTAAGGTATAAATCGTTGTCATCAATCGATTCTCTAGTTGATTTTGGATTTGGATTGATTTTATGTGAATGAATCCGTGGTGTTTACGTACAATTTCGTGCCCAATATCTAGGATTGTATAATTCTTTTCTTTAATCGGAATTGTATCGAATGTGGTTCAATTAAGCTACGGATTTAATCAACTATGACGAAATGTAAGTTAATGAACTGTAAATTTCTCTCTGTTTATGCGATTTGAGGTGCATATATTTTGCTGTAGCTTCACCATCTTCATGCATGATGCCATGGTGAAAACAAGTTCTCTTTTCATTTTGACGAATGATTAATTCTTGGGGATGAGAGTACTAAATGTGCTTGATTTCTGTTATCCTCAAGACTAATGTCATCTGTAATTTGTTGAATGATAGATATGCATTACTTCAAGCACTTCCGCTGGCTTAGAACAAATATTACCATGGATATTCTATCATAAAGTTATTGGTGTTACAAACTTCTTCTTGTTTGTGGAAGGAAAAGCTGCAAGTCCAGGTGTATCTAAAGTTCTAGAGTCCATTCCTGTAAGTTTAGACTTTATTTCTCTTTTGCATTCCCTTAAATTTAGAAGATTGTATCTTTTGTCCAAGAGTAACATTTACAAAACAAAATTAACTGAACTACAGAATGTGAAGCTGATTCATAGGACAAAAGAACTCGAGGAAGAGCAAGCCAAAAGGTTCTAACTTCTAAATCTACTTATGAATATTGTAAAATTGAACTTCTTTTTGTCAAATTTCTGTAAAATTTTGAATTTTGAATCATCAGCCGAATTTGGAACGAAACTTGGTTGTCAAGCTTCTTCTACAAACCATGCAACTATGAATTATTTGTCAAGCAATCTCTCAATATGGAAATGGCTATTACCATGGCAGAGGTATAACGACCTTTTTTCTTTTCATCCTTTCTGAAAACATTTTCTTTAATCTATATGCATGCATACAGACATTTCTATGAAGCTCTTAACATTTTCTATTGCATTTCAAGGAAACCGATATGGACTGGATTCTTCATCTAGACACAGATGAATTAATTCATCCAGCTGGCACTCGTGAATACTCTCTCAGACAACTTTTATCTGGAGTCTCTGAAAATGTTGATACAGTTGTCTTTCCAAACTATGTAAGTTCTCAAGTAGCTTTTTTTTTTTTTTTTTTGTGATTGATGCTTCAATATTAAATTTACATCATAACCACTCTGTACAAACAATATACAACAATATTATAACCCTTTGTTAGAGCTCATTGTAAATTCCAATGTTTCCCCTCATTGTTTCAGGAGAGCAGTGTTGAAAAAGATGACATAAAAGAACCTTTTAGTGAGGTATTTGTCTTAATACAAATTCTTAATTTACTATCTAGTTGTAACATATGTATCTTAAACTGAATATATGTTTTTATGCAGGTGTCAATGTTCAAAAAGAATTTTGATCACCTTATGAAGGAAACATACTTTGGAAATTATAAAGAATCAACACGTGGTAATCCAAATTACTTTTTAACATATGGAAATGGGAAATCAGCTGCACGTGTTCAGCCACATTTACGCCCTAATGGTGCACATAGATGGCATAACTATATGAAGACTCCAGTGTATATATCACACTTACTATTACTACTTGTGGTAAAAGCCTGTTTTTGTGTTAAGTCGTTCTTTCTGTTTTAACTTTATTATGTGTGTGTGTGTGTGTTTAGTGAGGTGAAATTTGATGAGGCTGCTGTTTTACATTACACGTATACAAAGTTTTCTGATTTGACATCAAGGCGTGATCGATGTGGCTGCAAGCCTACAAAAGAAGAGGTTAAAAGATGCTTCATGTTGGAATTCGATAGAGCTGTAAGTATTAAAGCTTCTTTCACCTTTCATACCAGGGGTAATCTTGGTAATTTACATGAATAGAGATTAAGGATGATTCACATGATGTAAACTAATAAATTAAGAGCATCATTTGCTGCAGGCTTTTATAATTGCTTCAACTGCAACAGAGGAGGAGATGCTAAATTGGTAAGAATTATTACTAAATTTTATTTCATAATTTAAACTCATAATGGGATTTCATATAATCAACAAAATTTGGACTCCAGTTGTTTGTAGTTTCATGGAGTGAAATGTAATAAAACATCACTAATGAGAACCATATTTTTGTAAGGATTTTTTTAGATTAAATGTAGATGTAGATACAATATATAATTTTAGCTCTACACTATACATTACTTAATTATTTTTAATACTTTTTTTATTTACAAATTTAAAAAACTTGAAAGTAATAAAACATCACTAAAACCCAAATATCATTATAATGAAAACCATATTTTCTAGTTATTAAAAAAAATATAGTTGAAAATAAATTAGAATCATGAAATTTAAAATTAGTTTGTGTCATTAAAAGCTACATAAATAAATAATTGATCACTTGCAAACTTTTTAACAAATAATCCATTCCATTCCATCAGACGAAACAAACATTTTTTTCCCATTGGAATGAACGATTCCATTCCTCCCGTAATTCCATCTAACGTTTTAATCTTTAGGTACCGTGAACACGTTGTATGGACCGACAAAGAGCTACAAAAGAAACTCATGAAAAAGGGAATTCTAATCCGCATTTACGCTCCAATGGTACATACAATTTCCTCGACAGTGACATGACACAACTGACTGAACTGTATTTGGTCTGCATTGGACTCAGACAGTCAGACTATTGCCAATAAGACAAAACATACAATTTTTTGCCCCACCAAAAAATTGTGAGATAGTGACTCGTTATCTATCTCTCACATGTAAAAAAGACGTAAATGCCCTTTAGACAATCCCGTGTGTCAAAAGCAGACTATTCTAATAGTTCATTTAATTTGTAATATTCAATGTTTGAACAGGTGATTATGCAAGGATTACGGGAAGCGGGTGTATACGCTTCTTTAATTGCGTCAGTTCAAACAAATTTATCAAAGGATATGTTTTTATCGAACAACGAAATTATTAATAATTCTTCGAAAGGCTTTGAAGGTGTTTCTTCTAGAAACATTGGCAATGAAGAACCTCGGATGGCTGTGGCTGCTAGGAATGTTTTACAAATAGAAGATGCAAATTTATGGGCAGTGCCGCCACTCTCGCCTCCGATGGTGGATGATATTGACCATTATATATGATTTTTGTGAAGGAGAAATGTGATTTTTTTTAGTGTTGTGGGCACAAATTAATACATGAAGGTATCCGATTTTGTAGAAGTTATGCTTAAATAAAGATATCTTTGATAAATTACAATATAGATGTAGAAGGTGATTATAATGGTAACTACTGTTTTATTTAGAGCTCTAAACGAACCGAACAAACACAAACAGGGACTTGTCCGTGTTTGTTAGTTAAGAAATTTAGTGTGTTCGTGTTCGTTTAGTTGAGAAATGAGCATAAACGAACACAAACACAAACGAATTTAAACGAACATAATTTAACATTAAAGAACATAAAAAAACGAACTTAAATGAATATAAACAAACAAATAAAAAACAAAGTTTAACGAACTTAAATACACTTAAACAAACAAACATACGTACATATATACACATATAATTTATTTTATAATAAAATAAAACATAAATGAACGAACATAAACAAACATAAAAGAACGAACAAGATCATTGTTCATGTTTGTTTTTTTTATTAAATAAACGAATTTTCCACCGAACAGTTCACAATAGTTCGTTGAACGTTCAGTTAGTTTACAATCTTAATTTTATCATTTGAGTATATAAACTAGGGGCGTGCGAATGACTGAAACCGAACAAAACCGTAATAGGAAAACAAAATTGTTTGAAATCTGTCAATTTGGTTTTTGGTTTTTAGAAAAACCGAACTTTTAGGTTGTGTTGGATTTTGTTGTATGAAAGCAAAACCGAATCCGAAATATCCAATACAATGTCATTTTATGTATACGTTTATTTGATTGAGTATGTTATAAATTAAAATACTTCATATGCATTTAACGGTTTGTATTGAAAATTAAAATAGTGGAAATGTGTTTTTGGTGTCTACTATTTCTTTTAGGAAATCACTTGCTTATGTATATTATACAGACATTGCTTATAAAAAAAACTCAATAAATAGAATTCAAAAACTAAAAACAAGAAAGAAAATGGAGAAACCCAAAAGCCAAAATCATAAAACCCAAATATAATGATTTTTCCAAAGTCAAAAACCAATTCTGATGGTTTCGTGTAAAAAGAAAACGAAACACGGTGATCATCCCTACATAAGCAACTTTTCCTTTTTAAACAATGTTTAAAACATGAAACTAGATCGAAATTGGTCAATATAGTTGGTGTAATCTGTGTAATTTGAAGACCTTTACAGATTGATTGGATAATGGTAAAAGCCACCCTAGTTAACAACATGGTGAAATGAAAGAAAAAACGTTTTTATATTTATATATGGAATGAAAATTAACAAAATTTAATAAATTTCTTTTTCATTATATTATACAAAAGACATATTAACAAAATCTATATCATATCATACTATATTTATATCATACTATATTTATAAAGAAGACATTTTTTTTATCACCATAATTATTTGAAACTTCCATGCCTTTTTATATTTCTTTATAATAATGATTTTATAATATCTATTTAAACCTTCATAACTTTTCACTAGCATCTAATTAACAACTACCACTTAATAGTTTTTTAACTTATAATACTTAATGGTTCTTATGACAGCAAATGGAGGGCATAAGTAATAAAAAAGAGGAAAATGATGATGAGAAGGAAATATGAAAGTTTATGGTAAGAAATACCGTTTCGTTTTGGGAAGTGATTCGTACACAACCGTTTTTATCCGTACACAACATTTTATGCTTAATAATGTTATACAATACAACATTTTAAAGCATAAATTGTTGTGTATTGAGAAATTTTGTTGTGTACAAATCAGCTCCCTTTCGTTTTCTTCTTTTTTATTATCCAAAGTTATATTCCTCTTCCTATACTAATAAAAGAGTAGTTGTTTTGCCAAATGTCACCATGTTAGGCATTGCAATTAATATCATGACACTTGTCAATCTATTGATTCTTCATTTCAAATTTCAAATTTCAAAATTTAAATATCATTTTAATTACATTAAATTAATAACATTAGAATAAAAATAAAATAAAATTAAACAAATTATAAAAAAAATAATATTTATACAAATTATAAGATAATATATTTTACGTATTTATTTGAATCAATGATTATAATTTTATATATAACTAACATAATATCTCTTGATTAATAAGTTATTTAAAATTATTAATTAATAGTTTTGAGTTTTTACTTAGAAAGTTTAATTAATTTTCTAACCGTAGTTCCCACGGGTTATAAACTAGTATTGTATAATTATGATTTTGGTTGGAATGAAAAATTTTATATATAAAGATTCTCTAATCATTACATCTAGATTCATATGAACAACAAGACTACTTCACAACAATACAAAACAAGAACTGATACAACTTGCATAATTCATACTTCATGATTTTAAAATTTTGGTGGTTTAATTTATTTTAAAGTTTTGCATTTTCTTTTCATGAAACTTATAATCATGTTCAGCAGCGTCCCAAAAGGAAGCGATGCAACTAACCGTCTAAAGTCTAAACCCAACGAGGCATGTCGTATAGATTATAATGTAGTTTGCAGGATGGTGCAAGTTAATGTTCATTCCACTTCAAGTTGTATAACTAGACTTTTAAAAAGATTCATTAGGTGTGCTTTCCAGGGTGATGTAATGGAGTGTATGCCGGTGTTTAATTTAATAAGTCTTCATGTTGTGTTGGATGTTCACAATTGATTACATGGAAATGGTTCTATAGATGCCATTTATGTAGTTGATAAAACTTATTAAAATTGATTTTGTTATATTCCATAAAAATGGTAAATTTGAATTGTTAATATATATCAATACATGCTATTATTTGATTATAAATCGTTTAATCATTCATGATCTTTTAAAAACGAGACGTTTGTGATTTAACTGTAAGGTTTAAAGTGAAATAAGATTTAACAATTGCAATGTGCACCTCTAATTTTATGTTATGCTAATGAACAAAACAGAGGCACGAGACTCTCACAAAATACAAATCGTTTAATTGTTTTATAACTTGTGTTTTTTAATAACATATGAGGGCTAAAACTCATTTTGGGTTTTATAATTATTATTAGTCTGGTTAAAATCTATTACAAAATATTTTGACATTAATTATAAAAAATTTTTATTTTTAATTTTAACTTTTCCTTTAATTCGTTGTATTTACATTATCAATAATTTATATGGTTAATTATTTTTTCATATGTTGTAATAGTCAATCAATTTATTCTATAATAAAAAATTAGAACCCCAATATCAAAAAATTTAAGAGCGGTTTTGAAATATTAAAAACCGACATAACATGTTCCAGGATTGGTTCCAATATTTTAAGGTCACGGGTTCCAATTTTAATAGGCCCATATATAAAAATGACCAAAAACCATAGATAAAATTATAAATTTCAACATAATTTAACCATATATGTGTTTTACTATGCAACGCGCGAAATACGCCTAGTATACTTATAAAGGAAGTATTTTTTTTCATCACATTCATTTGAAACTCACATGACTTTTCAATTTCTTTATAATAATGATTATAAGTAGGTTAATAAGGTTAACTAAATACCTAACCTAAAGTGTAATCATAATAAAACTAAATTTCATTACTAAAATTATATCTTTACTTTTACTTATAAAATTATGTCTTTAACTTTTAACATATTATACTTAAATTATTAGCTATAAAATGTTGTATGTAAACCATTATCATTTTAAAGCTACAATGTCACACCCCAAAACCGGAACGACGGAAACGTTCGGGGGTGGAGGACGTCATGTACAATATCACAACACAGAATAATAGTAAACAAGCAAACAACATCATCCATTGCATTAATAATACATTTTAATACAAGTGTTCTGTATAGTTTATAAAACACCAAAAATATGAATCAAAATAAAAGATGAGTCTTGAATGTGCTCCATTTTCTCAAAAGTTGGCCTTGGTACCTGTCTATTGATGACATGAGAATACAAGTTATTTTGAAAGAGTTTATCAACTTTAAAGCTGGTAAGTTCATAAGCATTTTAGTGTCATTGTTTGTATGAAAAATGTTTGTTGAAAATATTCACAATATAAGTTTGTAGTAAAAGTTTGTAAGTGTTTGCTTATAGTAAAATGTTCGTTGTAAATGTTCATAAACTGTTTGTACAATGTTCGTATCTTCCTAGAAAATCCCATATTTTCTACTAACTGTAGTCTTCTACCAAGACCCAATGTTCGGTTTGTTTGTTTGTAAGAGTATGTATTTTCCTAATTCTGACTATCGTTATCAAAATATAGTTTGTACATTATCGTATAATAAGAAAACGTTTTAAGATAATTGTATTAGGGAAAATATTATAAAACTGTAGCTTTGTATGTGGAAACTACCGTAGTACTACTTACCTTAAAGCCAATGAATTATAAGGTACAATGAGATTTGTAACCATACTAATTGACGGCTGTAGAACGCGACGATGAAAGACGTCGAAATAAATGTGACATTTGTCACCCCTTGGCTTGGTCGACCGGGGACTGTAGCTAACAGTCGGGGTGCGGGATAGTCTGTCCCATATAGATCTATACACACAATGACCGCTCTCCCTCCAGGAGACTCTGGTTACCAACATGACAACGGTGGAATCCGCGTCATGTAGAAGTAAATCTCATATTCTAATTGTTATGTTGGTGTATGTTCCTTCTGTTTACTTGTAAATGTATATGTATATGTTCTCTTCTCTGTACTTGTATATGTATATGCTCTTGTTTATTCCTCATAATAGTAAGTTATGTTTGTTTCTCATCCTAGTAAGTATTGACTCATGTATGAACTGACTCTTTGTATGTTTCCTTGTACTAGAAGTAATGAGTAGTATCTTTCTAAACTATACCTATTATAGTTTACTAGTAGAATTGCTGTATAACTGAATGTATTGAACTGAGAGAAAAGCTTTTATGTCTTATACATATATACATAGCATATAACTAAGGATCCACCGACACTCGGACAAACAACAAGATACTCTAAGTCCACAACCAAACAAGGAACATGAAACAAAGTGTGTTATCAGTCCTAAGTCCTTCAAACCTTACTTATATAACTATATATACATTAGACATGGTTTTGAAAATATATATAAGTTTAGAAAGAAGTTTTGTAAAACCTTTTGAAGAGTTTAATAACAAATATTGATGACTTGATGTCACTCTATAAAACGATTTAAAAGTAGTTTGGCATATAAGAATAAGTTTGATAAAGAGTGTAACATGTAAAAGAGTTTGATAAACCTTTTGAAGTAGTTTTATTAACAAACAGTGAAAAGTAAAGTAAATTCATTTGTTTGATAGTTACAAATCACATGTGATTGATATAATAACTATAATGATTCAACTTGTATTCCCCCCCATAAAAGCATTTAAAAATATTTCAAAGGTTGATTAAGGGGTATGAACTCACCTGCAGTGAGTGATGCGACTGTAAGATCAGTTTTAGAAAGTTGAGTGTCAATTGCAGACTTGAGCACAAACAAATCCTATTAACCATATAATGGCATATATATATATATACAATTAGTGCTTATAACAATGAATTATTGGATTGGAACCACCTTAGGGACTAGTAAACACTTATATTGAAGTGTTACAACCATATATGATTGTATATAAGTGGTGTATGGCTATACAAGGGGGTGTATGGTCAAAATACACAATATTTGTGTGTGTGCGGCCACAGTGGGTGTGTTGCCCCAAACTCCCTATGAAATGTGCCAAAACGTATTTTAAGGCTTTAGGACTCATCTAGGAAGGTTTCTTACTTCATGCTTTAGCCTCATATGGAGTTCATTGCCATTTTTGGACCTAAAAAGGGTGTGTGCGGCCACCATGATGTGTGCGGCCGCATACCCTTTATGAAGATGACAAAATCGTGTTTTTCAAGTATATCATCAAGTGTTCTTAGCATATAACAAGTTATGATAAGTGTATACACGTTATAGAGGCTTGAAAGGGTGATTAAGGTCCAAAACTAGTGTGTGTGTTCTTGGTGTTCTTGACTAAAAATGGATGTTTTCATGGATCAAAGCAAAGGGGAAGGCTAGTTAAGGTCATGTATTAGCTAATCAAAGGATGAATCACTTACTTGATTGAAGATTGAAGTGAAAAGTTGGATGCTACTTGAGAGGATTTCGAGTTCTAGACTTGAAGAAGTGGAAAAGTGTTCAAAAATGACCAAGTGTTGAATATATAGGTGGGAGTGTGCGGATGGGATGGGTGTGCGGCCGCACACACCTGTGTATGGCCGTACACTCAAGTGTGTGGCCGTACACTCCATATGTCGGAGTGTTTAGCCCGAGTTTGCTTGATATGCCTCGAGTTATCCCATTTCTAGGCTCCTACCTTCATTGTACTAGGTTTAGAACACTCAAATAGACCCTAAACAGTGCTAAAAGATAGCAAAACGAGTCTAACCTTGATTGAATTGATCTATTGTACATGATAAAAACTTTGGGTTGTTACATACAACTTTTAAACAGTTTGGATAAAATAATTAAATTGTTAATTTAAATATAACATTACAGGGTTAACTTAAATATAAATTTTTTCAGCTTAAACAACCCAAATAATATTTTATAAAAAGTTAAAAGTGATAAATTATAGTGTCTTTCTAATAATGATTATAAGTTGGTTAATAAAATTAAATAAATATCAAACCTAAAGTGTAATCATAAATAAACTAAATTTCAATATTAAAAAAATATATTTACTTATACTTATAAAGTTATGTATTTAATTTTTAACATATTATACTTAATTTATTATATTTAATAGAGAAATTAAATTACTTCCAACCTTTTATGCCTACAATTATTCGTACCCACTAAAATTATGACAAATCACCATTCAATTTAATTGTAATTGATATATTCCTAATATAGCCTTAATGAGTTAGTTAAAAAAATATGAAATGATGACACTTGTCATAATTTTATTGGGTAGGAACATTTATATGCATAAAAGGTAGGAAACAATTTAATTTCTCTATTTAATATGGTGTTGTATGTAAACCATTATCAGTATAAAGTTACAATTTTTTAACAGTTTGGATAAAATAATTAAATTGTTAATGTAAATATAACATTACATGGTCAACTTAAATACACTTAAAAAACCAAAAAAATATTTTGTGAATAGTTAAAAGTGATAAATTGTAGTGCTAAATGCCAAAACTAAATTGTAATATCAATTCAACGAAAATATTTCCTAAAGATATTTATATAATCATTAAAAGTTTTCAAATAAGTACTTAAAATAACTTGCAATAACAATAGTTAAAAATAACTTTATATAAATGATTATATTGTTACCTTTAAAAACAAAGAACAATGTTTGATGTTTTAAATAATTAAATGATAGAAATTAAAATATTAAACTAATAAATTTTAAAAAATTAATTAACAATAACAACAACTATCAATAACATTAAACCATGTATTATTTTTAGTTTCATTCATGAGTAACTCGCAGGTAATGATCATTCAAATGATTGAGATTATACAATTTTAACAGATGTATATATTATTATATAGTTCAAAATAATCAATATATTATATCTACTTAGTATACAAAATATTACATCAAATTTAACAACAATATAGGTGTTTCTGCGCAACGCGCAGACATTCGCCTAGTTTGGTGAATCTAGTTGGTCGTACAATCTATGTTTTTTCATACTATATGTTATACAATAACTATAATTGGCTTGTAAACGTGCTTTTGTATTCATTGATAGTCAATCTGGTAATATTTTGGATGTGAAATGCAATAGAAAAACATCTCTGAAGTAGCGAAACAGTGTAGACAAAGAATTTAGACTTAATTAAAAATAATATGATCTTATAAATATCTACGACAAAATTTCTCTTTGGCCAAAGAACTACAAATCTCAAATAACTAATATGTAACACCTATTATTTATGGTTAGAAGTTTTCATCTTTATGTGAAATTTCTTACTGACTAAAATGTCTTTTCTAAAATCAAATTAAATAAGAATAAATTTTCTCCCATGAACTATTTGTGTCAATGGATTAGTTCGATCCAAAACTTGAGATAATGGGTGTCACTCCCCACTCTCCACCAGAACAAAATGTTTCCACTATATCTCAGGAGTAGTCAAAGGAAGTACGGCGCGCGCTTAGCGCACCAGACCTTCCAACGGTTCCTTAATTATTTAATGAAATAGTTAATTTGAAATTTCAAAGTTGGTTAAGCTAATATAATCAAATTAAAATTTAATTAATTAATTATATGTTAAGTTAGGTCAAAAGCTTAGAGATTCGGACTTAAGTATTAACATTTGAGTATTTTTTTTTTGGAACAATAAACTAATGTACTCCTAAATTACCATCTATATCTCTAAGGATGTATTGAACATATGACATTTCAATTGAAAGAGTCACTCATTGCCACTAGGACAAAGGCCCTTTGATAGTAAATCCATTTAATTAGAATATAAACTTATATGTAATCATCATCATCATCATCATCATCATCATCATCATCATCATCATCATCATCATCATCATCATCATCATCATTGTTATTTAAGCTTAGATTAGAAGATTAGATACTAGAAATGTTATCTAGGTCATACTAGCCTTATTAGATTAAAATGAAAATTTAAATAGTGACGGTTGATCTTGTCAATTATAGAAATTTAGGCATGATTTGACTTAACTAAGTAAACTAGGTTTTCGACCTAAATTAATAAGATATTAACATTTTAGGGCTTAGGTTAGAGCTTGTAAAGTAGAAATGTTATTGTATGCCATTTTGAGATCAAAGTTTAAAATTAAGAAGTTGGGGGACCAAACTTGCCAAAAGTGGAAAAAATAAGGTATGAACATAGCTTGACTTGACTAACCTTGATATGCACTTCAATTGTTAATATTTAAATAAAATAGCTTAAATTTGTTGTTGTTAAGTTAATGGTCAAATTAGAAGTCTTTTGGATAAACTTGAAAAGGTTAGAAACCTGAGACATAAGCACCTTAAATCCACCATCTCCTCCTATTTGGGAATGATTTTAACACGAGGAAAGCCTAAGAGATCGATTTTGAAAGAGAAAATTACAACTAAAAGCTTAATTGAAGTCATTTTGGAATTAGTGCTTGGATCATCAAGGAACCCTAAAAAGGCAACAATACCCATTCATCTTCTTCATTTTGTCTTTTAGGTTTAGGAATCCTCCAAAAATATGAAATTTATACTGACTTTGCAGTTCTGCCATATATTGAAGTTCTAATTAGGATTTCATGTTAAAACTTCATAAATTAACAACAATATCTCCTAATTTGGCTTGAAATCAAGTTTATAATGTTGTGTTGGTACTCTTAAACCCTTGATCATGAGTATTTCCAATTAAGTTTATGGAAAATGAATTTGATTGCTTTTTAACACCAAATCATGAAATAAACTAACAATTTAGTTTGATTGGTTCAAATCATGAAGTTAACCACTTCAATTTGATCAAATAGATAAGCCTAAGCTTTGGATTATGATTATAAGCTTTCAATGGTGATTTTGAATTTCAATCTAACAAATTTTGATTTAACTCGTTCAATCGTTCTTGAAAGTTGTGTTATCAACCTAACTTAAAATCATCAATAAGAGTCATATTAATGAATGTTAAGTTAAATTTTTCATGAATAATTAATTATAATTAAACAAGATTTTAACAACCTGAAATGAACTTTTGGAAAATAAAACCAAATGAATCTTTGTTCATTTAATTAACCACTAGTTGAAGGATGAAAATCAAGTTAAATTACTTTTAAAATGTGAACAGATGCCTTTTATTAACAATTTATTGTGAAATCCAACACTTAGTGGTCAAATTTGGAAGAAATGAAAGTCAAAATTGAAAATTTCTAATTAATATCTTATATTCGTGTTAAATTAAGTTATAATTTTTTTAGTTTATAAATTAGGTTGGAATAATGTTTTAGATCATATTCCATCCATATAAGTCACTAAAAATGGTTAATAAAGTGTTAGGGTCAAATTTCCAAGGCACAGTTCCATTTTTGGATCAAAATACATTAAAAATATTATCTAAGGAAAAGAATGTCATATTTTGAACTAATTTACTAATTAACTATAGCCTTTAGGTGACGAGTAAGCACTCAAACACTTGTGGAAGTGATATAAAATATATACTCGTGTCAAAGTGAGTTCATTACCCAATAACAAACGTCCATATTATGTAGTTTACTTTAAACTTTCCATATTTGAAATATTATGTGCATATACTAAGTGAAGTACTATATTTAATATGCGTGCATTCATGAAATAAGTTTTTATAAAGAAGTTTTAAATTGGGTACAAACTTTCTAATTTTTGAATTGTTTTTTGATCATGAAGATGTACATCAAATTTAGAATGGGTTGAAACTTGTGTGACCACTCATGATCTGGTTAACCAACTCTATGTTCTTGATGTTTTGATAGCAATCTATCAATCGATGTTGCAGATGTGACTTGCTACCCATCATGTAGATCATGTTTCTAGGCACATGTTTATGGATTTTGGAATCCTTTACGGTGTGCAAGGGATGACCAAGTTTCTTATATTTAAACAATGTATAACCTCGATAATACTTAGTAGGCTTCCTAATCCTAACCTACCTATTGTGACATGTGTTCATATTAGGAAATTTAAAAGAAGATTAAAGATGGATGAAGCTATGGACTTTTAGTAGACGTTATATATTTTTAGATAAAATATATGTAAGCGATGTTTACTTTATCTTTGTCTATTGATTGTTTTGTTACACCCTCATGTGCATCGACACTTTAAAAATTTTAAATGTTAAGGACTTAATGGTTTGTGACCTATCTGCAATTTGTTTTTTATAAAATTTATTATAGTTTTGTAAAATATTTTAAACTCCTACTTTACACAATCATGTCAAATCGATTATTGGAGGGCTATTACATGATGTGATTGCACAAGAGCTGTTGAGTTCTCAAAACTATTGAATTCTGAAATAACCGTTGAGATTGCCAAAGAACGGTTGAAACTGTTAAAAAAAATATTGAGACCGTTAAAAAAAAAGAGATCTCAAAGAATTGCCGAATTCCTATACTAATAAAAGAGTAGTCATTTTGCCATGTGTCACTATATTAGACATCTTAATTAATATGATGTCACTTATCAATCTATTACTCCTCCCTTTTAAATTTATTAGAACTCCTAATTAATGTGATGTTATTAGTCAATCTATTTATTTTTCATTTTAAATTTTATATTATTGTTTTCATTAATTCACAAATAAAAAATATCTAATATATATTAAAAATTAATTTTATATATTTATTTGAATCAACGATTATAATTTCACATAACTAATAAAAATATATCGTAATTAATAATTTATTTAAAATAATTAATTAATAATTTTGAGGTTTTACTATAAAAATTTAATTAATTTTATACCTGTGGTTTTCGCGAATTATAAACTAGTAAAACTATATTTCTATAATAATTGAAAATTCAAACTAATAGTTTTTTAATTAATTAATCACTGAGATGATATGTTACGAAAATGTGTCTATATAAATCGATTAATCATCATAATAGTTAAATATAAAAATAAATCAAAAATTAATTTTATTAACACGTGGAATCTCTTGTGTAGAATTTATTGAGATGATATGATTTAAGTGTCTTATTCTCTCTCTCTCTCTCTCTCTCTATATATATATATATATATATATATATATATATATATATATATATATATATATATATATATATATATATATATATATGGAAAATTGAATATATCGTTAATGGTATATAAACTTAGATACCCAAACTCATCATACCATATCGTTTTGTATTATATATATACATTGTAATTGTCCAATATTATTATACTTCAACTTCTAACTTGATTTACTTTCAATATTTTTATAAATTTCACATTTATCTTCCTCTTACATAACTTCATTTTGAACTATAATATATATATATATATATATATATATATATATATATATATATATATATAGTCTACTAGGTGTTTGGCAAAAAGATGTGATATAAGAGGAAGATGATAGTGAAAATTTAAAAATCTTGAAAGTAAATCAAGTTAGAGATAGAATTTTAACAACAATATAATGAATATATAAAATAAAACAACGTATTATAGTGAGTTTGTGTACCTAAACTTATATACCCTTATGGGTATATTCACTTTTCCCATATATATATATATATATATATATATATATATATATATATATATATATATATATATATATATATATATATAGGGAAAAGTGAGTATACCCTTAAGGGTATATAAGCTTAGGTACCTAAACTCATCATACCACATCGTTTTGTATTATATATATACATTGTAATTGTCCAATATTATTATACTTCAACTTCAATCTTGATTTACTTTCAATATTTTTATAAATTTCACATTTGTCTTCCTCTTACATAATTTCATTTTGAACTATAATATATATAGTCTACTAGGTGTTCGGCAAAAAAAATGTGATATAAGAGGAAGATAATAGTGAAATTTTAAAAATCTTGAAAGTAAATCAAGTTAGGGATAGAAGTTGAACAACAATATAATGAATATATCAAACAGAACAACGTATTATAGTGAGTTTGGGTACCTAACCTTATATACCCTTATGGGTATATTCACTTTTCCCATACATATATATATATATATATATATATATATATATATATATATATATATATATAGTGAGTTTGGGTACCTAAACTTATATACCCGTATGTGTATATTCATTTTTCCCATATATATATATATATATATATATATATATAGTGAGTGGTTTAAATGAGAATCCAAAAATGTTAAGAACTCTAAGAACCATTTTTAAAATATTTTCATTAAATGTATTTTGGACAAATCAAACATTAATATTATTTTAAGCAAACTTTTTCATTCTCTAGTTTACAAAAGTTGTCACTTATCGTCGGACCATCATCAGACCAACGCCGGACAACCGCCAGAGCAATACCAAATTTAGTGACATTTTTCTGGCCGTATTCATAGCTTAATAGAACAAACATTTTGGCTTCTATTTATTTGGTAATATTTTTTAACACTTACAATTTCATTTTTGCAGCCAAATATATAAAATTTAATAAAAAAAATAAAATTATGCCTGGACAGTTTTAATTTTCTCTCTTTAAAATATCATATTCACAGTTTAATAAACATATTATTTCAGTAATTCACAGTCTATTATTTTCATTAATATATTCATTCATACTTTAAAACAAAATTTATATAAAATACACACTTTAATACAGTTAATTTTCAGTTTAATACATAAAATTCATAAATTAATACAATTAATATTAATATATACACAAATATACATATTCAGATAAGTTAAATGAAAACTTTGAGACAACCAACTACCACATGCCACCAACAACCAACCATACCACCGTCGCATCCATTATTCTTTCTAAATCAGATTTGTATATACAATCATATATATAAAATCATAGATTCATAACTTAAATATTATATTCACAGTTAAGAAACCATATTCACTAATTTTGAGTTTAATGTAAAATAATAATAAAAATTATTACGTTTTTACATTTTTATACAACACAAAAAATAAATATACTCATAAGAAACTCAATATAATCATACTTACATAAAGCATTCATATTTAACACAAAATTCAATAAAAATTCGCAGCTTAATACAGTCAATTAACAGTTTAAACAGAAAATTCACAGCTTAATGCAATTAATTCACATTTTTAAACACAAAAATAAAAATTTAATACAAAAAATTTACAACTTAATATAGTTAATACAGGTTAAACAAAAAATTCACAGATAATGCAGTTAATTCACAGTTTAAAACATAAAAATCATAGCTTAATACATAAAATCACAACTTATTACAATAAATTCATAATTTAATACACAAAAGTATAAATTAACAACCATATTATCAACTTAAAACTCTTAATACAGTTAATTTACAATTTAATATACAAAATTAACAGCTTAATACAATAAATTCACAATTTAATACACAAGTTCACAACTTAGTATAGTAAATTTGCTGTTTAATACACAAAAATTATACATTCATTACTATATTCTCAAATTAAAACTCACATTTCAAGAATTTAATTCCCATTTTAATAAAGCAGTTTACACTTTTTCAAAATTTATTATTTTCATTCACACAAATCATCAAACACCTTGTATGCATAAAAAAAACCATTCACAATACTTATAGAACTTAGATTATTCATAAATACAAAAAAAAAAAAAATCACAATAGCATTTAGTTTATTCAAATATTAATACATAAGTTTATACACTTATTCACAACTTAATGTACAAAAACACTATTTACAGTTTCAAATTTTCATTCAGGCAAGTCATCAAACACATTGTGTGCATCATGAAATGATTATTGATTCTGATTTTTACTAAGCCTTTAACACGTAACAGGTAGCAAAGATGGAGTAAGATGTAAAAACAATAAATAAACATGAAAATAATTGTACAAAGGTTAAAAAACTCTCATATGAGCCTCATCATAATGTACCTGATGTAAAGAAGATGATGAGTGACACATCAGTTGTAACAACACCACAAAATCTTATCGATCTAGCTTTGCCACCCATAAGATCTCATAGATCTGGTGTCGTCGGATGCTGATGCTCCTGTAACTCGCCTCGTCAATCGTCAGTGACATTGTAGTCGTCGTTGTTGGTGGCGATTAGTGGCAGAACTTACAAATCTGGAGGAGGAAGACACTACTAGTGGTTCTATAGTGGTTGAATGGCGGTGGATCTCATAGATCCAGAGCAGAAATCGCACATCTAGAGGGCGGCACCGGTGCCAACTTGGATTCCATCGGAACTCCTTTGTCTGAACATTAGATTTCCTCGGAAATCCTTCTACGTCTCGAGATCCCATCGGAACTCCTTCCATATCACGAGATCTAGCTGAAAAACTTGTAGATCTGAAGGAGGAAATTGTAGATCTAGCATAAAAAATCATAGATCTGGAGCCGAATCTTGTAGATCTGCAGAAAAGAGTGTATGGAAGCAGTGGCGATGGATGTTTAGACATGAAGGGGGTGGTATAACATGACATCGAATGTAGGAGGAAGATATTCTGATCAGAATATGAGAAAGCACACCATATCGGAGATACTAGCGGTGGTGGAGACATCGTCACTGGTGGTGGTGGTGAAGTCGTCGTCACTAGTGGGGGAGGTGGTGCAACAACCGATGACAATGATGGTGTTCATCAGATTGGTGGTTGAAGGATATAAATGAAGGTTTTTGCTCTAAATGTTAATGGTTCTTATTCTTTTTTGGTTATCATTTGAACATTTATCTATTTATATATCACAAGCAAAAAACTATGACAATCACACTAAGATTTTTTAAACAAAGATCTATATTGGGATCTTAGGATTCCGACTAGGATCTTAGATCTTAATTCGATATGATCTCGTATTTTTAGTCTTTTTATATAATCGGACCTCAAATATATTCATTCACTTTACTCAAAATTGAGCATTGCAGGTCGTAATAAGTTCCATAGAGTATCATGACTTCATTCATTTATCTTGAGTTATACACTATGTTACACTTATGTTATTCTCTTTGTATCTGTATGCCTTTAGTTATACATTGTTATAATGATCTTGTTAATTTTTCTGCTAAAGATGTTTTTTTCCTAATTTCTACGGGTTTTAGGAATAAGAGTTATGGTTCATGCTTAATAAATTAAAGAAAATTCTATCATCGATATCTTAATCAATGTCAAATTCTAACGGGTACTATGCAAACAAGATTGACGAACAAATTTTGAATCTAATTCAATTTGATAGAATCTTTGATCCGATTCAATTATATGATCAATGATCTTGTAAAGTTTAAAACAATCCTAAATAAAATCCAATATTGACAACATTAAAAAAAATATATAATAAAAAATCATTCTAAACCAACACAAGAAAACTACGTACTACAGAAACCATTCAGCCCATTTACTTTAAAAATATTTTGAGTTTATCTTGAGAGTTGGGACAAAACCTCAATCATGGAATCTAAGCGATCTAAACAGGCCCACATGTTCGAAGCGATGGTCTACTCAGCGGGTAATCCTAATTCTATAATTCTTCTAAACCCTAATTAATTCCCCCTTTTCTTTCCCAATTTGACAAATTCGTTTTCATGTTCGTCTGTTTGGATCCTTTTCGTTTATGGCGACCTATGAATTGGAACATTGTACTGGATTCATCACCCGTTACGCAGACAATGCAATATTGCTACTTAATTGTATAATAACTGTCACTCCCAATAACATAATGCCTTCAGATGCTGTAGAAAACATACGTAAATGTTGTCGAAAGCCTTAGATTTTGTGGAATAGGTTAAAAATAGTGATTAGTTTATATATGGTCGAAAGGTTTAGATTTAAGTGGAATCAGGTTACAACTTACAACTACTGATTAGTTCAGTAATATATTGATATTTGTCCAACAAAAGAAGATGCATTTGGAGATTTCTTGTCTAAATTCTTTGTACTTGATCTTAAGAAATATCAATGCACTTTTATTTATTGGGAGTATTATAACATCCTACTTCCATTTTCTTTCTCCTTATTAAGATGTAATTAAATATTTTTACCTATTTATAGCAATGGAAATTACTTTGTTTTTAGATGACATTGTTTAATTGTTATATTTGAGTAGATTTTTTAATGTGCAATACTTTAATATGAGTAATAAAAGTAGGATGCTATAACAAACTAATCAAGGAAAATAGATTACTATTTCTTGCACTTAACCGTTATTTAAAAATGATATATTTCATTTTTTTCTCCAAGTAATTACCAAAATTAACATGATGGAAATTTACCATATTATATACGGCTCGTTGTCACAAATGCACCAGGGAAAATTACAAAAGATTTCCAATTAATATGTACATTTAATCATTTTATAACTTTTTATGCATTTCTACTTCGAGTTAGATTCATATGGATACTTGTGGTGTTATAAATAACTGGTTACTTTTTGGAAGATTCTTTGACCAGGGGTTAATATTGCTAGAGGGTCATACGTTAATTTCCTTCTAACAAAAACATCCCACTGACTCCCATAATGTGTTCTCCACTCCTCTTGGGTATTGTAATGGGGTAAATACTGCTTGGTTTCAAGTTTAGCACTTTCACATACTTCTAGAATCTTTTTGTTTTGATTTAGAATGTATTCTAAGCTGTCTGTTCCTTCCGATGATGGCATTGCTGAAGATAGAAATGCCACCAGGTAAAAGATATCCTCTGTTGGGGTCACCATCGATGTTTTGGTGTTCCACCTACAAAAAAAGTATACAAAACCACAACTTAAAACATTGGTACAATGATGAAAGTTTTATTTGTACTGTGTTTGACATGTATTGGAGTAGGACTGAGACTGGAAACGATGCCAATGGAACAAAAATTGCAATTTTTGTCACACTAAACAAGATGGGACAGAGATTCGGTTTCGATCTATCGTTTGTGAAAAAAGACGTAAATACCCTCCTCATCATTCTCATCAAAAATAGCGCTTGAAAGCCTGTCTTGTCTCGTCTTGTCCCGTCTTGTATAATAAACACAACCTTAAGGTTGTGTTTGTTACACAAGACGGGGCATAACCAGATAGACAGTCTTTCTAGGGCTATTTTTGATGATGAGGATGGGGAGGGTATTTATGTTTTTTTCACAGACTAGAGATCGCAAGTGAATCCCTGTCTCATCTTGTTTTGTCCCATTGACGTTGGTCCTGGTCCCCAATCCAATGCATGTCAAATGCAGTACAACCTGTTTTGTTCTGTTCTGTCTGATCAAGCCAATTATTGTAAGATTACCTAGACTTGTCGACTGGGTAAATGAGTATAGGCCCGTTGCTAGTATCAGTGAGAATTTTCCCAAAAACTTCACTTGCAAATTTGTGGATTTTGCTTTTGGGAACAAGAAGATTTAACCATGGATGAGGAACATCCCATAGCCCCTTCTCCTGCAGCTTCAACTCTGACACATGAACCCTATCCAAAAACTCCACATACGACACTTCCGATACGAACAACGTGGATTCATTGTAATTCAATTTCGACAAATACATTTCAATTTTCTGCATATAAACAAACATAAATTATATCAAGTATGGTTTGAAACAAACATAAATGAAAATAAGAAGCTATAATAAACAAATCTATCGAAGTACCTGATCAATGGTTTCAGCATCTTCTTGCTTAAAGTACTTGGCGATTTCCAAACAAAAGACAGTTTTCCCATCAGAAAAAAACCGACTTGCTTGAACAGGATCTTTACATTTAAAAGAAGATCTCCAATTATTAAGCAACCCAGTTCTGTTTATCAACACAAACCCTTCAACATAATCGAACGAACTATCGGATGATATTAATTTCTCTTGATCTTTCGTAAACGTAGTGAAATCCGAATAAAGAACTCTAATCCATTTCACCTGTCAAAATCAAGAATTAGATCCCATTTTTCACGTACCCGTACAATATCACAGAACATAACATAACAGACTGTACTGTGTTTGATGACACTGACTTACAACGAAAATAATTAATTACCATTTTGGGTGCGGGTTCAAGTGAAATATGAGCTCGAGTGATGATGCCAAATTGACCAAGTCCTCCAAGAACACCATAAAAGAGATCAGAATTCATGTCCTCTGTACATATAACTACTTGTCCTGTCCCTGCAAAAAAATTCAGTTAAAATAAAGCTTTTTATCTCCTATAATTGGTGGGTATCTGAGTAGACACTACTTGTTGTCACTTTTACATAATGTTAATTTACCATCGTACCCTTCAAGATTAGTCACTTTCGGATACCCTTATGTTCCAAGAAATTGTAGTTGTACTTTCTTTTTAGTTGGTCCCTCAAAAAAAGTCTTTTCCCCAGGCTATAATATGACAATGTCGTTAGTTTGTCATCACTATTCCTCCTATCATCCATATGGCATCATGCCTTTGCCACATCTTTCTATTCTTGTTAATTTTTTTGGTAGAAAAACTTTTTGCAAAATCTATATCGACACTCATTTTGTTATCGAGTAAAGGAGTAAAAATACCTGTAACAACTTGTAATTGGTAGACATTATTGATCTGAGGTCCATGTCGGAAAGCTTGTCCACTAATCCCCGCATTGGATAACGTGCCACCAACGGTTAGATGAAGATAATCAGTCCATGATTTTGGTGCAAAACCATGTTTAAGACTTTCATGCAAAATATTTATCCAAAGTGCACCACCTGAGACATCTACAAACGGTTTGTCACCATGGATATGGAATTGCATTCCTTGAGATTGACCGAATGATTCCATGTTGACCACCACCCCGTGGTGGGCTTGTGCTTGGCCTTCGAGGGAGTGACCGTGGCCCCGTGCCGCCACGGTTAACCCTGATGTGGGTCCCATTTGGAATATGTAGGTGATGAGGGAGGAGATGTCGGAGACGGATTTGGGGTGTAGGATGGCGGCCGGGAGGAGGTGGTAGCGGTTGCCGAAGTCTTTGGCGGCATGGTGGAGGTTGTCGAATTGGAGTTCACCGGAGAGTTTCAGTTCTGTCGTTAATGACGTGAGTGTTGCATGGTGGAGGTTGGTGGTGGAAGAGATTCTGCTCCGGTTGAAGTCACAGCCTAGTATTAGAGCCGTCAAGATCTTGAACACAAGAGTGTTATGTTTAAGCATGGTGGTGGTGGTGGTGGTGGAGGCAAAGAGAACGAAGTTGGTTTTTCTAGTTTGTAGTTATAAAGAAAGGAGATGGTGTTTGAAATCCTTGAGAAAAGAGAGGAAGGTGAAAGCCTTATAAAGGGGAATGGCATATGATGAGTTTGAGTATTAAGGTGAAAAAAATCGGATTTAAAGAATTGCCATAAAAGAGATATAAATGAAAAACTACTTATTTTTAAGTGCGATAATTATTTTAAAAAGTGTATGTCTAAACACCACAGAGTAATTAGTTTCAACTTGGTTTTGTTGCAAAAGGTTGTGTTAGTTATTGAAATCCACTTTTCACATGATGGATGCATAAAAGTGATTTTGTATTGACAAGTAATTGCAAAAGGTTTGGCAAATACTACTGCACTTATCTTTTAGTTGCCGACTTTTTGAAAACTTTTCCAGTTTTTATGTGTTTTCTAGGGACAATGTGTGTAGTGACTCATTTCTTTTTGGTTATTACTCAACCTTGTTCACAAAATTTCATGGAATTTGAGACACACTTCCAACAAGATTTTCTTCTTGATTAAATAGGTTGTGTTCTTTATACTAATATAATGATATTTTTTAAAATGGTTATTATGTCTTTGCATAGTCAAGAAATAACCAGTAAGTTTATATTCTATAATTTTTCTAGGTTTTAATTTCAGTCGAATACCTATAATGCAAATATTTTTTAAAATGGTTAAATTGGTTAATGTTAAATTCTCATTAGTCCCGATTTTAATGAATAAGATGATTAATTCCTCTAAACTTAATTATTAAAAGATTAATAAAATAAATTAATACTTATTGGTGGAATTTTATTGATAGTGGTCAAAATATCTCAAAAGAGGATCTTGAGGCAAACATAACTTGTTTGACTAAAATTCGAACTTTGTATAAAAAAGGTACGTATAGGGCTCTATTGCTTTGCAATTTTCATTGGTTATATATATATATATATATATATATATATATATATATATATATATATATATATATATATATATATATATATATATAGAGAGAGAGAGAGAGAGAGAGAGAGAGAGAGAGAGAGAGAGAGAGAGAGAGAAATTTGTGAAATAACAAAAAAAGGAATGTCTGAAATAAATGACCAAGAAAATGAAAGTTTCAGAAAATGACCACGAGTTCTGCAAAGATGGTCTCTGCAGAACTCCTTTAGCTATAAGGAAATGGACACGTGGGGAAAAAAAATCAAGTCTGTGAGCATGGTTCCTTAGAAGCCGTCTCTACGGAACGCTTGAATGCTCTGCGGAACTGGTAGCTGAAAGCATTAAATTTTGTTAGACAATTCCGTAGAGGGCACTGAGGATCCGCAGAGCAGCCTCTGCAGATCCGTTCTTCAGAGATACGCATATGAGGAATTGATCTTCGCTGAACCATGGCCTAAAAACGATTTTGGTATGTGTTTTGTTGTTAATTTAATGATGTATCACCATTTTCGGCTTCCGCAACGACTTCTTCGAATCGGCAACCACCATCTTTGTTTGTCCCTTTTATTATTATTATTATTATTATTATTATTATTATTTTGTGTTTTTACAAATTTACCCCTGCCATGTCACTTCCTCATAGCTTTTCTTTATCCTCCGAGATGAAGGAGTTCCGTAGAGACCCTCTCTGCGGAAATTGTGGTCATTTTTTGAAAAATCTATTTTCTTGATCATTTTCTTCAAACATCTTCCATTTTTTTGATCATTTCACAAATTATCCATATATATATATATATATATATATATATATATATATATATATATATATATATATATATATATATATATATATATATATAAAAGAATCCAAAAAGTTAAGAAACCTAAGAACTAGATTTTAAATGTTTTCATTAAGAACATTTTGGGAAAATCAAATATTAATATTCTATAAGCAAACTTCTTCATTCTCTGATTTACAACTAGTTTCCACTTGTTGGACAACCGCCAAACCACGCCGGACCACCGTCGAATCGCCGCTAGACTAAATAACTCTTAATTCAATGGCATTTTTGGTTGTATTCAAAACTTAATATAACAAATATTATAGTTCATATTTCTTTGATAATATTTTTAAAACATGCCATTTTATTTTTGCAGTCAAATATACAAAATTTTAATAAAAAATAGAATTATGCCTTAACAAATTCAAATTACTTTTTTCTGAATTATAGATTTTTGTAAAAAAGTATACTGTGTATAAGATAAATTCACAGTTTAATAAATTTATTAAATCATTAATACACAATTACTATTTTTCATGCGTATCATAATTTATATTTTAACACAAATTTTATATAAAATATACAACTTAATACAATATTTTTAGTTTAATACATAAAATTCACAACATAACATAATACAATTCATTATACATTAATTCACATATTTAAAGAAGTCAAACCAAAACTTTACTAACACTATCAACTACTGTATGTCACCACTAACCACATGTGCCACCGTCCCAATCATCCATCATTCCAAATCGAATTTGTATATAAAGTCATTAATTGATATCTTAAATATTATATTCATAATTTAATAAATCATTTAATTCAGTTATTTAGAGTTTAATGCAAAATAATCATAAAAAACTAATACATTCTACATATATAAAGCAGAAAAAATAAATATATTGGCAAAAAAATTAATATAATCATTTATACATAAATCATTTATATTTGAACACAAAATTCATTAAAATTTACAACTTAATGTAATCAATGCATAGTTTAAACAGAAAATTCATAGCTTAATGCAGTCAATTCACATTTTAAAACACAAAAAAATCACACTTTAATACATAAAATTCACAGTTTAAACAGAAAATTCACAATTTAATGGAGTTAATTCACAGTATAAAACACAAAATCACAGTTTAATATACAAAGTTCACAACTTAATACAATAAGTTTACAGTTTAATACACAAAAAATATAAATTCATAGTCATATTATCAACTTAAAACTCTACAACAAATTCACAGTTTAATATAATAAGTTCATATTTTAATACACAAAATTCACAGATTAATATAATTAATTCATAGTTTAAACAGAAAATTCACAGCTTAATGTAATCAATTACTGTTTAAAACACAAAAATCATAGTTTAATACACAAAATTCATAGCTTCATACAATAAATTCACAGTTTAATGCACAAGAAGTATGCATTCATAGCCATAGTTATCAAACTAAAACTCTTAATACAGTCAATTTACATCTTAAAACTTATAAAAAATCATGCATTTGTAGTTTGAGACTTATAAAAATCATGCATTCACAGTTTAAAACTTATAAAAATCAATTATTTTTTTAATTTAAAACTTATATTTTCTTATTAATAAGAGTTAAAACTAACATTAAAACAACAAAATAATAAACGAAGCATTAAAACATCACTATCGCACCTTAAAAATA